>NW_012098965.1:112317-115931 GCF_000951045.1 Mandrillus leucophaeus | reverse complement strand
TTTTTTTTTTTTTTTTTTTTTTTTTTTTGAGATGGAGTCTTGCTATGTCACCCAGGCCAGAGTGCAGTGGTGAGATCTCGGCTTACTGTAACATCTACCTCCCAGGTTCAAGCGATTCTTCTGCCTCAGCCTCCCAAGTAGCTGGGATTAGAGGTGTGCGCCACCATGCCTAGATAATTTTTATATTTTTAGTAGAGACAGGGTTTCACCATATTGGCCAGGCTGGTCCCAAACTCCTGAACTCATGATCCACCACCTTGGCCTCCCAAAGTGCTGGGATTGCAGGAATGAGCCACCAAGCCCAGCCTGTTTCCTAACTTTTTAATGATCGCCATTCTAACTGGCATGAGATGATATCTCATTGTGGTTTTGACTTGCATGTCTCTAATGACCAGTGATGATGAGCTTTTTTTCATGTTTGTTGGCTATATAAATATCTTCTTTTGAGAAGTGTCTGTTCATTATTTTGCCCACTCTTTGATGAAGTTTTTCTTTTTCTTTTTTTTTTTTTTTTCTTGTAAATTTGTTTAAGTTCTTTTTAGATTCTGGATATTAGCCCTTTGTCAGATGGATAGGTTGCAAAAATTTCCTCCCATTCTATAGGTTACCTGTTCACTCCAATGATAGTTTCTTGTGCTGTGCAGAAGCTCTTTAGTTTAATTAAATCCAATTTGTCAATTTTGGCTTTTGTTGCCATTGCTTTCGGTGTTTTAGTCATGAAGTCTTTGCCCATGCCTATGTCCTGAATGGTACTGCCTAAATTTTCTTCTAGGATTTTTATGGTTTAGGTCTCAAGTGTAAGTATTTAATCCATCTTGAGTTAATTTTTGTATAAGGTATAAAGAAGGGGTCCAGTTTCAGCTTTCTGCATATGGCTAACCAGTTTTCCCAACACCATTTTACTAAATAGGGAATCCTTTCCCCATTGCTTGTTTTTATCAGATTTGCCAAACATCAGATGGTTGTAGATGTGTGGCATTATTTCTGGGGACTCTGCTCTGTTCCACTAGTCTATATGTTTGTTTTGTTACCAGTATCATGATCTTTGGTTACTGTACCCTTAGAGTATAGTTTGATGTCAGGTAGTGTGATGCCTTCAGCTTTGTTCTTTTTGTTTAGGATTTTCTTGGCTATATGGGCTCTTTTGTGGCTCCATATAAAATTTAAAGCAGTTTTTCTAATTCTGTGAAGAAAGTCAATGGCAGTTTGATGGAGATAGCATGGAGTCTATAAATTACTTTGGACAGTATGGCCATTCTCACTATGTTGATTCTTCCTAACCATGAGCATGGAATGTTTTTCCATTTGTGTCCTCTCTTATTTCCTTGAACAGTGGTTTATAGTTCTCCTTGAAGAGGTCCTTCACATCCCTTGTGAGTTGTATTCCTAGGTATTTTTATTCTCTTTGTAGTAATTGTGAATGGAAGTTAACTCAAGATTTGGCTCTCTGTCTATTATTTGTGTCTAGGAATTCTTGTGGTTTTTGCACATTGATTTCATATCCTGAGACTTTGCTGGTGTTGCTTATCAGCTTAAGGGGTTTTGGGGCTGAGACGATGGGGTTTTCTAAATATACAATCATGTCATCTGCAAACAGGGACAATTTAACTTCCTCTTTTTCTATTTGATACCCTTTATTTTTTCCTCTTGTCTGATTCCCCTGGCCAGAACTGCCAACACTATGTTAAGCTAAAGACAGCTTTAGTTTTCTTGCAACGTGGAGATATACAGCTGAACTCAACGATGCTGTGTACCTTTAATTTTAATCATTTTATAAAGAAAAGAAGATCCGCTGTAATGGTGGCAGCAACACCGCTGGCAAAAATAGGTGTCATTCCATCAGTACACGATAAAAAGATTGGTAATCTGAGAAATGTAGATGCTGTGCTTCTTAACTCCACCATGTGGAACTGGATAATAATAGGATGAGGCAGTAGGAGGAAGGAGAAATAATCCTCATGCACATTTATTGTAGCTGGAGTTATGCCTCTGTGAATATACCTGGTTAGTATTTTGTTTGGAGTGGATTCAGGTTATTGAATTGTTTTATTTGCAACTCCTAATAAAGAGCAGAATGAATTTCCTGAATAGGAAGTGCTCTCAACTACAGTACATTGAGCATTTTCTTAATTAGCCACTCACAGTGTGATTGTACACTGTACAATTAAATCTGGGTTAAGGTGTGAGGTGGAAATATTCTTAAATGATAGGAACACCTAGAACGGATTTAAAACCTAAAATCCTTAATCTTTTCTAAGGTGTGATTTACACAGAAGAAATGTGGTATCCTCAAAGAGGAATTGTGCATTCACAGTTTTTCAAAAACAAACATTAAAATAAATGCAACATACCGAATTCAGGTGCCATTGCTATGAGATATTCAAGGAGAGGAGAAACATTCTTAAGAAAGTGGATTCTAAGATTATTATTCAGAAATGACACTTCAAGGAAAGGCTGGAGAATAACTGGATGATGGTTCTAATACATAAAATTAGCTGACATTAATTGGAAACCATAGATTAATGCCTCAGAAGTAGATTTTAGGTAAGGCGAAGTTTCTTTCGCAGTCAGCCTCTGACTTAGGAGAACTCAGTGTTTGGGGAAGAACAGTGCAGCATCATTTAGAAACTATGTTATGAGGGGTATATGGCTTCTCAAACTAGCTCACTGAGTGTATTTTACATTCACCCTGTCGCTGAAGGATTATAATAATAAAAACTTCTTTTCTGAAAATAGTATTTCAGGCTGAACAAATGGAAAGGGAAAGAAGGAAGAGTATTTTCCCTTAACTTGCCCTTGTCCTAAGCCAAAGGGTAAAATTAATATCAACAAATTCATACCAATGAAAAAATCTACTAGACTAGTTAACGTATTTTAAGATGCTTTTTAATTTCAGGGAGTGGGTTGACAGGGATACTTTAAAGTAGAAGTTTACCCCAATAACAGACTACCTTTGGTTCAATTGTCTGTGCTAAAAATCAACTTTAGCTCCTTTCCGTGTTTTATTTTGTTCCTCCTTAACATTATGTGAGAGTTATAAACAAAGGGAATTTAGAAAAAGCAAAGGAAAGGGCTGGCGACAAGTAAGAAGACTAAGTCAATAATACCAGCACTTGTATTTCAGAAATATGATGGAGATAAACTGAGATAATCAGATTAAAGGAACATGACGGAATTTGCTGTGCACTGGTATGAAGTTATAAGAAAACACATGGGCAGAATTTCTTCAAACTTTCTGATATGAATAATTATGCAAAACTAAACGTGTAAACACTATGGATGGTCTGTGATACTTAATGACCATGAAAGTGAAGTCATAGTTTTCTATTTTTCTGAATCAATTCACATTGTACACTGAAAGTCTAGTTTCCAAAGATTAGTAAAAAATGTAATGGTGGTCATTTTCCATGTTTCTCTTCTACAGGTTGATAAATATTTAGATCCTGGGTTTTATGCCTTTAAAGAAAACATCAGAACATCAATACACCCTTGCCACCTCTAAGGATGCTCCTTCTCCAGGGCCTCACAGGTCAGTAGGAAATGAGTGGATGTTTTGGTGGCGTCCTTCTCCAGGGCCTCAGAGGTCAGTAGGAAATGAGTGGATGTTTTGGTGG
>NW_012098965.1:75749-112147 GCF_000951045.1 Mandrillus leucophaeus | reverse complement strand
TGGATGTTTTGGTGGAGTCCTTCTCCAGGGCCTCAGAGGTCAGTAGGAAATGAGTGGATGTTTTGGTGGAGTCCTTCTCCAGGGCCTCAGAGGTCGGTAGGAAATGAGTGGATGTTTTGGTGGCGTCCTTCACCATTTATCCTAAAGCAGGGAACTTCAGAGTTGTGCTTCCCAGAACATCTGTACAGTCACCCCTGTTGGAGGAAGTCCTGCCACCTTTCGGGCACTGAATACTTCCACTGGAGTGTTCTTCCAGGGTGAACCTATAGCCTAGATTATGTCAAACCTAATTCTTATTAAGTTATTTTATTACTTTATTTTTTCAATACGTTTATTTGCTATAAGTTTCAGTTAATGTTACCCCAAGGCTTTTGCAAATTAGACGATACTCTCTGGATTATATCTGCAAAGAATAGGTTGTGTGGGTTCCTTCATTTATTCATTCATTCATTCTTTTACTAATTTACTCATTCATTCTAAAGTATTTATTGGTTATCTCCTATATCTCTGTATCTGGAACACTAGAGGTGAAAGATATCGTAGAGCATATAGTGGAGAAGAAAAACAGAGGAAAGATACTAAAATGATGTGATAAATGCCATGGCACAGTGAGTTTCAAAGGCTTGGAAGAGCAACATCAACTAAGGCTTGAATAACAAGCAGAAATTAGCTAGGTATAAAGGGCAGGTGACAAGGACATTGCAGGTATCAAGGTCTAGGAGAAAGATCCAAGTGCCTAAGACAGATAGCATTCATGTGCCTGTTATGCAGACAATAAAGAATGAAGTAAAAGAAGTAAGGCCCAAATTCAGAAACTTGATGTTGGTCTTTTGTTAATGAGAAGTCACTGAGTGAATTTAAGGAATGGAATGAAATGGAAATAATTACCTTTGAGAGAGCTCTCACTTGTTATGATACAAGGAGAGAGTGAAGAGAGAGATTACAAGGTAGGGGAGAGAGGTGGAAGTTAGGCAGCTGCTGTGGTCATTTCTGGAGATGAGGAAGAGGAAAGATTTTGAAAATGGAAATGAACAGTGGACACTGTTAATGGATAGCAAATGCTAAGCATTTTATATATGTTATTTCACTTAATCCTTGTAACTTGTTAGTTACAATTGAGGAAGCTAAAGCTTAAGAAGTTAAACAATTTGCATTTGGCTTTTGAGTTTCAAAGCTGGGATTTGAATTCTTAAATCTCCTTTTCCCCAAAGCCCACGCTTTTAACTATGAGAAGAATTAAGGAGGATGAGGGGGAGGAGCGGGAGAAGAGATGGTAAATGAAAAGAATTTTGCTTCATTGAAAAAAAAAAATCAAAATGAGTCACTCATCAATGAGTGAACCCTTGTTTATGATACTTCAAAGGCACAAACGTTAATCTAAGGCACACTTCTCTTCATGCACTTATTAAATTGTGAAATCAGCTGTCTTTTAGTTGTAAGTAGTTCAGTGACAGTTCAAATCATAATGGCTTTAAAATAAAATATTCTCAATTAAACACTGTGTGGTCCCTCTTTTCCCAGCTTACGCTGAACTCCTGAACAAATTTTACATTTTTTTGTTTCATAAGCTCTTTGAAAGTTGGGATGTGGCCCTTCTAAGTAAACAGCAATAACCATTTACAGAGTGCCTGACTTAAACCAGGCAGTGCATAGAAGTGTAGAATCCATTCATGTGTTATCTTGTACATTCATCACAACTGATCTATAAGTTAACCAGTTTTTATTGAACCCAGTTTATGTGCTACTCCAGATTTTGTGAGTCTACCTGCTCCTGAACTTCAGCTGTTTCCCAACGAAAATTTCAGGATATGCCCTCATACGCCACATCTGTTAAAACAATCTTGTAAAACACGAAGGGCTAGATTTGGACACATCTTCAATTTTATCTGCCATTATCCATCTCCACTTTACCCACTAAAGACTTTGCCTCTTTGTTCCACTTTTGAATTCAGATGAAACATGTTTCTCCTTAGCATGGTGTCTGGTTTTACCTCTCAACAAAGATTTAGCACACAAGCTCTACCCTAGGCTTTCTTATAGATAATCTGATCTAAGACAATTAAGATGATGATGATGATGATGATGATGATGATGATCAGCCAGGTGAGTATGATTCGAACAATTAAACCTGAGTTTATACAAGGAATGAAGGGCTTATGTAAAATTTAAATCCTGGTCAGTTGTATGTCTGATACTTTCCTAGTACATCAGTTATTTCAGGAAGCATGGGTGGATTTAGTGATTGTTATGGGTTGATCTGTGTTTCCTTAAAAAGATATGCTGAAGTCCTAACCCCAATAAGGCAGAATGCGAACTTATTTAGAAATGAGATATTTGCAGATATGATTAGTTAAGATGCTGTCACAGTGGAGTAGTGTGGACTAATCCAATGATTGGTGTCCTTATAAGAGGAAATGAGACACAAAAAGAAACACATGGAGAAGACCACATGATGACAGAGGCAGAGATTGGAGTGATGTAACTGCAAGATCAAGAACACCAATGATTGACAGCAGTCACCAGAAATTAGGAAGAGTCAAGGAGTGATTCTTCTCTACAGGTTTCAAAGGGAATGTAGCCCTTCAGTCACCTTGATTCTGGATCTCACAGCCTCAAGAACTGTAAGAATAAATTTCTGTTGTTATAAGAAACACCTAGTTTGTGACACTTTGTTACAGCAGCCCTAGAAAACTAACACAGTTATTCGTGGCAAATGTCAGGGGATTTGCTCCTGGATATATCAGCTCAGATTCAGTCTTGAGTTCATTTAAAGTTTATATATCTTTTCTTTATTAAGATGAAAGTAATATACCCTCACTAAGAAAATTATGCAGTAAAGTATAATGATAAAAATAAAAAATTCATAAATTATATAACTCAGAACTAATTGCTCTTCTATCATTTAAAAATATTATTTTAACTTTTTATTATGGAATTTTTCAAGCATATATAATATTAGAATATTATATTAAAACACCTTATACTCTCCACTCAATTTGGACAGTTGCCAACATATGTCCAATCTTGATTCATCCACACCACCACCCATTATTCTCCCACTAAACTGAGATACTTTAAGTCAAATCTGAGACATTATTTAATTGTATGCATAAACAATTTAGTTCATATCTAAAAATAATGATCTGTTTTATAATCTGGCTATAATACCATAATCACACCTAATGCATTAGAAAATGTTTTTTATATCATGTAGTCAATGTTCAGTTTTCTCTAATTCTTTTTAAGAAGTGTTTTACTATTTTGAGTTTTCAAATGTCTATTAAAAAAAAATATCCACTACATATAATTTGTTTGACATCTGTTAAGTCTCTTTATCTCTTGGTTCTTCTTTTACTCTTGATTGTTTTTCTTGCCATTAATTTGTTAAATAAATCAGTCATTTGTCCTAAAGAATTTCTCACATTCTGAATTTTGCTGATTGATTGAATGTGGGGATTTTTTTGTTTCTTTGTTTCTTTGTTTGTTTTAATGCTGCTCTCTCCTTTGTGTGTCTTGCAAACTGATAAGTAGATTTTAAGGTTTGATCAGGTTAAGGTTCAATATTTTGGCATGGGTAATTTACAGATGTAAGTTATGCTTAATGATTCCTATTATACGTATCAGTAAGTAGGTCTTTTCTGATTTCTG
This sequence comes from Mandrillus leucophaeus, assembly GCF_000951045.1. Lineage (NCBI taxonomy): Eukaryota > Metazoa > Chordata > Mammalia > Primates > Cercopithecidae > Mandrillus > Mandrillus leucophaeus. The sequence goes on along the minus strand of NW_012098965.1, from coordinate 108,499 downwards.
TGTGTGGGGGGTGTGTGTGTGTGTATGTGTGTGTGTGTGCATGTGCATGCACACATGTGGATTCCTAAGGTTAAAAGGTGTTGACAATGTGACCTATCCATTTTAAAGCTTTCCAAAACTTCAATCTTATTACTATTTCTAATGTTCACATTTTCTGTCTTTTCTGGGATGGGATTACGCTCTTAAAAATGACTGTAATTTCCTTTGATCTAATCACCATTATAGTGGCTTTGCTGCTTTTTTTCATTGCAACCTCTGGCTCCAGGGTTCAAGCAATTCTCCTGTATCAGTCTCCCGAGTAGCTGGGATTACAGGTGGGCCACCACACCTGGCTAATTTTTGTGTTTTGAATAGAGATGGGATTTTACTATGTTGGCCAGGCTATTCTCAAACTGCTGACCTCAGGTGATCCACCCACCAGGGCCTCCCAAAGTGTTAGGATTACACCTATTAGCCACATGTCCAGGCAGCTTTGCTGCTTTTGGTTTTTGAAAGAAATTCCAGACTCTTTTTATAGGATATTATTTCCTCCCAAACCTGGAATCAACCATCTGTCTAAGCTGTCTGGTTTCCTTTTTACTACAGAAAGGCATTTAGAGACCATAATCTGTATGTTTGGGGCTACTCAGTAATATTGGGATAGTCATCGTTTCTAGAATTTCAGTGGACAGATGTAGAAAATACTGTGTTAAGATAAGAATCATGAGTTCATTTTGATCACTTCTATTCAAATGTTGAATTATAAGATTTTTGCTTAACTTCATTGACTTTATATTTCTTTTAGCTATCTTCTCTAATGACATAAAAAGTATTCAGTTGCTTCATCCAAAAATATGTGGATAATAATTCAAAAATAACAAATCAATATTGTAAAAATATTGAAACATACAAATTTTAATACCGTGGGCATATCTCATTGTCATTAAGATATATTTCACAAAACCGTACAAATTACTAACATTCAAAGTATCCTAAAATAATTCTTTGTACCAATAAGCTACTGACTTATACACAGATTCCTCTGTTTCATTTTTCTTTGGAGTTTAAGGGTTTTTTTCCCCCCACATTATGAGATTAATAGAAAACTTTTGCCTGTTTGTCTGGGCAGAGTGGTGCCTCATGCCTGAAATCCCAGCACTCTGGGAGTCTGAGGAAGGTGGATCACTTGAGGTTAGGAGTTCGAGACAGCTTGGCCAATATGGTGAAACCTTGTCTCTACTAAAAATACAAAAATTAACTGTGTATGGTAGCATGCACCTGGAATCCCAACTACTTGGGAAGGTGAAGCAGGAGAATCGGTTGAACCTAGGGAGGCAGAGGCTGCAGTGAGCCCAGATCACACCACTGCACTCCAGCCTGGGTGACACAGCAAGACTCCATCTCAAAACAAAACAAAACAAAACAAAACAAAAACTTTTGCTTGTTTCCAAATTTGAAAATAAATAATCAATGCTGTTTCTTCTAGTTTCTTCCTTTCTCTCTTCCTCCTCTAGGTAACCACTATTATTAGTTTTAATTTTACCTTTCTGGGCATTTTTTAAGTTTAAAGGTATCTTACTATACATACTGCTCTGCCTCTTTGTGGAAGTCTATTTGGTTGTCCATCACATAGACTTAACCATGATTTTGTCTTACTTACCCCATATTAATTAATATGGATTCTTTTCTAACTATTGTAAGAATGTTATGATAAACTATCTTTACTTAAGTCTTTAAATGTCCTCTCATTATTTTTGTAGTATACATTCTCAGGAGTACAATTTATAATTTAAGCATGAATATTTTAAGCTTGGTCCCATATGTGACAAGTTGCTTTGCCCAGATTTGGCATTAAAGAGCATTTTCTACCACACCATTTGAAGTCCCAATTGGTCTGCACTGACAATCTCACATGAATATGAAAGTCATTATGGTGTAGTCCATTTCTGTAACATTTCTTTCTTCAGTGAATTTCATCAAGTTAACAGGTAATGAAATTTTGTATGAAATTTCAAATTATTCAAATCAATACGATAATGCAAAACCTTTAAAATACAAACTCATAAAATGTCTGCATCATGCCTTGGCATTTTCAGAATTATGTGAAAGTTATATTTCTGATTTCCTCATTCTTTTCATTCTCCAAGCACAAAGTATTTATGGGAGAGAGGTCATGATGTTCATATCCGCTTCCTTCCCACTTTGAAATCTTACTCAGATCTGACTTTTCCAGTTCACATCTATTAGTTCTCATAATTCCTTCCCAACAAACTTTACCCATCTTGTATCAATTCCCTCAGGACTTTCACAAATGAGAAGAAGCTGATATGATAAATTGATAAGAAACATAAAATCAGTCAACTGTGTCATGTGACTCGATGAAAGTTAATGTGATAGTGTCATAGTTATAAAAGCAGATATCTACATTGTGTTTGGTTACACCACATTTGGAGTACGTATTAAGGAAATAACTATTGAGTACTAATTAGATACTACGTACTACACTGCAGTCCTAAGATTACAGTAATAAATCACACAGATTTGTGTCCCACTCTGATAAAGCAACTTAAGGGTGATACAGATAAATATCTAACAGCAAAATGTGCATGGTTTTATTTTGGGTACCAAGCATTAAGAAGGTCATTGGCTAACACTGAAAAACATATGCAAAGAAGTGATCAGGGTAATGAGGGCAATTCATCTGATTCTTATAAGAAAAATGTAAGAGAATGGGATATTTAGCCCAAGAAGTGTAGCGGAAATAAGATAGTCCTTTGAAGCTATAAATTCTTGTAACATTCTTGAACTGGAAAATTATGCTACAGAATGGAAGTTAATCAATGGCTACTATTATTTTTCTAGCAGTATACTTTTTTCCAAGCGTATGTAAGAAGACATACGGGTATTCCTCACATTGCACGATACCCTACTAACTGAAAGTATTGCGTATCAGAACATGTGGGGATTGGGTAAAGTAAGAACTAGGTTCCTGCTCCCCGCCCCCCAAACACACAGATTTGTGTTAACGTGGTCTGTGCTAAGTAAAGATTGGCTGTACTCCAATTCAAGTGAGTTTGCGGTTTTATAGTCTCAGCTCATATCCTCTTCCTCGGAGAGGTTTTAGAGCTTCCAGTGGCACTTCAGAGCATTTGTGAGACCTTAGAGTTTCTTAGAGCAAAATTTGAAAACTAAAATGAGAACTTGAGGAGGAAAAATACCTGTCTGTTTTTACTACTATTGTTTGCCCAGCCCTTAGCAAGAAACTCAGGAAATAATCAGATTAAAGCTTTATACCAATCGGTGAAATGAACAAACACATGAGCCAACCCTTCTTCTGGTTAGATGTCTAGGTTTCAGCCCGTTAACGTCTCCTATGCTAACTCCCTCATAATGCGTGTCACATTCAGCAATAATTATTTCTGAATGTTGTGGTTTACTATTTGCCTCTATTCTCTCATGTGTAAATTCCACATGAGCAGTGATTGTGCTTAATTTGATCTTTACTTTATCCAAAATGCCTATAAATAGGTGATCACTGCATGTTGTTGGTTGGATGAATTGAACACGAGCAAGCAAGGAAAGAAGGAAGAAAGGAAGAGACAATGAGAAGGAAAGAGTAAGGAAGGAAGTGAGGAAGAAATGAATTAATTACTCTGCATACCTGGCGATTGTCTCTAACTTTCAGATTTTATAAATCCATAGCTGTAGTAACAGGTGCAAAAATGTTACTGGGTGCAACTATTGACTTTGACATCTACCACCACTGCTAGTACTGCCTGTTAACATTTACTGAGATTAGTTTGCCCTGTGCCCTATGTTAAACTCTTTACAAGCTTCATCTTATTTAATCTTTAAAAGTCCTCAATGAAATAATAACTTTTTATGATCCCTATTTAATGGTTCAGAAAGCGCCTGGGTAATGTGCTTCCAATACACTGGTAACCACCTCCATGTTTTGACAACTCTGTAGAAGCTCACAATTCCCTAAAAGAAAAAAAAAAGTGGCTTCTTTTTGAATCTGAGATTTCAGATACTGTTTTAGATTGGAAGGGTGGTTTAGAAGATGTATATTCCTCATTTTCAAAATCATATCATATAATCCATCCTGTCTTTGTATAAACAGACCACTCCTACATATTCCTCTAATAAGAATGCACAGAAAATGGCCCTTGCTAAAAATTATACAGCCACAAAGACATTCAGTATCTCCTTTTCATCCTGGAGTGGGCTGAGAAAGCAAGTAGTGCAAGATATTTTCTTTTTTTCCAACCTTTCTTGCCCAAAGGGATGAGTCAAATTCAGTGAAATACGACAAAGTGTTTTGAGATCTGAGAAGCAAATTATACAAATTCAAAGCATTTCATACAAGTTAAAGGTGGTTTTATGCCCTATACCCTTTAAAAGAGTACCAGTGTTCCCCCTTTATAGGTTTGTACTTTGAAACAGTAGAGAAATTAAAAAGTGATAATTTAATCTTTTCTGCTTTGGAGGACACTTGCAAAGATTTGGGGAATAATAATAGGATGCTTTCCAATCTGAACTCTTAAGTTATGTACCCCCTGTGGATTTCCTAAAATAAGACTAAGGCTACTGAAAAGAATATTGCTTTCTAAATGAAGCCAATACTCCTTGACAACACTTCGTTAACAAAATCCACAACTTAGGGCACCTACTGAGCAGAGAGCGCAATGTATTGACAATTTGAGGGGTTACTAAAAATCTGTATACTTGCATCAGTTATCTTTGCCAGGGCTAACTGCATTTAAAATAAATATCTATATTTTGCTGATACTCTCCAAGAGGGAAAGTAATAAATAGCCCCATCTTTGGTTCTTCTATTTCTGCTGCATTAGTCTTGGAGTTTAGTATTACTGCAATCATTCTTTCATTTATAGTAAAGGCAGTTCTGAAATCTTTGGGGACTCTTTTTTGAATTTTCTCTTAAGATGTGGGGGTACCAATTGTAGCATCTGTGTTCTGGTACAAAGTGTGTTTCACGTAAGTGTAAAATATGTCTCATCTCCAAAGTAACTCAAGAGTCTATTGAATATAAGAGCCTTCACCATCACAGCAATCACATTTAAGGAGATTAGAAGAAAGCAAAAGACTTGCAACCACAAAGACTAACTGCTCAGTGCTTGCTTTCCTCTTTTCTTTTAACCCCTTTGTGTTACATTATTGAACAGGCCTCTTGGCTTCAAATGATTCATCCTTATCACTGGTGTGCCCATCAGTTGCCACACGCCTGCTTCTTGCAGCCCAAATCCCAAATGCACAGGCTCCATAGACATACAATAGCCCAAAGAGTCTATCTTAGATTTAAATAAGCTTCTTGCCTTTTGGTAACTGCCTCCATGATTTTCAAATTCCACAGATACTCAAAATTCCCTAAATAAGGGCAATTTTTCACATTGTTTTCCTTGATGTTTTTCTGGACCCTAAACCTTTTAGAGGCTCCAATGTAAAGTTGTCTCCCCTCTCCCCAGGGAAATGAAAAGCAAATGTGTATGAAGTATTGTATACAATTTCCAGGATATAGTCATGGATATTTTTAATCCCATTTCTGTTTATCTTACTAGGAGTTTGCTCAAAAAAGGTGAAATGGAATTTAGCTTGTCTGTGGAATTTTTATTAAGAAGACACCTTCTGCCCCCTCATTTGTGAGGATAATGTATACTCCTTACTAAAACAGATCCTGAAATGTTTGAGGGGTAACACAATATGTGTTCGTTTATGTATGTGTATGTGTGTGTGGTTTGTTTTTATTCTTGTTTTCTCTTTCACCAAATCTGACATAGGTCAGACATCATTTCTAGCCACAACTGGTAGCATGTGTGACCTCCAAGTTCATAGAATCAGAGAATGAAATTGTGGTGGCAAAATCAGAGAGAAAATCATTCACCCCCCAGGCCATGAATATTGATGTGAATTTTGCTCATAACCCATTGGCCAGAACTAGTCAGATGTTCCCAACTAACTTGTAAGAGGATCTAGACAATTACAGGATGACTAAATATTTGGTGATTACTGGTACGTTCTCTTTTTCTAACTCTCCTCTCCCTTTTTTTAGAAGGATACTGTAAGAAATTCATTGATACTCACTATAGCAAAGTATCTCTGACACAGTGATTGATGTATGAAAGATCAATCTCCCTCTCTCTCTCTCTCTCTCCTTCTTGATCTGTCTGTCTCTCTCTCTCTCTGTCTCTCTCTCAGAGAGACCAAGGCCATACTAACATTCAGAGTTTAGGTAGGGAGTTTGTTTTTCTTCAAAATAATAAAATCCAAATATAATATTTTCCTGATTAAGAAGATACACTCAAGAGAATGCTTTGATTGCTTTAATTTCTTAGAATGTTCACCGCAGCGAGTTAAAGTATTTGAGTTAGTCATATAGACTCCCCCCTACTTTGCCTGGATTTTAAAATAAAATAATACATTGAGAAATAAACCCTTTCTCTCTCTCTCTCTCTCTCTCTCTCTGTCTCTCTCTCTCACACACACACACACACACACACACACACACACACACACACAATGCTGAGGTAGTAATGTGGGCTAACAAAGCCAGTAGAAATTTACTCTTCATTGACAGGAAATGTTTAGAAAGACATTATAATAGTTTTGAAATTTGACATAGATTGATGGCTGATAGGGTTGACCTTACATTTATGCTATTTATCTGATACTTCAAGCCCTCTGGCTTCTCATAGAGGGATAGATGATAGCCTGCATCTTTGAGCCATGTTCCAGGAGGAATCATTGAGACTCTATCATCTGTAAGACACATCTATGCTGAGTAGAAGTATGTCAGGTCCTCTGAGAATCTTTGACCACTGTGGTTAGGAGAAAAGAAAGGAAGAAATTATAGAAGCTTCATGATTGATTGTTACTCTTTTTATCTTATCCTTTTTAGTATCATATTCAATATGCTTGTTGTTTTTCATGAGTACCTGGTAGTAAATACACCTTAATTTAATTTTATTGTACAAGTATGCTTAAGGTAACTGAAATAGGTCATCAATTAATAAAGTCAATTCATGAAAACACTGTGACACTTTCTGAAGTCTACACGTCAATGCCAATCAATTATTAACTGTCTTCTGATTTCACAGTATTTTCCTCTTGACTGAATCACGTAACAACTTGTATATCCTTTATTTATTTATTCCCTTAACAAATATTTACAAAGCCCCTACTGTGTGCCTACAATTTCCTCAAGCAGGGAAAAAAGTGTTAAAGAGATTAGTTGTCTATTTTCCCTGAGGGGATGAGGAAAAGGAGTGTGGAAACAGGATGTAAGAAGTCTCAGAATACAATTTACAGTGAGTTTCAGTGACAAAATAAATAGAATTCCAGAATTGTACAATTCATAACTCTATAACTCTGAGGCTGGAAGTCTAGGTATTATATTTCAAGGACTACCCTGTCTCTAGGGCTCCGGATTCAATTTCGATCTGCCAATGAGATGCACTTGCATGAAATGTGGGGGGGAGAGAGACAGAGAGAGAGAGAGAGAGAGAGAGAAAGAGAGAAGAGGGCACCATCTTTCTCCAGCAGTGGAGGCTGATGTGTTGGTCTCTGCAGATATGACAATGAGCACAGCAGACTCCACGTCCTTTGACCCTTTGACAGGTGTCCTATTTGGGACTGAGGGGCATTGTGATTTCCTTAGTGGCTGGAAATACCTAGATTGTTTTTTCTGCTCTGAAATCTATTGATACAGCGATTATTTCCTTTGCAAAATGATTCTTAATTTTTACGCTAAGATTTATTGTGGAATCTATGTATCTTGAAAAACATCAATTCCATGGGTTTTTAATTTGTATTGTGAAGCAAGGATCTTCTGGTCAAATGACTTTGGACAAACCTGCATTATATATCTTGAGATTCCCATAAACATTATTGATAAATTCGTTCAACACACTAGTTGTGAAAGAGTCTAAATGGTCCAGCAATAAAATAAACCCATTTACTACTGTTTTAAGAAAACATTTCCCACACTAGCTTAATCAAGACTACCTTTTTGGAGCACCTGCAAAATTATCCTTCAAGGACTACATTGTGACAACTGGTGTACTGTAGCATTTCTAAAATAAGCAAATACCTGTAACAAATTATGCTTTATTTTATGAAAGAAAACCACATGGACTTTTCCAACATACACATACTGGAAAAAGGAATTTCTTTCTATTGTGATTACTGGGTATGTAATATCAGAAGAGTATTTCTGTCAATGGATATTTAAGTTTTCAATAAGTGTTATAAAAATGGTAGAAGATCTCTATCTGGGAACATTGTGACTTTTTAAAAAAATAATAAGCTCAGTGACAATTTGTCTGTTACATAGGTACCTGATATGATTAATTAGAGCTGTGTACTGGCCTGGGGATGCCATAAAAATACATAATACATTAAGAGGCTTAAACAACAGACATTTATTTTCTCACCGTTCTAAAGTCTGAAGAGTCCAATATCAAAGTCTATCAGGGTTCAGTTTCTGGTGAGGGCTCTCTTGTCAGCTTGCAGGTGGGACACTTTGTCCTCACATGGTCTTTCCTCTGATCACATAGGGAAAGGGATGGGAGAAGAGAGATAGAGAAAGATCTATTTCTTCTTATGAGGCCACCAATCCTATAGGATTAGGGTCTCACCTTTATGACCTAATTTATCTTAATTCATGCCTAATGACCTTAATTCCAAATACAGTCACATTGGGGGTTAGAGCTTTAACATATGAATTTAGAAAGGACATAATTCAGTCCACAGCAAATTAATATTTAGCAGATACTAGCTGTAGAGCCATATAAATTGTTTCCAGCCAATAGTGGTTTAAACTTCTCATTGCCCATGTTATATCCTTCATTAAATATTTTTACTATTATCATTCATTATAATTGAGACAATGAAATTATTGTGCTTCCTTTCTTGTGGTAGAACTAGACAGGAATACAAGAACTTAAAGTTATTACTAGACATTTTCTAGTGGCTTACCAAACTTGTGCAATTAAACTAGTATAGGGAGATTGGCCTAAATTTTTAGAAAGTAGAGAATTATCTTTGCTTCAGTCCCATGTTTGTAAAGCTAGCCTAAAGTGAGCCTTTCACATATTCATGCCATCAATACTCTTTACTGAGCTCTTTCTATGTGGCAACCAGTAGGCTCCAGTCATGCAATGGTAGGTAACACAGACCAAGAGCCTTCTCTTAGCAGGCTTCCTGTCTAAAGGAGGAGAGAGATCTGACCAAATTACCATACAGACATGCCCTTAACACTATAATGAATATTATGAAAAAAATAGAGCCCCACCATTGTTTCAAGAAAAAGTTACAGTAAAGAGAGGCGAATGCTGCCAACAGGCCACATAAGCTGGGAGTAACCTAAGAGGAATCAGTGGGAATCTGAAGAGAGATGTTCTAAGGGTGGCATGGGTGTGAGGCCAAGTTACAGTAGGGTAAGATGTGAATGAAACGTGACCAAATAGGAACGGTAAATTGATGTCCCCCTCTATTTTTTAAGAGTTTGGCCATTGAGTGGGAAAATTTAAAATTAGAATCTTTTCTGGAAATTCCATCATATTATGCCAGAGGTTCTACAGGCAGGTGGAGTTTCCGTGGGAAAGCAGCCCCACGTCTTTCATAAAACCAGTCAAGAAAAGGTGCCCAAACACCCCTTGTAATGCTCAAGAAACTGAGCTAATAAAGCACCTCTCAACATCTCTAGAATCCATACAAATGAATCTCCTTACATCTGAGAATTTGTCTGGTTGAGGTAAACTTTTAAATATTAAACAAAGGAGAAGAAGAAAATGAAGAAAAACAAACACTACAATTTTTCCATAGAGCAGTAGAGTTACTCCTCTTCACCTAAATAAAATCTTTAAGAAATGCAAAGCTTTTTTAAATCCGTATTTGACCAATTTAACAATCAGTCGTTTCTGATGTGATGCTTTAGAAATATTTGAGACTCCTTTCTCTCTAAGCAGTGGCATCTAGTACACCTCATTCTATTCTTAACACTTTTGTCACTAAGCACATTGCCAGTTTACTACGTGGGTAGTAAAATAGGAGATTATGATAATGTTACATGACTCAAATTTGTCTGTTCTCTTCAGATCTTGCACCTGTATTATAAAGAATGTGTTTTTTTTTTCTTTGCCAGCTGAATCCCCAAGTTTTGATGCCACAGATGGGCGATACACCTGGTACCAGGCATCTAGAAAGTGCACGATGGAGACGTCATCAAATAGTAAATATCAGCCACCATTTCTTCAGGTGCCTGCTGTCAAGAGTACCTACTTCCCACCTTCCTCTTCATTTTCAGTACTTCTAGTCCCCTTCAAGCTGGAGAACCAGCTAAGTGATGATGTTATGACCATGTCTAAGAGAGAAGCCAATAGACTTAGTAAGCAAATAGAGGTGAGAATCTCCCCAAGTAAAGTATATGATGCAAAACTCCTCCATTAAAAAAATCCAGCATTAATGTTTGCTTGTCTATTGGAGGTCAAGTGAGTTCACAATTTTGGAAGTTGCTGAAGACATGATTCCCAGATAAGAGAATTAGAAATACGTTGGTACAATTTCAGTGACCTCCAGTATTTCTAAAACTCCCAGTTTTCTTATCACCATCTTTTTGCAGCAACAAATTATTTTTTCTTCAATATATAGGGCCAAACCACCAGTTTATTTTAAGAATAAATTATATATCTTACTTAGGTCTCAAAAGAATCCTATTCTGTATTTCGTGTATCACAATGAGTTCAGCTATTGATCCAGTTAACATGATTTCTGTACTAAACTTTGATGCCACCCAAATTTGTCCACCTCCATTATTGTTCCCTCAGTCAGCATACTCATATCTCTGCCTCAAATATCTATCACCACCTGGAACCCTTTATTCCCCTCTTACTCACCTGTTCCTCCTCCCCACAACATCTGGAGTGAGTGATCTTCACAAAGAACAAACGTTGTTTTGCTTAAATCCTTCAATGTGTCCTTCACACCTTGCAGGATAAAGCCTAAACTTTTCATAGCAAAAGAAGGCCCTTTAGGATAAGCCCTTACCTACCTTTCCAGTCTCATCTCTCCCCAGCTCTCTTTCGACTGTCTTAACTCAAACCTTAGAAAGCTACTCAGGATTCCTGGGTGAGCTCGTCACTCTTATCTCTGGGTCTTTGCAGACTGAAATGCTCGGAACTTCCCCTCCTCTGCCCAGTTAATGCTTATTCTTTCTTTGACTTATAAGTCACCTCTTTCTGGGATCATCTCTTACAAACACTTTGACAAAATAGGTTGGAGGACTCTCTTATATACTTCTACAGCTACCTATACTTAACTGTAGCATAACATGTTTCACAGGTGGTAGTTTTTTCTGATTTCTTATCTTCTTTATTAGATGCAATGTTCCTGGAGTTCATATGTCTTGTTGACTTTGATATTCCTTCTACCAAACAAAGTGTTTTAGTAAATAGCAGATAGTTTATATATGTGTGTATGTGTGTATATACATACACATACTATATACACACATATATACAGCATATATATAGTTTATATTTATATGAATATTACATACATATTTTATATGTCTATATTATATAGTTTATATATACACACATATATAATATATACATATGTGTATAACTATATATAGCTTATATATGTGTATATATGATTATATGTAACATATGAATTATATGCAAATAATATACCTAAAAGAAGCGCTATAGTTTGTAGATGGGTTGTCTCCATCAAATCTCATGTTGAAATTTGATGCCAGTGTTGGAGGTGGGGCCCAATGGGAGGTGTTTGGATCACGGGTGAGTTCCTCATGAAGAGATTAATGCTGTTCCTATAGGGTGGGTGAGCTCTTACTCTGTTAGTTCCCATGAGAGCTGGATGTTAAAAAGAGCCTGGCACCTCCCTCCCTTCTTTCTTGCTCCCTCTTTGGCCATGTAGTCTCTGCACCTGCCAACTCCCCTTCACCTTCTGCCATGAGTGGAAGCAAACTGAGACCCTCACCAGAAGCGGAGCGGAATGCCAGTGCCATGTTTCTTTTTCAGCCTGAAGAATTGTGAGTCAAATTTTCTTGGTAAACTACCAAGCCTCAGGTATTGCCTTATAGTAACAATAAATGGGCTATGACAATAAGTGAATAAAATTATTAGAAAAAGGGTTTATTTTGCCTCTAATAATATTTCTGCATACATCATTTTACCCAATATCATATTAAAGATAATAAAACTTACGTGTTCAAAATGTGCATTAAAATAGATACTTCTCTTTACCTTCTATATCTAAATATTCAACTCTTAAGTGAGAAGGACAAAGTTTGTTTCATTTCTACTTTTACAGCATCTTAAACAATTGTAATTTCTTTCGATGATGATGATAGTTGTGGCAGTGGGGGTGGTGATGAAGACAGTTGTGTGCTAATGATCAAACATTAAGTTTAGTATTTTCAGAGAACTGAATTGCACTTCCTTTGTTTTATAAGCCCTGGATGACTTAGAGGTGTTCATCATATCTGCAGACCAACCCCTGTGCAGCTATGGGTTCCTTTATTTTATATGCCTGTGCTCGGAAAGACAAAACATCCCCAATGTGACTTCGACTCAAGCCTTTTTGTTTTTTCTTTTAAAATTTACTGTTTTTCCTAGAGAGAGTATAGAAAGAGCTCTTTCCTCCAAGAATACATCCTGATTAGGATGTTTTCAAATTATAGGAACAAACTACATTCTGCTTTCTAGCACCTCCTGAACATTTTACGATTTACATTAATTAGAGAAACTAGGTGGTGTTCTAACAGGTACATTAATCTGACTCTTCCTTGGAGTGAATCAAGTAATTAAGATTAAGGCTATTGTCAAAATGGGGAAGGAAGTCTTTCCCATGCTGAATTACATCTCTGTTTGGGATTAACCTTCTTCCCAACAGGTTTTTCTAAAACAAAGAAAATGGGTCTCTGAATAAGAGTGTTTTTCTATCCTCTACTGATTTGGAGCCTCTGTTGACACAAGTATTATACAGTGTTATCTGTTATTCAGAGTCGGAGAGAAAAAAGTGACAATCCTATTAACAAGAAAGGGTAACTCAAAGCTTCTTCTATTGGGAAGTTCATATTAAGCAATTCCAGGCATGCAATCATTTTTAAATTAATTCACAAAGGCAGCCCAAGTGTATTATACTTGCTATTATAGTCTTTCTGTGTCTATTACTGAATACACGTGACCACCACCTTTTGCTTCTTCATTTTACCCGGAAGGAAATTCAGTGCAACTTTAATATCAACTAAAACTTTAAAATGTCCCCTGAATTTTAAACACCAGTTGTTGAAAACTAGAACAATCGTCTACACTTTAACCAGTGCCATATCAGAGGCAAATGGACACACAGGTTAAGGTTTCAGGCTTCGGAGTAGATGGTTGGATTACACTACAAGCTCTGTTATTAACCATGGAATGTTGATTAATCTCTTAGGGTGTTTAGTTCCTCTTCTAGGAAAAGAATGACAATAATAAATACTACTTACTTGATAGGGCCCTTGCAAGAAATGAGATGATGAACATGAAATGATGTTGTATGTTTTGAGATTAAAAAATGAGTTAATGAACACAGTTGTCTCACATGGAGTAACTACTCAATTTTGATATTATCATTGTTATTTGATAACATTCGTTTGCTTTATGTGTGTGCAGAGTGGTCTGGCTCACTAAATAGACCAAATCCTATGATTAGAAACAGTGTATCATTTCTAAAATCTTTAAAGAAGTTTCATGCCACCCTTCTGGAAATTAGTATCTACTGTTACACTTCCGCACATCAATAAATCCTGGACTGAGTGACATGTGAAGAAAGGAAGTCCTTAAGCGCCACCTGGTGGTATATTCTTGATTTTGCTTCTATCTCGGCTACCAATACTTTCACAAATCCCATAGGATCATGCAGAATGAAGTCTTGGCCTATTAAGTTAATTAAGCACTACTCGGCACCATGGTGTGTATGACCCAATCTAAGAATTTTCATGATCCAAAAATGAGACTAAATTTGGAGTAACGTCTCTCCTTTAACTGTGAATTGAGTCACGACCAAACTCTTATTAGAATGATTTTCGATTATGTGATTTCTGGGTTAGGTACTCCAAAATTAACTTACAAATTGAATGTTCACAAAAATCTAAAACACTTATCCACCGTCCATTAAAATTTAAATACAATTTTTGCATTAATGCCGGCCAACACTCTCTCTGCCAAACTATGGATTTGACTTTCTCGCCAACATTTGTCCCAAATCAAAGCACAACAGGGTGTGAGGCCATTAATAGTGTTATTTTCTCCATCTACTTTTTTTTCCCCACAGTTTTCAAGATTCTGCATAGGTAATAGTTCTTTCCTAGTACTGCAAGCCAGCTGTGACATAGTGACAAGACGCAGCCAGGTGGATCGATAATAATAATAATCCAGCTACCACATTGGCAGGAGCCATAAGTTTCATTGACTTTAGTGGGTAATTTGTGCACTTTGGGCAATGTGGCCACATACGTTTAGGACTAGCAGGGAAAAGATGGCTGTATATCAATTAATGCGGGTGGTGGCAGCCAATTAGTGGAATTAGAATAACCTAGTTCAGAGATTCGTATTTCCAAACTCTCAAATGTTTTACAAGCACTGCCTTTGGATGTGCTGTCCTTTGAGTAGGAATTTCTCACCATAAATAGATAGCTCTCCTGTGGCCCAATTAAGTCAACTCCTTAACCTGTATTTTTTAAAATAAGTGGGTTGATTTTAATTATAGCCTTTTAGCACCTACATAGGACCCGGCTTGTTACCTTACTTAGAAAATTTATGAGTGTGTAAGAATGTGGTTTCACTAAGGTAAGTCTCATTTGGAAACTGTCCAGAGAAACTGATTATATCAACTAGCATTATGGCTCATAATCTCTCCAATCCATTCCTTCTCTCCATTCCCAAGGCTACTACCTTGGTTTAGACTCTCATTATTTCTTTGAGCTAGCTCAAGCATCCCTTAACTAGTCTCCCAGTCTCAAATATCTATCTACTAAAATCTCTCACATGCTGTGGCCAGGACAAACTTCTCGAAACAAACTTCTCGTGTTGTCACTTCCCCATTCAAACTTTTTATATATGCAAACATAAATGTATATGTACATACATGTGCACTTACTTGTGTACCTATTTTTTCAACATTTGAAATATTTCATTTCAAATATTTTTATTTGTATGAATTGACCTTTTATTATCAATACTTTTTTTACTATTGATAAGGTATAAATATGCAAACACATATATACATAAATGCATAATATTTAAAAAGTTAAATCCTTGTTCTGATATTCAAGGTCTACCATTGCTTGGTCCTATCTATCTTTCCAGCTTGGCTATTACCACAGTATTCCCTTCATACTCTCAAATTCTCTTAATCATTGTTTCCAGACTGATACATATTAATAGATAACATAAAGGCGTTGAAACAAGCAGATCTGGATTTAAACATTTCACCAACTATCACAATGAACTATTTTAAGAAAACCATTCACTGTCTTTGAACTTTTGTCTCCTCATTAGTAAATAAGAATAACAATACATTTTTTGTAGGGTTGTTTTGAAGACTGAATGAAGTAATGTACTTAGAAGAGGCTCACAGTATTCATGCTAGTTATTTCTCTCACCCCTTTTATACCTAGTAGTATTTTATCTATACATTTTAATGACATGTGACATTTTCTATATGGTAGTAAAGTTTGCATAAACTATATGTTTCACAAATTCCAGGACAGAAAAGGGGAAAAAATTGGCACACTTATTGCCACCTGTCCCTTTCCACCCTTCCATGCTCATAGCAGGAATCTTTCCACAAAGCTTAGTGAATCATCAAGCACCCTGCCCCCCCGATTCTTCTTCCTTTTTTTTTTTTTTTCTTTTGAGACAGGGTCTCACTCTGCTCAGGCTAAAGTGCAGTGGCATTATTTTGACTCGCTGCATCCTGTACCTCCCTGGACTCAGAAGGTTCTCCCACCTCAGCCTCCTGAATAGCTGGGTGCACAGGTACACACCACCATGCCTGGCTAATTTTTGTATTTTTAGTAGATACAGGGTTTTGTAATGTTGGCCAGGCTGGTTTTGAACTCCTGGACTCAAACAATCATTTGCCTCAGCCTCCCAAAGTGCTGGCATGACAGGCGTGAGCCATCGTGCCAGCCAAACACTTTTAGTAAGCTCAGGATTCTTTAACTCTTTTCTTTTTAAAAAACAAAATGGGGAAATGTAGACACAAACTGGATATCACTACTTGATATCAGAATCAGAGATTAACCAGTGCATATTCGTCTTTGCAGTCAAAGGCACCTTCAAGGACACCTACCACACTTTGCTGATGCTTTGAGGCACATATGTTCCTAGATGCTCCAAGCACTACAGTAAAGGATTTAAACAGCAGTGAAGTACATAAATCGGTAAAATTGAAATAGAGATGTGTGTTGATAAGGGAAGGGAGACAACTGAGAAAAAAATCACCTCAGATAGATAAGTTATTTACCAGATCAGAAAATGTCCCTCTACACATAAAGATGTCCTTGCTTTCAAATCTTACATTGATCCTTGAGACTGTGATCTATTCTGTGACCACTGAAAGCACCAGCATTATTACAAGCAATCAGAGGGTTTGAGTCTGGATGGTGCCAAAAGATTCTCCATATGGTCTCAGGAAAACATTCAGAACAGAGGCCCAGTCTCCCAACTGGTAGCCTAAAAGTGTACACGTTATTAATAATACTGCCACCTTCTGAAAACAAACCCACTGTATTAATGGGAAATGGAGGCTCTTTAACAGACGCAACAGAGAGAAGCCAACTAATGAAATGCTAATAGCCTCTTTGGTGACTGGTCTGGGCTTTGGCAAAGGAAGTGGTTCTCGAATATGAGCTCACATTTAATCATCTTGTGCTTATTAAAAAATGCAAGATTCCAAGACAATATCCCCAGGAATCCATATGTGTTTTTATATTTATATGAATGTGTATGCATATATGTACATACACACAGATATATGTTTGTGTTTGTTACACACACACACACACACACACACATCTATACCTGCCATGAATTGAATGTGTTCCCCAAAAAGCGTGTGTTGGAAATTTAATACCCAATGCAACAGTGTTTTGGAAGTGGGTCTAACAAGAGGTGTTTTGGTCAGAAGAGCTCCATACCTACAAATAGAATAATACTATTTATGAAAGACCTGAGCCTGCGTGTCCTATCTCTTGCTCTCTCATGCATGTGCATTTTTGTCCTTGCATCATGGGAAGCAGCAAGAAGACTGTCACCAGATGCAGGATCTTTGACACTGGACTTCCCAGCCTCCAGAACCTTAAGTCCTATGTATCTGTTCTTTATAAATTACTCCATCTCAGGTATTCTGTTATGTAACCCCAAACAGATTAAGACAAATAAATGGTACTGGGAAATGGGACTGTTGCTATAACAAATACCAGAAGATGTGAGAAGGGCTTTGGAACAGGGTAAAGAGTAGAGACTGGAAGAATTTGGAGAGGCAGGCTATGAAAGCCTAGCTTGCTATACAGGGAGTACTAAGGGTGCATCTTCTGAGGGCTCAGAAGAAGAGAAGAGCTGTAAGAAGAACCTAAATCTTCTTACAGATTACTTAAGTGGTCATGATCAGAATACTGGGAGAAATACAGAAAGTAAAGATCATTTTGATGACATCTCAGGTGGAAATAACAAACAAAGTATTGGAAACTAAAGTAGAGGCCATCCTTGTTATTCAGTCACCCAAAAACTTGGCAGAATAGTGTCTATGTCCTAGGACTTCACGAAGGTAAATTTAAGAGCTATGAGCTAGGATATCTGGCAGAAGTAATATTTAAGCATCAAAGTGTTCAAGATGCTGTATGACTTCTATTACCTGCTTACAGTAAAATAAGAGAAGGAGAGAATAATATAATGATGGAATTTATCATTAAAAGGGAAGCAGGATAGAAAGATTTAGAAAAATCTCAGCCTGGCCATGTAAAGAATTAAAACTTGTGTTCAGCAGAGAATATCAAGTGTGTGGCCGAGTGACTCTTTGGTAATAAGATTAATGTGGGTAGAAGAAAGCCAGGTTCTATTGAGTAAGCAACAGAAGAACAACCTTAAAGGCATTTCACAGACCTTCAAGGTAAGATAGAACTTTAAAGGCAAAGTTTTCAGAGAGGTGGCTACAGGACTTCAGGATTCACTGCCCCTTTGCTTTAGGACTCTGCTTCCTGAATGCAGTGTCTCTTGGCCATCCTAGTCTTGGCTCAAGTGGACCCAAGTGAGGCTTGATCCACCAAAGGCACAAACTGTAAAACATGGCAGCACCCTCATGGTACTAATTCTGCAGGTGCACAGCAGGCAGGAGCTCTGGGACCATGGCAACCTCTACTTAGATTTCAAAGTATGTTACAGATAGACTAGAGACCATGGCAAAGACTTGCTACAGAAGCAGACCCACTGCAGAATGTCCTGACTAGGGAAATGCCTAGTGGAGTTGTAAGAGTGGAGTAGCCCCCAAGACCTCAGAGCTACTGAACCATCAATATGCAGCTCCTGTCTGGGAAAGCCACGGGTATGAGACTGCAACCCATGAGAGCTGCTAGGTGAACTAAGCCTGCTAAAGTCATAGGGATGGGCTGCCTGATGCCTTGGAGGTCCAGTCCTTGTTCCAGTGTGCTGAGAAAGCAAGACACGAAATCAAAAAAGGTTATTCTCCAGCTTTAAGATTTACTGCTTTTCCCCTATTGGATTTTGGACTTACTTGGGACTAGTTACTCCTGTTTTCTTGTCTATTTGCCCGTTTTGAATGAGAATGTCTATTCTATGCCTGTTACTAAACTTTAATTTGGAAGTAGATAACTTCCTTTGGTTTCACAGGCTCATAGCTGGAGGGCATTTGCCTCAAAATGAATCATGCCTTGACTTTCACCCCCATTCTATTCAGAGGAGACTCTCGACCTTGGCCTTTTGAGTTGGTGTTGGAACAAACCAAAACTTTGAGGGTATTGGAATAAAAGTAATGTATTTTGCTTGTGAGAAGGACATGGATTTGGGGGACCAAGATTGGAATGCTATGGTTTGAATGTGGTTCCCGAAAGCATATATTGGAGATTTAATATCCAATGGGGCCTAGTGGGAGGTGTTTGTGAAGTGGGCTACATCTTCATGAATTGATTAATAATGCCAGTTATAAAAGAGTTTGGGGCTGTGAGTTCAGTCTCTTGATCTTTTGAGCATGTACTCTTTTGCCTTTCTACCAAAAGAAAGGTGATGATCAAGAAGGTCCTCACCAGAAGTGAGTCCGTTGATTTTGGACTCCCGAGCATCTAGAACTATAAGAAACAAACATCCGTTCTTTGCAGAAACAAAAAACCAAAAACCACATGTTCTCACTTATAAGTGGGAGCTAAACACTGGGTACACATGAACATGAAGATGGTAACAACATAAACTGGAGACTACTAGATTGGGAAGGGACAGAGTGGGACAAGGGTTAAAAAACTACCTATTGGATGCCATGATCACTACCTGAGTGACAGGATCAGTCACACAAACAGCAGCATCATGCAATATACCCATGTAACTAACCTGCATATGTACCTCTTGAATCTAAAATAAAGGTCAAAATATATTTTAAAAAGGAAAGAAATGTCTATTTTATATAAATCACCTTGTCTTGGGTATTCTGTTTCAGCAGTCCCAAAAAGACTAAGGCAACACTCAAAAGCAAAAGTTGGTGGTGATCTGAGCTTCATTACCAACTTTTCAGTCTTCCTTTGTGAAATAGTGGCAAAAATTAGTTTGATTATTGGAAAACATGATAGGCCTAATTGATGTATTAAAAGTAGCATGATGAAGTAGAGAACATTTTCCCAAGGTGATTTACCCTCTATTTACACATATAAGTAAGTATGTGGGTGACAGCCATATCATGCCTCTGAATACATCCCTTGTCTCATCAAAAAAGGTGACCAAAGTATATAAAAGGTCATATAGTATTGATTATACATGGCATCACAAAAAGAAGAAATCAGAGGACATTACCGTTATAATATTAAATAAGAATTTTCCAGTGGAGAAGATGTGTCATATACTCAGAAGGAGTTAAAAGGAAAGTTCATTATCTAAGACAAGACAACATGGGAAAATGAATTGTTTGGTCGCAAATTATGTTTGATTTATTTATAGAAATGTTTCATTCAAAGCCTCTGTGAAACATCTTTCTGTTTGTTGTAAAGACATCAACTAAGCAAGTCAATATAATTTGGGAATTGAAGAATAGTATGGTCTAGAGAAGAGTTTTTCTATTGTGGCACTATTGTCATTCTAGCTTAGTATTCCTTTGTTATAGGAGGCTGTCCTGTACACTCCAGGATGTTTAGAGCATCCATACTCTACATACCATATGGCAGTAACATCCCCAACCCATCCTCCAGTAGTGACAACTAAAGATGTCTCCAGATAGATCCTTGGGGGCTAAATTACTCAGTTTGAGAAGCACTGGTGAAGGCACATAGACTCCGAAGTCATAAGTATATAGGTGGCAGAGAAGTAAGAAAGAAGATTAAACATACAAAGAATTGTAGGATACAAAACTATCTACAGGGTATGCTTGGCAGGGGTAGGGGTGACAGAAGCTAAAGAAGTTTAGTCAAAGAGGTAGGAGAGAAACCAAGAAAACATACTCTTTCTAAAAGTGAGAGTGTTTCACAAAGGAGATAATGTAACTCAAGGATAGAAAAGCATCCATTAGGTCTGAGAAATAAAAGACTATTAGTGACTCAATGGAACTGGTTTGAGGAGGTTGGTCAGGCATAAATGAATAAGCAAAAAAGGAAGAGAACGCTGATTAATTTTTAAATAATGTAGGACGTAAATGAAGCAGAAAGAGAATTAGCTAGGTAGGTAATTGGAGAAGAAAGCTTTTATTTATTTTGCTGTATGTATTTTTAGTGATAAGAGAAATAAGACATAGATTAAAATAAAAGAAATGTTTGGAAGAAAAGAAGCTGAAAAACTTGAATTTTGAGACAGAGTAATGACACTAACTTTATTGTTTTAAATCTTATTATATAAAATGACTGTAACCAGAGGAGAAGCGTGATGTCTAGGTTACGGTGCTGGTTTTACTATGAACTGACAGCATGACAGGTGTCCTTATATAAGAGACTCCATTTTTGCAAGCATGAAAAATGAAGCATTTAGAAAATGAAGGAACATTAAGAAGTTAAGGTCAAAAGAAAATGTCAAATCTGTGAAAGAAAAGGACAGTGCCTAGAGACAGCAGGAGTGGATGCTAGGGGCAAGGTGTAATATTAAACCAAAACTCAATCAGCCTATTACTGCCTGACGTAGTCACCCCTTAATAGATTGTTTTAAAAGACATTTGGATCTTTTTTTACCTGAGAGCTATAACCTATGCAATAACTACATCTTCTTTTGGGAAGCTAAATGAGATTAAAAACAACACAGAGAAATGTATGAAATGCTGCTGTCTTCTACAACAATGATCAATTTTAGACAGCTTCGCCTCGTCCATGAATTATCAGTCTTCCACCTTCAAACATAATTTGGAAGCATGTTATTTTATGAAAAGAAGGAACGGCAATTACTCCTCAAATTATGCTTATTTTTAGAGTTCTGATAGCTATATCCCTCCAAAATATTAGAGAAGCTGGTAATCACGTAGGTCCTTTGACTTGCTTTTCTTTCCCTTATAATGAAGAAGTTTGATAACATGGTATCTGGAGTCCTTTTAGTGTTGAAAACTAAACTATTATCATTCTATTGTGGCTTGGGGACCCTAGGTCTGACCTACAGTGAAACGTAGTGTCTGAAGTTAGGGTAGGCTCTCACTCTGTCTCTCTGTCTCTCTGTCTCTCTGTCTCTCTGTCTCTCTCTCTCTCTCTATCTCTCTCTCTTTCTCTCTCTCTCACTCTGTGTGTGTGTGTGTGTGTGTGTGTGTGTGTGTGTAATTAGGCATTTTAGTTGTCAGGCAATTTAAGTATATTAACTCTTTAAATGATAAAATCATCATCTAGTGCCCTGAGGCAGCAATTTACTAAATGGTATTCTAAGTAGCCTGGAAAATATAATGGAGCCTCTGAAAAATGACCAAAATCTTTGGACTGGCAATTGTCCTCAAATTGTCCAGCATAAAACCATGTTGGCGCAAAGATGGTAGCCATTAACAATGTTTCATATATAACATATATGTAGCCATAAACATTTTCGTGATTTATTCCTAAGCAAATGTGCATTTGCTGACATGGAGGAGCAACCTTCAGGGGAAATGGCTCTATAATGTACAATTTGATGTGTCTTTCAAATCAAGCTCCCATTAAAGAGCTAAGCATTTGTCTACATGAATCAAAAATAAATGGCCACTTACATTGATGCAGAAATTTTGTCAGCAAAAAAGACAAGTAAACAATTACATCTGAATGTGTCAGAATATACGATAGTATTTTAATACAGTATCCTAGAAGTGGCTAGGCTTTTGCTTTAACTGATGTTTCATAGAAAATCTCAATGAGAGGTAAAGAAATTAGAATATTAGCTGAATTATAACTCTTCATTATAATAAGAAATGTTCTCCAAATGATGTTTCATAGAGAATCTCAATGAGGGGTGAAGAAATAAGAATATTAGCTGAGTTATCACTCTTTATTATAATAAGCAACATTCTCCATCTTACTATCCACATAATGCAGAAAGGAGGTAAGATTTATAAAACAACCCTTTACAAAATGTGTGTTAATTAACATAGGATACACTATCTTAGAAAGGAAAGATCACTGAGGAAGGGGTACAAAGACCAGATTTTAGTCTTACACCTGTTATTTATGAGCTTTAAAACTCTCCCTTCCCCATCTTCTCTGGTTGAATCCTCAGATTTTATTTTGTATGTAGTGCTCATTCAAAGGTGGGTGAGGGTCCTCTTCTCTAGCACCAAGGGGTAGACCTTGGGTAAAATGTGCTCCATGAGTTCACAGACACAGGGATTGGTTTGTGTAATCCAGGCACCAATCAATCACCACCTAGAATTCCACAGCCCTTGAGACTGGGTCAGGAATGATTCCAAGAGCAGGAAGCTCAGTACTCCGATTCAGAGATGCATGTACACAGTCTCAGTTCTGCGCAACATTTTGTGGATGTGGTCAAAGTATGAAAAAAGAAAGACCTTTGACAATCGCTGAAAAGCCAAGCTCTTACTAAACCAAGGGTTATCCCAATCTACCTGTGGGCTTCAGTGCACATGCAACAATAAATTCTTTTTATTGTTTAAAACCACGTCAATCAGATTTTTCGTTATTTGCTGTCAAATACATCCTTACTATTACATATATTAAGATCAAGGCTTCATTTCGTTGACTTGAGCTTTTATTTCTTCACTTGTGAAATGAACAAATCTCTGGCTATATTAATGATATTGTAGGAATATCTGACCAGATATGTTTGCGAAAATCCTTAGTAAACATTTTAGTGCATGTAAGGTGCTATCTATTTTACAAATAAAAACAATTATATTTTTCCCTTAGGAATCAAAAGTTATAACTCTTAAGATGACATTTAGTTACAGAAGAATTTTTTTTAGGTCCTTTGACTTGACTAAGTCATACTGTCTGCTCTTGCCAGATGTGTAGTACAGAAAGTAAGGTGGAAAATTGAGTTACTAGGTATAAAGAGTGCATTTTCTCTAGTACATCCCCCTAAAGGCTGTGAATATAGTCTTTCTTGATCTGCATTGACTATGAAGAAAACTCTCACATAAAGAAAATCCTAATGCATGCTAGGAGGGGCATAAGAACAATTTTTCCCTCTACACCACTCTGAATTGTAGCATTCCTATAAAAGTTGTTTCATTTTTCATGGAGTATACTGCTTTTAATTTTCATTAAATGAAGCTAGGTGGTTCTTATATTGATGTCTTCGAATATCGGCTACTCAATGTAATGACAAAAGCCAAAATTCTTGCTTTTTAAAGTTATTCTAAAGAATCCATAAACACACACAGAGTTTGAAGAAACATGTGTGCACTTTAAATTCTTGAAGTATATTTGTGGTAGATTCTTTCAACCCCTTACTTCTCCCCCCAAAGCAGTGGAATTAGACATTGAAACCTTGTTCTGTGACTTTGCAACACCTTCCTCCTCCTTGACGTTGGACACAGTCATGTGATCTGCCTTGGCCAATGTGAAGTTGTTAGAATGACACAGCAGAAGCTTGAAATGTCTGACTGATGGAGCTCGTTTTCCTAGTACCTCTGTCTCTGTGATGAGAAAACGTCAAGTTATCCTGCTTGGAGTAAAAGAGACATAATCAAACTGCCCAGCCAAGCTCAGCATAGATCAGCAGAGCTATCCAGCCCAGCCACAGACCAGTCCACCCACAGTTGATCCAGAGATGTATGAAAAATGACATTTGATCATGCTTTAAGCTACTTGGTTTGAGAGGATTGGTTTTGCAGCATTTTTGTATCAATAGCAAAATTATACAGCTGTGTCTCTGTGTGTGTGTGTGTGTGTGTGTGTGGTATCTGCTTAACATTGTGTGATGTATGAATATATATAATTTACTGTCCTTAGACTGCAATGAGCTAGAACTCCAAAAATAGGGGATAAGAGGGATGCAAATGATTGTAATAAATAGCAGGACGCCACGAGTTTCATAAGGATCTTGAAAGCCAGGACTGATTTCTTCACCACTGTATCTTCTATATCAAGCATACATTTACAGTTGCATGATTCCAAATCGTCATCATTTGTCATGAAAGTGATAAATGACATTGTCTACAACCAAATGGCTTTGTTATTAGTTAATCACAACTAACTGGAATCCAGGGAAATAACCTTTATTTTACTTTTTAATTTCAGGTTAAATCCTAATATTCCAAACAAAACTTCATCTCCAGAATGAAAGAAATCCAGTGTGGTTTATTTAGCTTATTCTGTTCATTCCTATTCTCCTTTCAAGTTGCTATTCTCAAGGGCCAGGAGAAAACATCTTTTGTGAGGCTAGCTCTCTTGTCTCCTCATATTCTCTCTCCCACATAGGATTTTGTTTCTTTGTAACCCTTTGCTGCTCCTGAGCTAGAGGATCTAGAAAATAATTGGAAATTTAACAGTGAGGTTAATTTTTTGCTACCATTTGCCTTTATTTGA
The DNA here is from genome assembly GCF_000951045.1 of Mandrillus leucophaeus. Lineage (NCBI taxonomy): Eukaryota > Metazoa > Chordata > Mammalia > Primates > Cercopithecidae > Mandrillus > Mandrillus leucophaeus. The sequence continues at coordinate 83,298 of NW_012098965.1, read as the reverse complement.
CTGAAAGAGTGTGTGCTTTCATCTGATTGCAATACATGCATGCACGGGTATGTATACAATACATGCATGTACAGGTATGTATGCATGTGTAATATGTACATATATGTGTATATACAATATATAAATTATAATATGCATACATAAGTATATAAAATTGTAATTACATACATATGTATATATGTATGCATTGCAATATGCATATATATTGCTATATATATATTTTATATATACATATATTTGAAGGAATTTATTAAGTAGTATTAACTCACACTATTGCAGGGTCCCACAGTAGGCTGTCTACAAGCTGAGGAGCAAGGAAACCAGTCTGAGTCCCAAAGCTGAAGAATCTGGAGTCCGATTTTCAGCACGGGAGACAGATGTAGGCTGGGAGGCTAAGCCAGTCTAGCCTTTTCACGTTTCCCTGCCTGCTTTATATTCTGGCCACACTGGCAGCTGATTAGATTGTGCCCACCCAGATTAAGGGTGGGTCTGCCTTTCTCAGTCCACTGACTCAAATGTTAATCTCCTTTGGCAACACCCTCACAGACACATCCAGGATCAATACTTTGAATCCTTCAATCCAATCAGGTTGACACTCAGTGTTAAACATCCCAACGAATATATATTGTAAGAAGAAATATATGTGTATTTTTTCTTACTATATTACCATATGTCAACTATAAGAAAATAGTGTGGAAGAAGAGAAGAAAAACCTTAATAAACACATAAGTAACGCCAGAAACATCCTTGTAGAGTTAGAATATATAATATATCTCTGTGTTTTAATCTTGCTGTTTCCCTGCCCCGCCCCCCCGCCACAGCCATGCTTCTAAATATGCCTGAATTAGGTACAGTACGGACTTGGCAAAAACTCTTTCCAGTCAAGGTGCATACTTAGGTAGAATTTTCTGTTTCAAGAGTGATTGATAAACAGATGGTGCATCAGTCAAGATTCTCCAGGGAAAAAGAAACAATTAAAAATGTGTAGACAGATGGATGAATGGATGGAGAAAGAGGCAGAGAGAAAGATAAATAGATTTATTTTAAGAAATTGGTTTATGTGAGTGCGGAGGCTAGTAAGTCCAAAATCTGCAGGATAGACCAGCAAGCCGGAGACCCAGGGAAGAATGAATGTTGCAGCTCAAGTCTAAGGCAGTCTGCTGCCAGATTCCCTCTTCCTCAGGAGAGAAAGATGTTAGGACAGGTCAGTCTTTTTTTTTTTTTTTTTTTTTTTTTTCCTATTAAGGTCTTCCCGTGATGAAATGAGGCCCGCCTAGATTATGGAGGTTAATCTGCTTCACTCAAAGTCTACTAATTTACATGTTAATATCATCTTAAAATTCCTTCACAGCAGAATTCAAAATAGTGTTTGACCAAATATCTGGACCTTAACATGTAAAATTATTAATTACAGAGGGACAGGTTATGGAAGACAAAGAACAATTTTTTTTAGCAGGTAAAGAATTAGGTTTATTAATTTTAGATAAACTGAAATTATCCTAAATTACTTTTAATTCAAATCAAAAGACGAGGAGAGATAATGTAGAATTGTAAACAGTGTCAAAATCATGTAAAACTGAGGAGACTCAAGGAATTAAAAAAATAAAAAAATAAAAAAAAACGTACTGGACAAGAATTACCAGTTCACTTCTGGACTATGAGCTTAAAATTTCTTTCTTCTCTGTATAAATATTACCTAAATCTCCATTTTTGTCCACCTTAGCATTCTTAGACATAGTGTCACTGTCACATAGAACAAAACACTTTAAGTTTTCCTGCAGGTAACATGAATCTCAAATATCAGCAGACTATCATCTTTATTGTGATGTGTTACAGTCAAAGAAAAATATAAACTTTGTATCCTCAGTGGGATTTTCTTTCTGAAAAACACTGAAAGTCTATTATAAAGCGTGTCATAAAAATCTCTCCCTCAGCCCTAGATTAGCCCATAACTACCTAGTGATGCAACGTGAAGTGTGATGTTATTACAGAAAATTCACATCCTCTTGCAAAAAAAAAAGGAATCTCAGTAAGACCTAAAGAAATAATAGACGTCTTATTTCACATCTGTTCTTTTCTAGAAGAAGATGAGGGCCATCTTAGACTCATTCAAGTTCTCAAATATAAACCAATTTCTCAAAGAATTTCCAACACTTCTGAGTGCAACGTAACTTACCTGTGTCACACAGACACTTCAATATTATATATTTTTAGGACCTCTCCATAGAAGAACTCATCCTGATGCCTTTTTACTGTGTTAATATTCAATATTATCAACTCTGAAGTATTTGGTTTTATAGTAAAGTCTTGTCTGATTAATAAGGTAATTATTTACTTTTATATACTTAAAACATATTCTGACTTCTTTACTATCTTTAAAGGTAGGATGAAAATGCTGGAAATTTGAAAATGTGTGTGAATATAATAAAGCAGGTTTAGCTTTCTGCACTATCCAGACAGGGTTCCACATGTGTTGTTCTGGGTTTCCATGGTAACTTAAATGGAAACTTTCACAATGTCTGGAGTCCTTGATGTCCTGCAAATGAAGGAGGAGGATGTCCTCTAGTTTCTTGTAGCAGGAACCTGCTTAGGTGGCACCAACCCTTCTAAATGGAACAGTACATCTATAAAAGGAAAACTGAGGGCATGTACATCCTAAATCTGAAGAGGACCTGGGAGAAACTTCTGCTGACAGCTTATTCCATTGTTGCCCTTGAAAACCCTGCTGATGTCAATGTCAGATCGGCCAGGAATCCTGGCCAGTGGGCTGTGCTGAAGTTCGCTGCTGCCACTGAAGCCACTTCTATTGCTGGTCACTTCACTACTGAAATCCTCACTAACCAGATCCAGGCAGCCTTCTGGGAGCCCGGCTTCTGGTTACTGCTCTCAGGGCTGACAACCAGCCTCTCACAGAAGCATCTTGTGTTAACCTGACTACCCTTACTTTGTGAAACACATATTCTTCTCTGTGCTGTGTGGACGTTTTCCTCCCACACAGTAAAAAGGTAGCTCACTTAGTGGGTTTGATGTGGTGGATGATGATATGAGATGGCTGTGTCCCCACCCAAATGTCATGTTGAATTGTAGTTCCCATAATCCCCACATGTCGTGGAGGAACCCAGTGGGAGATAATTGAATTGGGGGGAGGTTTCTCACATCCTGTTCTCCTGATAGTCAGTGGTGCTTTTTCCCCCTTTTGCTCTGCTCTTCTCCTTGCGGCTGCCATGTGAATAAGGATGTGCTTGCTTCCCCTTCTGCCATGACTGTAAGTTTCCTGAGGCCTCCCCAGTCATGCCAAACAGTTAGTTAATTAGACCTCTTTCTTTATAAATTACCCAGTCTTTGGCATGTCTTTATTAGCAGCGTGAGAAGTTCTGCACATGCATGGCACCGTCTCCTGGGAACACTCTTGGAAAGTCATGCCTGATCCCTACATCTAGAGAACCTGAAGAGATTGAAAAGGAAGAGCAGGCTGCTGCTGCTGACAAAGCTGTTACCATGAAGGAATTTCAGGGTTATTAGACTCTTCCAGATTCCAATTGCACTGCTGCTCAGTCTCGGATTGCAAACTGGTCTGAAGGTGGCAGGTGCCCTGTGTGCCTGTTTAGCAGGTCCCTACGTAGGACTGGAGCAGAGCACTCAGCCTGCCATGGACACCTGATCTGCAGCTCCCACTGCTCTGGCCACTGAATGGGAAGGAAGAACCACTGAGTAGTCTTAAGCTGTTCTTCCAAAGACTCTTAAGCAACATGGAAATAAGGTTAACAGTTTTTTTGTTTTTGTTTTTTCCCCAAACTCAGGGCCAAATAAGGCTAACCAGGGATCATTATGATTAACATTTATTGAGCACTTACTATGTGCCAGGCCCTGTAAACTCAATTAAGGCATGGGCTTTCTCTGCATTAATTACTGTAGCCCACCAAGTACCTAAAGCACTGCCTGACTTATAATAAGCATTTAATAAGTATTTATTGACTTGTTGGAGTCATTACTTCACCTAATCCTAATAGCAATATCTGAGTCAGATCCATTGAATTCCTCAATTTTCATATCAGATAGGCGAATCTTAGAGAGAATGAGATATGTGTCCAAAGTCACACATCTAGTAAGTGACATTGCTGGAACTGGAACTCATGTCTGTTTGAAGCCAAAGACTGTGTTCTTAATATCTATGTCATTTGAATTTTCAAAATTTACAAGATACCATGAGAGTACTAAAAATGCATGAACTGGATTATGTGGATGCTCTTTTCTATGTACATTTTTGAAAACCATGATGTGTCAGGCAGTAGTCCAGGTGCTAAAGTCAAATGGCAAATAAGATAAATGCTTGCTGTCTTGGACCCCATTTAATATAATTAAAATAATGGTGGTTTGGCCAGACACAGAAAACAAATATCACATGGTTCTACTTATATGAGGTGTCTTCAGTAGCCATATCACAGAAACAGGCGGCAGAATAGAGGTCAACCAGGGGCTGGGGAGAGGGAAGAAATGGGAAGTTACTGTTTAATGAGTAGAGTTTCAATGTGAGATGATGAGGCTAGTGCTGATGGTTGTACAACAGTTAAATGTATTTAATGCCACTAAACCATTTGGGTGAAAATTGTGAAAATGCTAAATTTTATTTTATATATATAACCACAATATTTTTTAATAGTCATGGTTTAGAAAATGTTTGACAGAAATTCTGTTTAGGGTAGTGATGCTTGTAAGATACTGGTTTTGGTTAAGATACAGTTTTGAGAAGTTAACAAATAGGTAATAATTATCAATACAAATCTATTAGTCTAAAATCTGTTTTATTTTTAAGGTTTTCTATTTTACAAGGAACAATATAATTTTCCCAATTTTTTTCTCAATCTTCTGTTTCATAAATTTTCCATACTTTCCAGCAGTTTTTGACCTTTTGTGGATCAGGAAAATCTTTAGAACTTAATGTCATTTGAAGTTGCCTTTCCACAAGGCATCCTTAGACTCACAAAAGTACATAAACATATGTGTATGCGTAAACAATTCTATAAAGAAAATCACTGGATTGAAAGACAACATGAAGGTCTCATTAGTGCACTTAATCAGAATGAGTAAATACTGTGTCCTAGGTTCTGCAGAGTGACATACAGATTTTTTTTTTCCTAATGAATTATGTCTGAAAAAAAGGGATGGAAAAGCACACACTTGACTTCCAGGGAAGATAGAGAATGTTATACTTCATTCCAAACGACTCAAAAGAGGAAGTCCCCATGACAGAAGCAGGCCACTAAGCCTTTGCCAGCCTTGCTATTTACAAGATTTCTATCCTTTACACTGGCCTCTACATTGAAACCACATTTAATTCCAACCTCTTATTTTTTTTACATTGTTTGCAAATTTTACATATTTTATTAACAGCATATTATCACAAATCAGGATGGATTTTGTTACTTAACAAATAAAGGCAAAAATCTCAAACCTCTAATGTCAGAATTATGGGCATTAGCAGCACATCCACTTAGAAAACCTTGTGTTTTTAAAAATATTAATATGGTACATGGAAAAGCTTTATCAGAACCTAATTAAAATAATATGTATTACTTTCTAAAATAAAGCAGAGTGAAACGTTTTAAAAACAGTGGTTTGAATTGCAACAGCTAGGATTCATGGTTTCAAGATGCAGGAACCAGATGTGACTTTCCCATGCAGAGTTGAGGGGATCTGGTGGAAGTGTTTAGAGTAGGTGACATCAGGCAGCAGGGACAGCTTAGAAAACAGGCAATAACCAAGAGCACTTTGAAGCCTAGATGGTGGGAACGACCTAATCAGAAAGGGACCATAGCACCATGCAATTTCAGGGAGGCCATCGCTTAGTGTTTGCCATGATTTGCTGGCTGTAACCATGACTGAACAACGCTGCCACATGGCAACTAAATACAATTGAGCATCCCTCAGTGTGCTTCGCTCACTCAGGGTTCAGAAATATGTTCTAGTTTTCTAAGAGTTAGACAAGTACAGATAAGTAAAACCTTATCTGTACTTATGAGGGATCAGTTTCCTAAAATTTTAGCCAGCAATACATAACGTTAATATATAACGTAAATATATTATATATAACGTTAATATATTTGCTGTATCCAATTGGTATCTATAATTAATGTTTTTAAATCGATTACACATACTATAATTTTCAACTTTTCTTGCTCTTTAGCAATCATAAACATGAAATCACATGTTTGTTGTGCCAGCTATGTGTGCGTCTATATAGACACATATACACATATACACATACATACGTTTTGTCTAACTGATATTCAGATAAACACAAAACTTTAGAAACTAAAGGGAACTGTTATTTTAAACCATTTCATACACCACCAGAAGTTCATTACTACATTTTGAAACACTGGGTTAGACAATGCTCAAAAATGCTTTAACAATTAAAAAAAAAATCTGGGCATTTAAATCACTCTGATTACAAATTTTAAAATTCTCAATTTTTTTTTCTTTTCTATGAAGTTTACCACATTCTGCTTTAATAAATCTCTATATTTAGGGTTCCCTAAAAGCACAGTCTAAGTGGAGGATTCTGGTTCATGTAATTTTTTCCCCCTCAGGGGTAGGCTGGGAAGAGAAGTTTCTTTCAGGAGAGTGAGGACAAAGGAAGCAGGATAGGGCAGGAGACGCTAGCTTCAGTCTAATCACAGGGACAGGAAGAGCGCAGGAAGAACTGCACCACAGCACCACCTAGAGGCAGAGCTTTGCTGGTGAGTCATTGGCCATGGTCTACCCCCAGAATGGGTGTCTTAAAGGGGTGGAGGGAAGGGATACAAACCCTACCAGCCAAGCTGCTGGGAGTTACTATTATCCAACACTTAAAGAAGTAAAAGGCAAGTATATGTGACACCATCTGAGCCCACTACACAGAAAAAGCTTAATAAATGCTACCAACAGTTTTCCTACCTTAATATTCTTTATCCTATTTATGAGCAAATCAGTCAAGTTCTATGACTGTATGCAGATTGCATTTTGCAACCCAATTTTTCTATTTGGATGTATATTCAGTGCTACATCATCTGGACCGTTAACCAAGGATTTAGGTAGCACACTTTAAAAATAAATTCTAATAAGTAATTTCAAACATTATTTTTAAACATAAAAATGTGTATCTGAGAATGATGGTTTCCAGTTTCATACATGTCCCTACAAAGAACATGAACTCATCGTTTTTTATCACTGCATAGTATTCCATGGTGTATATGTGCCAAATTTTCATAATCCAGTCTATCATTGATGGACATTTGGGTTGGTTCCAAGTCTTTGCTATTGTGAATAGTGCCACAGTAAACATATGTGTGCATGTGTCTTTATGGCAGCATGATTTATAATCCTGTGGGTATATACCCAGTAATGGGATAGCTTGGTCAAATGGTATTTCTAGTTCCAGATCCTTGAGGAATCGCCACACTGTCTTCCACAATGGTCGAACTAGTTTACAGTCCCACCAACTGTGTAGAAGTGTCCCTATTTCTCCACATCCTCTCCAGCACCTGTTGTTTCCTGACTTTTTAATGAT
>NW_012098965.1:65933-74434 GCF_000951045.1 Mandrillus leucophaeus | reverse complement strand
TTGATTTCTTTCTCCTGCCTGATTGCCCTGGCCAGAACTTCCAACACTATCTTGAATAGGAGTGGTGAGAGAGGGCATCCTTGTCTTGTGCCAGTTTTCAAAGGGAATACTTCCCATTTTTGCCCATTCAGTATGATATTGGCTGTGGGTTTGTCATAAATAGCTCTTATTTTGAGATACGTTCCATCAATACCAAATTTATTGAGCGTTTTTAGCATGAAGGGCTGTTGAATTTTGTCAAAGGTCTTTTCTGCATCTATTGAGATAATAATGTGGTTTTTTCTTTGGTTCTGTATAAATGCTGGATTACGTTTATCAATTTGAGTATGTTGAACCAGTCTTGCATCCCAGGGATGAAGCCCACTTGATCATGGTAGATAAGCTTTTTGATGTGCTGCTGGATTCAGTTTTCCAGTATTTCATTGAGGATTTTTGCATCGATGTTCGTCAGGGATATTGGTCTAAAATTCTCTTTTTTGGTTGTGTCTCTGCCAGGCTTTGGTATCAGGATGATGTTGGCCTCATAAAATGAGTTAGGGAGGATTCTCTCTTTTTCTATTAATCTGTATAGTTTCAGAATGAATGGTACCAGCTCCTCCTTGTACCTCTGGTAGAATTTGGCTGTGAATCTGTCTGGTCCTGGACTTTTTTTGGTTGGTAGACTGTTAATTATTGCCTCAATTTCAGAGCCTGTTTTTGGTCTATTCAGGGATTCAACTTCTTCCTGGTTTAGTCTTGGGACGGTGTATGTGTCCAGGAATTTATCCATTTCTTCTAGATTTTCTAGTTCATTTGCGTATTGGTGGTAGTTTTCATTTCTGTGGGATCGGTGGTGATACCCCCTTTACCTTTTTTTATTGGGTCTATTTGATTCTTCTCTCTTTTCTTCTTTATTAGTCTTGCTAGCGATCTATCAATTTTGTTGATCTTTAAAAAAAAAAAAGCTACTGGATTCATTGATTTTTTGGAGGGTTCTTTGTGTCTCTATCTCCTTCAGTTCTGCTCTGATCTTAGTTATTTCTTGCCTTCGATAGCTTTTGAATGTGTTTACTCTTCCTTCTCTAGTTCTTTTAATTGTGATGTTAGGGTGTCAATTTCAGATCTTTCCTGCTGTCTCTTGTGGTCATTTGGTGCTATAAACTTCCCTCTACACACTGCTTTAAATGTGTCCCAGAGATTCTGGTATGTTGTGTCTTTGTTCTCATTGGTTTCAAAGAACATCTTTATTTCTGCCTTCATTTCGTTATGTACCCAGTAGTCTTTCAGGATCAGGTTGTTCAGTTTCCATGTAGTTGAGCGGTTTTTACTGACTTTCTTAATCCTGAGTTCTAGTCTGATTGCACTGTGATCTGACAGACAGTTCGTTATAATTTCTGTTCTTTTACATTTGCTGAGGAGTGCTTTACTTCCAATTATGTGGTCAATTTTGGAATAAGTGTGATGTGGTGTTGAGAAGAATGTATATTCTGTTGGTTTGGGACAGCTGAAAACCATCATTCTCAGCAACCTATCACGAGGACAAAAACCAAACACCACACGTTCTCACTCATAGGTGGGAATTGAGCAATGAGAACACTTGGACACAGGAAGAGGAACATCACACATCAGGGCCTGTCGTGCGATTGGGGGTGGGGGGAGGGATAGCATTAGGAGATATACCTAATATAAATGATGAGTTAATAGGTGCAGTACACCAACATGGCATATGTATACATATGTAACAAACCTGCACGTTGTGCACATGTACCCTTGAACTTAAAGTATAATAATAATAAAAATAACTCAACAGTAAGAAAACAAACAACCCTATTAAAAATGGGCAGAAGACGTGAACAGACAGCTAGCCAAAGATAAACAGATGACAAACAAACGTAAAGATGCTCCATAATCAAATGTTAGCAGAGAAATGCAAATTAAACAAGAATAAGATATCACTACATGTCTATCAAGATGGCCAAAATCCAGAACATGAACAACACCAAATGCTGACAAGGATGTGGTGCAATAGAAATTCTCATTCATTGTTTATGGGAATGCAAAATTGGTTCAGCCACTTTAGACGACTGTTTGGCAGTTTCCTACAAAACTGAACATACTCTTAAAATACAACCCAGCAGTTGTACTCCTTCACATTTAACCAAATGATTTGCAAACTTATGTCCACAAAAAAAAAGAACCCTGCACATGGATATTTATAACAGCTTTACTCAAAATTGCCAAAACTAGTAAGTAAACAAGATGTCCTTCAGTAGGTGATTGACTAAACTGTGGTACATCTAGACAATGGAATATTATTTAGTGCCAAAAAGAACTGAGTTACCAAGCCATTACAAACACATGGAGAAAACTTAAGTGCCTATTACTGACAGTAACCAATCTGAAAAAGGCTACATTATTATATGATTCTAACCATATGCCATTCTGAAAAAGGCAAAACTGTGGAGACAGTAGAAGATCAGTGGTGGTCAGGGATTAAAGGGAAGGAGAGATGAATAGGCAGAGAACAGAGGATTTTTTGGGCAGTGAAATTACTCTGTATAGTACTGCAATGGGAGAGACATGTCATTATACACATTTGCCAAAACTCATAGGATGTACAACACCAAGAGTGAACTCTAATATAAACTATGTGATAATGATGTGTCAATGTAAATTCACTGACTAACAAATGTTCATGCACCTGTACCTCCTCTGATGCAGGAGGTTGATAGTCGGGGAGGCTGTGCATGTGTGGAGGAAAGTGGCGTATGGGACAATGGAAATTCTGTATGCTCTTCTTTATTTTGAAGTGAACCTAAATCTGCTCTTTTAAAAAGAGTCTATTTAAAAGACAAAACACTAAAAATTTTTAAAGTACTATCTTTATGTTCTAACATAAGTCATTACTCACTGATCTGGAGATACCCAAATGTAGTACTTTAAAAGTTTTTAAAATAATGAACTGAGACTACATACTTGATTCATAAATTTCTAGGTGACCTGTTTTATAAGATAATCTTACATTAAAGGAAATTATAAAAAGACACAACATAAAAAAATGTATATCATAGAGTAGTATGCAAAGGTTTGCATGAATTTGTAAAATGAAACAGAAAGTTTTGTTTGGGATCTGGGTTTGGGTTTATGCTTTCTGGAACTCGAATGTATATGTTTATTCTCTTTTTCCATTAAGAGTATTTGCAAAGGATACGTTGAGTTATTTATTGAGGGCCTATTATTCCCTGGTGTTGCGCTAAGCTATTTATGTATACATGACTGCTTATTAATCCTCTCCCCAAATCCTTCTAGTTCAATGTTGTTATCCTCATTTGGAGAGAAGCAGAGTTGCTTGAACATCTATGATAACTTGTCACAGCTCTAGTTAAGGGCAAATTCAGAATTCAAAGCCAGGAGGAGTCCAAGGCCAAAGGCCACCTTCATGACCATTATAATTCTCCACTCCCAGGCAGTATGGACAGATATAGAAATTATCCACTGAAAGTTTATGGAGCCAGATAAATTTCATGAATTTTACAGTTTTTATTTTATTTAGTAACTAGCAGGATTTTGAGATGAATAATTTGGGCTCCAGAGTCAACTTGCCTGGGTTCAAATACACTTATTAAAAATAAATGAGGGTATGCTATACAGCTAGTGGTAATGTAAATTGACAAAACTTTCCTGAATAAAATGTGGCAACATGCATCAAAAGCTTTAAACATGTTAAAACCATTGTCCCAGGAATTTTACTTATAGAGTTTCATTTAAAGAAAATTTATTTAATGTACACAATAATTAATTACAAAGGCATTTAATTTCATTGTTGCTTTGAAAGAACCTAAGTGCACAACAATAGGGGATTGATTAAATGAGTAATAGGAAATTCACATATCACAGGGGAATGCCTCCTTCCTCACCTTTGTTTTGTGGCATTTTTCACAGTCTGCCTGGCTTCCTTTTCCATCACTTCCTCATCCTTAGAGCAGAAGACAGCCAGCTTTACAGTGGTTGGTGGGTTACAGATATTGGTTAGACATGATCAAAGTTCCTCTGCTTGGAGAAGTTGCTTCTTTCCTTCCTTCCTCTATCCAGGGTCAGTGCAGGGCAGGGATTGCCTGCTCCCTGGCTTTAAGCTTTCCCCCAAGTGGGTTCTTCTCACAGCTCAACAAACTTCCAAGGGATGCAGTGAGCAAGCCCATTTTTTCTCTCATTGTAAGCTGTGCCTGACAATTGTGCATTAATTAGGAATAGGGTAATAATCTGGTTCTCCACTTGCTGTCTATTTTTCAATTGAATTGGGTAGAAAAGACAGGTGCTACTTATTGAGTGCTCTCAAAGACCCTCAAAAACACTGAGGAGAATATTATAACCATTAAAACTGACATATGAAAATACTTATGGCTGGAAAAGGTCATGACATTTTAAAGCAAAAAAGCAGGTTACACAAAAATATGTAATACACAGTTAAGAAAACTGGGGGGATAGCAATACATTGTGTTTATTTTTCTCTTGCTTATTCTGCATTCTCTAAATTTTTCTACAAATATTTATATTGTTAAAAATAAGAATAAAAATCTATATTTAACAAAACAATACAATAAAGGAGGAGAGTTTATTTAACCTTATGAGTCTCAGTTTTTCCCTCCTCTAAAATCCAAAGTAACCCTCTTTGGGTTTTTGTGAAGACTTCATTGACAGATCTATGAAAAAAGGTTTGCAATTGTGTGCGTCATAGGAGGTGACCTGTTTTGAACATTGAGAGTCTCATTTTATAACTGTAATTTCGATACTTTCCCAATTTGGCTTAGTTATCGTGTAAAAACTATAGATTCCTTTTCATTAACTTTGGTAGTCACTACCACTTTAGTGTCAATTATCTAAGTGCAAAACAAAGCCAAAAAATCTTTACTTGATTCCATTGCTTGCTGCCAATATTGGTGAGATATTTGACCTCTAGGTTCAAGTATAATTTTGTTCCATAACAATAGTATTCAAAAGTGTTCAAGATGAAGCTGGTATTATAAAATTTTAGATGATTTTCTTCCATAAGCCAAAGGTAAATTAATATTTCTTTCCTCTTCATAAAGGACAAAAAACCTGTTTTCAGAGTTAATATGACAGTGGTATGGTTATAGCTTTCTTTTACTTCAAAAAAAGTAGAGAATGGTATGGTGTATTTAAGTAGAAAGGAAACATGAGGATGAGACAGATTACTTCAAAAAGAAGTAATCTCCCCATTGACAGTCAAAACACAGATAAATTTTTAGCCTCATTTGGTTTCTAAGACAGTTCTTTTTAAACAAAGAAAAAAAAATCATGTTTTGCACCCTCATTCTCTTGAACACATGGTAAATTAGTAGCAAAGTAATGATGAATGTGGAAGTTAATCAAAAGCAAAACTATAGTTTCCACACATATGTTTCTTAGGGAATTAATGATTTCCCTTTATTACAGTAAATGTGTCAAGACCATAAAATGTGAACAAAAATTTAAAGTGTAAGATTAAATGCTGTTGAAACTTTGCCTGACCCTTATTAATGCAACACTGTGTTTAAGCAGAAACCTGGGATAGAAATAGAAATTATAAGAAAGTGCTACAGCCAGAAATTTTCCAGTAAAGGCCTAAGAAAAAATGAAGTAAATGATAATAGCCTTAAAAGAGAAGTCAGGGGAAGAGACATCACAATTCAATTTTAAACAAGGCCAGGGGCAGAAAATAGTACTATAAAGAATCAAATGTAACTGAGAGAAATAATCTTGTAATAAGTCAAAGAGTGGTTTTGAAGGAGAAGATTCAATAATCCAGTTGTTAGCTCTTAGCAGGAATCCATTAAAGGAGACATGCACTAAACTTTCTGCTTGAGCAAAAGTATGTTTCTTAAGGTAGAAAAGTTAGAAACAGTGCAAATGCTTTGACTAAATGAACTGATTGGATTGGTCAAGCAAGAACATTTTGGAAAACTATACTTCTTCAAAATGGAAAAAGGGAGTAGGGCTATTCAGGGAGCCAATGACCCAAGAATTCCTGTGGAAAATAAGTGTGCTTAATTTTATTATTTTAAATGTATTTTTAGTCCCAGTATGAGCAAACCTCTACAATAGATTCTGGAGAATATCAAAGTGGAAAACAAGTGGGCCCTCCTGTTGAAGAGTTCATTGCCTGGTACAAGGTGTGAAGATGCCTGGAAGAGAGAGGAACCAGCTCTACCTAGAGGTAAGAAAACTTTTCATAGCTAAGGGTGTGGGATAAGAAGACAAGTTTTAAGTAGAAGGTTTTCCAGGCTGAGAGTCGAACTTAGGCAAGACACGGAGTCATGTTCTAGGCAGGCTGATTATATATTCCAGATTAACCTGCAATATAAGAAGTCAGTGAGAAAGTGATTGAAAATAGAATAGGCCAGCAATGCAGGTGAGGGTCAGGTAATTAAAAATGTTGATACCATGCTAAGAAATTTCTACTTAAACCTACACTAGTTGCAATCTACTTATGCAGGGGAATGGAATATGTTCAGCATCATGGTTTATAAAAGGTTACTCTAATATCAATGAAGAGGGAGACAGCCTATTGTAATGTTGAAAAACTCATGCTCTAGAAACAGGCAGATCTGGATCCAAATCATAGCCTTAATTTAAACCTTTCAGCCCTAAGCAGCCTTCAGTTTTTTCATACTTAAAAGTTGGATAATAGTATCCATGCTTGGAGTAGGGGAGGTGAGGTAGAGGGTACGAGTGTTAAGAGACTAATGAAAGGACTCAGGAATTAGAAATAGAGAAAAGGTAAACCTATTCAAGAAACTCAAAAGAAAATAAAATCAAGGACTTTCTGAGTGGTATGAGGTGGAAAAGGTGGGGAAAATGGAAGATGAAACTGAGCTTTCTGTTGCTGGGGAGGGAGGAAGATGGTGTATTACTCTTTTGACCACAGAGACTGCATTTGGAATCAGAAAGGCTAATGGAAGAGAAATTAGAACTTTCAAATCAAACCTTAACTATAAAATGTGACTACGTCTCTGGGAGAGGAAACATGTATTTCAGAGACATAATGTCTACATTCTATATTATTTCAGAGACATCCTGTCTGCATTCTATATTCCATGTTTTTCTCAAAACATAAATATAGAGAAAAAAATGAAAGATGTGAAAAATCACATACAGAGACAATAAATGTGCATTTTAAAACATAGTGAATTGATCCTTGAAGGATTGTGATAACTAAACATGATTTATAAAGAAATTCAAAAATCTTATTTACTTTTCAGTATACTATTAATAATGCAATATTTCTCCATGCTTGATTTCACTGATATTTTTGACTACTTTAAGATTCTGGAAAACATAAAACACGGTTATGAGTAATTATGTTTTTCAATTTGCTTATCTGTACACACAAATAAAAAATATGGTTCTTTCAAGCATCTATAAACAATCCAGTCTCAAGTACAAATGGGCTTCAATGTAACATGTTAATTTGCTAAAATTCTACAACATTTCCCAAGAAAATAACAGTTTTAGCATTTTTACTAGGTGGCTTTTTTATTTTTTTACTGCACTTTAGAAGTCAGCCCTGTGCAATTTAATCTTTCAAAGAATCCTTCTGCTGATAAACTACAGAGAGTACATGTGGCTGATTTGACCCAAACCTTTCAGTTAATAAATATGAGACAGAATCTTATAAAAGGAAATGCAATCAGGATTTTCACAGAAGGTTTTTCCTGAAGGGTAAAAATAATAATGGTGTTTGACTCACTTTCATACCTGGGAGCCGAAGATGTTCTTGCCAAATATCTTCTTGGCAGAGCTCTAATTGGACAGACACTTCCATGAGATAAGCAAAGCATGAAAGATAGGAACATCGGACAAAATGAAAGGAAAGGAAGCATTTCCTAAAGCATTTTAAATGATGACATAAAAAAGTTTGTTTATATTTATCAAGCATGAATTAGGTGACTTTTTAAAAATGTAAAGGTGAACTTCAGGATATTTATTACCAAGCTGGTCCAGACAGTTTGCATTCATTCATTTATTCGTTCATTCATTCATTTATTGTTTTAGTTATTACTTAGGAGGTGAGTCTAAAATAAGGATAAGTCACCATAATATTTTTAAGCAAATATTTTCTAGTTTACTGTATGCATTATTTGGCCTACTGAAATTAGCTTGCAGTAACTCATCCAAACACAGTCTTACTAGCTCCATGATTGTTTAGTGGAATAAGGATGGAACATGGGAGTATGATGTAAAATGGACTATATTCTCGGTATCTCATGAGTACCACTCTGGCACGGGCTTCCACCAGCAAGGGTATCCTAGTAGCAGCAGACAGGCATGAAGTTTTCATTATGCACGTCTGACAGTGATACCATGTGATATCAATAAGCAATGGCATTGGCATCCGAAATCTGTCTCACTGGGTTTGGCAGAAGGACCTAGAGACAGTATTAGATTTGTTTCCCAGAAGAGAAAATGCGGTGTTCCAATGATTAATTGAAAAAAATCTATATCTATATATAATATATTATATA
>NW_012098965.1:61216-65478 GCF_000951045.1 Mandrillus leucophaeus | reverse complement strand
AAGAGGACTGACCAGCTACCCATCCGACGTTGGTAGAACAGGTCAAAGTGGTTTGGTGTTTTTCAATTTTACCAAAATGGGAGCAGGCTGACTATATTATTTTCTATGTTTTTTTCTACTTAATACATCATGAACATCTTCCCATGTCTGTGTCTATCATGGTATGGTCATTTTTAATGGCAAGGAACTTGTTTTTAGTCCAGGCTTCTTTTTCTTCTAAAGTTCAATATTATGCTGCCATTACATCAAGGCTTTATGGAAGATAATTTCCATTAATTTGACAGGTCATTGTCTTGTCAGCTTTGGATAATTAAGGACTAGCCATTAGTCCCTGTACCTATTGTGTAATCTCTTTTGCCTCATCAGGTTTGTGAATTTTGCAGTGCTTGCCAATCTACAGTTAGCTTAATTAAAATCAATGGAGTCGAAAGTTGGTGTGTTCTCTTTCTCTTTCTCTAAAGGATTCCATTTTCCAAAACACCATAAGCAAATAAATTGGCATGTGGAACTTTCTTCAGCCATGTAGTAGTCAAACACACTTAACCGTGTATATTTAACTCCCAGCAAAATTATCTCATTTTGCATTTGCTAGCTAGCCAGTAAACTCCAGTTTTCTTGCATCAGAGGAGGATGCTCACCCACAGATTTTAGAGTCAGAAGTAGCCCAATTGCTAGTAAATACCCTCAACAAAAGACTCAGAAAGTGAAATCAGTGCCAATGCTATTATCTTCCCTCAAGCTGAGCTATAGCGTTCAATTCTCCAAATGTGAAGTAGCTGGCAAATATGTTGCTGTTGTTTTCTGAATTTAAGCTGGGAAGATAGTAACTAGAGCCTAGGAGAAGAATTTTCAACTAATGAAGTGTTGTTAGTATAAGACTTTCAAAAATACTAATCCCAACATTTCTGTGATTTGCAGCTGGCATCAATTGACATATCTTTGATTTTCTCTATAAAAACAAAGACTGAACTGGCCAAATTAGCAGCTCAGGGTTATGCTGATCTTCCAGGCTGGAGGCCTTGTCCAAGATAACATCATGAACATTTTCTACCTCCTACAGAACAATAGTACACTTGCAATCTGCCAGACATATGACTGAAATGCAGAAACATTAAAACAATAATTAGTAACTCTGATTTTACTAATGCCTGGGCAGCTCAAATTTCTTGACAGTTATAACCCTAAAATATCTGCTTGAACTAATATATACTTTGTTACGCATATCTATTTAAAACATATTTTGATAAACATGTATAGTGAAATATATTATTGTCTGTAATAAAAGGGAAATCCCAATATGTTAACGGTGTAATGAACTGTAAAAAGTGATCAATATTGTTTTTTCTGCATGTTGACCAATGTATGGACCTATTTTTTCTCTTCATTCTCATTCTTTCAGAATAAAAAGCAACATCTATTTAGTACATGCAAATAACTTGTGGGAGTTTTCAAGAATATACAAATGAAATTAATTTAGAAGCATATCAGACACCCTACCTATGCAAATGGTATTACATTGTGTTAATCTAGTTCTAAATTATGTGTTTAACATCATTCTACTTCAGAATTATTTTGAATCTTTTTATTTATCAGTAATAAAACTTTCTAAGATTTTAAATATAAAATACAAAGCTGCCATTCTGAAGTTGTATTTTCATTATTACATGATAATTAGTTGTATAATTAAAACATGTGGGGTCAAAGGTCAGATATTACAATCCAAGGGATATCACAAAGGATATTGTATTTTTACTCCAAATATGTATATTAACAGCTATGGTTGTTACACAGAACATTAAGCTAAAAGAGTCAAATGGAAATTGGAATAACATTTGTTGCAAATAAGAGGTATAGTGAAATTTCAAGATGATTCTGAAAATATTTTATTTATCTGGACTTATGATAACAAATCTTAGAGAATAACTGAGAGAGTGCACTCAAGGAAGTAAATGGCTCTATTAAAACAGTAACCTGATGATGAAGACTCAACAAATGAAGACAATGATATCTGTGGATGCCTTTCAGACACTCTGTTATTCTTTGGTGGTGACTCCACTATTCTTTATGAATAATACAATTAGTGCAATTTTTAGTCCTTTCATCCCTGCCAACTATCCTAATATTGGAAAATTTTCTGTTTAACACAAAAATATTAAGAACTCATTTGAGAGTATCTTCACTGAGTGGTTTATCAAGCACTAGAATAGCTCCAGAAGTAGTAGTTAAATACTTCCCAAGAGAATTCAGTCCACTCTAATATCATTTCAGTTTTAGAAAAAACACCCTTGCACTGACTTGAAAATTATATTCCTAGATCTTTTATCCAGGACACTTGGGGTCACAGAAAAAAAAAATTTGTCTTATTCTTAATTGATCTACAAATAGAAGTGTGCTCAAAATAGTAGCAACAATATATTTCATTACATATGCTTTTACATATTTTATATATATATAATTTCATATATAATATTAGATATATAAAATTTTTATTACACATATGATTATGTAACAAAGTATATTGATGCTACTATTATGTCATTTTATGAGTGCTTATATATAAGCACTTATATATGCTTACATATTAGTGAATGATAGCAATGATAAAAGTGACAAGGAGGGAAGAATTATGATTATTTTATTATTATAAGGTACTCACACACTACCTGTGAAGTGGTATAATGTTGTTTTACTATGGATTTTAATTAGTTATAAATGTATATTGGAAACTCTGGTGCAACCACTGAGAAATGTGAAAAAGGAAGCATACTTGATATGCTAATAATAAAGGAACAAAGATGGAATCATACAAAATGCTCAATTAAAGCCACAAAAGGCAGTAAAATAGTGGAAGACAAACTAAAAACAAAGAAAAAGTGAAAAAAATATGAAACTAACAAATATGGTAGGCATTAATTCAACTAAATCATTAGTTACTTCAAACATCAGTAGTCTAAATATATCAGTTAAAAGACAAAGATTGTCAAAATGGATTAAAAAAAAAAACTTCCCCCATGTATGTTGCCTTACAAGAAACATGCATTAACTACCAAAGCACATACAGAAAGATATACTATGCTGATGCTAATTTTTAAAATGGGAATAGCTATATTAATTTTAAACAGACTAGACTTCAGAGCAAAGAAAGTTATCAGGGCTAAAGATGGGCATTTCATAATGATTAAGGGGTCAATTCCTTAAAAGACATGACAATCCTTAATGTATACATGTCTGATAATGGAGCATCAAAAAACATGAGGCAACATCTAATAGAACTTCAAGAAGTAAAACATGAGTCCACTATCATAGTTGTTGACTTCAACATCCCTCTATCAAAAATGGACATATCAAGCAGGCATAAAAAAGAATAAACACAGCACCATCAATTAACTGGATATAATTGACACATATTGACTGTTTTATGATTAAACAACACACTATTAAAGTAGACGTGAATTAAAGAAGAAATCCCAAAAACAACAAAATAAGTATTTTGAACTAAATGAAAATTAAATACAACTTACAAAGTTTGTGGGATGTGTTGAAAACAGTGCTTAGAGAGAAATTCATAGCATTGAATACATTTATTAGAAAAGAAAAATTTAAAATTGATTACCTTATCTATAACAAACTCACAGCCAACATTATACTTAATGAGGAAAAGTTGAAAGCATTCCCCATGAGAACTGGAATAAGACAAGGACGCCCACTTTCACCACTTGTATTTAACATAGTACTGGAAGTCCTAGCCAGAGCAGTCAGACAAAAGAAAGAAATAAAGGGAATCCAAATCAGTAAAAAGGAAGTCAAAGTATTCCTGTTTGCTGATGATATGATCTCATACTTAGAAAACCTTAAAGACTCATCCAAAATGCTTCTAAAACTGGTAAATGAATTCAGTAAAGTTTCAGGATACAAAATTAATGTACACAAATAAGTAGCACTGAGATACACCAACAGCAACCAAGCTGAGAATCAAATCAAGAACTCAACCCCTTTAACAATAGCTGCAAAACCCCACAAAAATATAACAACAAAAAAACTTACTAATATACTTAACCAAGAAGGTGAAAGACCTCTATAAGGAAAACTACAAAACACTGCTGACAGAAATTATCGACAACACAAACAAATGGAAACATATACCATGCTCATGGATGGGTAGAATCAATATTGTGAAAATGACCATACTGCCAAAGCAATCCACAAATTTAATGCAATTTTCATCAAAATACCACCATCATTCTTCACAGAATTAGAAAAAA
>NW_012098965.1:58988-60966 GCF_000951045.1 Mandrillus leucophaeus | reverse complement strand
AAAGAAAGAAAGAAAGAAAGAAAAAGAAAAAAAACCGGCATGGTACTGGTATAAAAACAGGCATATAGACCAATGGAACAGAATAGAGAACCCAGAAATGAAACCAAATACTTACAGTCAACTGATCTTCAAAGCAAACAGAAACATAAAATGGGGAAGGGAACACTGTTCAACAAATGGTTCTAGGGTAGTTGACAAGCCACATGTAGAAGAATGAAACTGAATCCTCACCTCTCACCTTATCCAAAAATAAAATTAAGATGGATCAAAGACTTAAATCTAAGACTTGAAACCATAAAAATTCTAGAAGATAACATTGGAAAAACTCTTATAGATATTGGCTTAAGCAAAGACTTCATGACCAAGAACCCAAAAGTAAACACAACAAAAACAAAGATGAATAGATGGGACTTGATTAAACTAAATAGCTTCTGCACAGCCAAAGAAATGATTAGCAGAGTAAACAACCCATAGGGTCAGAGAAAATATTCACAACCTGTACATCAGTCATAGGACTAATATTCAGAATCTACAAGGAACTCAAGAAAATCAGCAAGTAAAAAACCAAAACAATTTCATCAAAAAGTGGGATAAGGAGATTAATAGATAATTCTCAGAAGAAGATATACAAATGGCCAATAAACATATGAAAAATGCTCAACATCACTGATTATCAGGTAAATGCAAATCAAAATCACAATGTGATATCATCTCACTTCTGCAAGAATTGTCATAATCAAAAAAATAAAAAATATATATTGGCATGGATCTGACGAAAAAGGAACGCTTTTACACTGTTGGTGGGAATGTAAACTAGTACAACCACTATGGGAAACTGTGTGGAGATTCCTTAAAGAATTGAAAGTAGATCTATAATTTGATTCAACAATCCTACACCTAGGTATCTACCCAGAGGTAAATAAGTCATTATTCATAAAAGATACTTGTACACACACGTTTATAGCAGCACAATTCACAATTGCGAACATATGGAACCAGCCCAAATGTCATCAATCAACAGTGGATAAAGAAAATGTGATATAGATATGTGTGTGTGTGTATATATGTGTGTGTGTGTGTGTGTGTGTGTGTGTGTGTGTATATATAATGAAATACTACTCAGCCATAGAAAGGAACAAAATAATGGCATTTTGAGCAACCTGGATGGAATTGGAGACCATTACTCTAAGTGAAGCCACTCAGGAATGGAAAACCAAACATCACATATTCTCACTTATAAGTGGGAGCTAAGCTATGAGGATGCAAAGACGTAAGAATGATATAATAAACTTTGGGGATTTGGGGGAAAGAGTGGAAGGAGGGTGAGGACGAAAACACTACATAGACATTGGGTACAGTGTACACTTCTTGGGTGATGAGTGCACCAAAATCTCAGAAATCACAATTAAAGAATTAATTCATGTAGCCAAACACCACCTGTTTCCCAAAAACTTATTAAAATAAAAAAAAAAGTCACCTTAGAAAACTAGAACAAAAGCAAATTAAATCCAAAATAAGCAGAGGAAAATAAATTAAAATTAGAGTAGAAATAAATGAAATAAAAATAGGAAATCAATAGAGACCTCAACAAAACCAGAAGATGATTCTTTGAAAGGTTAAATAAAATTGATAAGCATCTAGCCAGGTTAACTAAGAAATCAGGTATTCAACATTATTCACACAAACGAAAATAACTTAAAGTGGTATATTTAAAATATAACTGCAGTGTACAAAGGCATTGCAGTATACAAATATATTGCAGGTAAAAATCACAATATTTAAAAGATTTACCAAAACCTGCTTGACTGTGTAGACACTGCCTCACTTCAGCAAGTTTTTTTTATAATGACTATACTAAATTATCTGCCTGAATGCAAACTTATTCTTTTTCTTTAGGTGAAATTTTTGATTCAAATTTCTGAAATCCAATAATGTCACCTAGGCCAATAATAGATCAATCATGGTGCCTGTCAGGTTC
>NW_012098965.1:17779-58938 GCF_000951045.1 Mandrillus leucophaeus | reverse complement strand
CGAACATATGGAACCAGCCCAAATGTCATCAATCAACAGTGGATAAAGAAAATGTGATATAGATATGTGTGTGTGTGTATATATGTGTGTGTGTGTGTGTGTGTGTGTGTGTGTATATATAATGAAATACTACTCAGCCATAGAAAGGAACAAAATAATGGCATTTTGAGCAACCTGGATGGAATTGGAGACCATTACTCTAAGTGAAGCCACTCAGGAATGGAAAACCAAACATCACATATTCTCACTTATAAGTGGGAGCTAAGCTATGAGGATGCAAAGACGTAAGAATGATATAATAAACTTTGGGGATTTGGGGGAAAGAGTGGAAGGAGGGTGAGGACGAAAACACTACATAGACATTGGGTACAGTGTACACTTCTTGGGTGATGAGTGCACCAAAATCTCAGAAATCACAATTAAAGAATTAATTCATGTAGCCAAACACCACCTGTTTCCCAAAAACTTATTAAAATAAAAAAAAAAGTCACCTTAGAAAACTAGAACAAAAGCAAATTAAATCCAAAATAAGCAGAGGAAAATAAATTAAAATTAGAGTAGAAATAAATGAAATAAAAATAGGAAATCAATAGAGACCTCAACAAAACCAGAAGATGATTCTTTGAAAGGTTAAATAAAATTGATAAGCATCTAGCCAGGTTAACTAAGAAATCAGGTATTCAACATTATTCACACAAACGAAAATAACTTAAAGTGGTATATTTAAAATATAACTGCAGTGTACAAAGGCATTGCAGTATACAAATATATTGCAGGTAAAAATCACAATATTTAAAAGATTTACCAAAACCTGCTTGACTGTGTAGACACTGCCTCACTTCAGCAAGTTTTTTTTATAATGACTATACTAAATTATCTGCCTGAATGCAAACTTATTCTTTTTCTTTAGGTGAAATTTTTGATTCAAATTTCTGAAATCCAATAATGTCACCTAGGCCAATAATAGATCAATCATGGTGCCTGTCAGGTTCTTTCTGAGCCCTGTTAGCGCTCTTTTAGGTGTCATCCATTAATAGACACTGCCTTGACACCTCCAATGTATTTTTTGTTAGATTAGTTTTCCCATGCATTGGGTCCATTATCAATCCTTAATAATGAGAAAAACATGAAATTTAAAATTTAAATTTATCTTTCAAACATTGGAAAAGGATGGTTAAATTCCCTAGGTCGTTAAATGACCAGGTTTTACATTCTAACAGTGAGATATATTAGCTGTTCATTTGAAAAGGAAACAGTTAGTTTCCAGTCTTTAGGGACCTCATTGCAAACTTTTATTTACAAAGCCAGTTGTACATGTCCATTATTGTGTATCATTTTTGAACTTTTGCATTATATTTCGTATCACCACAGTTAAGGGTAAAATAACAAGACTATGGCATCTGTGTTTTTATTTAGATAAACAAATGGGGAAATAGTGCACAGAAAAGCCAATTAAAGAAATTTTAATTGTTCTTGTATAAAGCCCCAGTTTACAAACAGGTTGAACCAATTCATTTCTGCAGCTTACATATCTAAATTTGTGACCACCTGTAACATATGAAACAAATATGGTATCCCTATTAATCATCTGAGTTGTAAATATGAACTTAAGGATTGGTGCAAATTCAGTGTCCTGCACAAAAGTCTTCATTTAAAACAGAAGAGAGATTATGGTGGTGAATTCCCCAGGATGTTCAACAAACAGAGAAGAGGCCAAAGCATCTTGTCTCAGTCTTTATTCTTGTTTTAGTTCATTCTTACACTGCTAAACAGCACTACCCAAGACTGGGTAATTTATAAAGAAAAGAGGTTTAATTGACTCACAGTTCCACATGGCTAGGAGGCCTCAGGAAACTTACAATCATGGCAGAAGGAGAAGCAAGCACGTCTTACAAGGTAGCAGGTGCGAGAACATGAGCAAGAGCAGGGAAAACTGCCTTTTAAAACCATCAGATCTCACGATAATTCACTCACTATCCACGAGAACAGCATAGGGGAAACCCTCTACAATCCAATCATCTCCCACCAGATTCCTCCATTAAAACATGGGGATTACCAGTATCACAATTCAAGAGGAGGTTTGGGTGGGGACACAGCCAAACAGTATCACCTTTTATTTATTACAATTTTGTATCATCCCTAGCAAATTGTTCCAAATTCTTGCCCATCCCCCATCGATGTCTAAAATTGCAGTTGTAACTGAGAATACTTGCTAAGGTTTTACTTATACTTGCATATAGAATGGACTCAAGATATGAGCACTGTTTGTCACAATTTTATAAATGAAGACAAAACAGGTATTGAATCTTCACCCTGTTTTCTGGATGCCCAGTTTCATGATAAATGTCTGCCTTGGTTCATGCATCAGTACTATTTCCACTTGGCTTCCTTGGACATCACTTTCGCTTAATTTTTCTCCTACCTCCCTAGTCCTTTTCTCTTGAACACTCTTGATAATCCTACTTTATATCCCTGTCATCTTAAAATTTAAGTGCCCCAAGCTCTTGGTATTTCTCTTCTCCTTTTGTGCTTTAGTAACTCAGTATTTTCTAGAGGCTGGCAGCATCCACATATATCTCCAGATAAGACCTCTGCTAGAAAAGCTAGACTCATACCTATTTACCTCTTTGCTTCTCTATTTGGATGTTGAATAACCGTGTAGAAAATAACAAGACCAAAACCCAGGTCCTGATTTTTCACCTTCAAATCAGCATCTCTTATATTTTTCCAACCCAGTAAATGACAGCTACACTCTGCCTCATGCTAAAAAATCTTGGAGACATCTTCATTCAACCTTTTGTCTTGTATTCTACATCTAATTTATCAGGTAAAGCAGTTACCTGTACCTTCAGAGTACAGTTAAACAAAATCCTACCCTTTTTCTTGGTCTTCCCTGCTATGATTCTAGTCCAACCCACTAAACTCTTTTGCCTGGATTATTAAAATACTCTCCCTGATTCCTTTTTGCTGCCTACAAAGCCAGAGAAATCCTGTTAAAACACAAGATTAATGTTGTATAATTCCTTTTCTCAAAATACTTAAAAGACTGCTGATTTCAGTTCCCTGGATATGTGTAAGACACAATTCCAAAACAGACTGGATTAAAAAAATATGTATTACTCCCTCTCAAGGTCCTGGGAATCAACTAGGCTCAGCTGGATTGTTTTGGTTCAGGATCTGTCATGTGACTGTAGTCAGATGGAGGTCGAGGCTGAAGTCATCCTGATGTCTTCCACAATCACAGGTTTGGTGCCTGAGCTGGCATGACACAACTAGGTGAAAGTTGGAACAGCTGGGATTTATCTGGCATCTCCTGTCTTACTTGTGAGATTTTTCAATGTGCTTTCTCCAATTCAGTAGCCTCAAGGTAGCCATATTACTTATATGGTAGTTGGTTTTCTCTGGAGGGAGGATACAAAGAAAACAGTGGAAGTTGTATGTTTTTTATTAACTAGCCTTAGAGGTCATGTAGCATCATTTCTACCATAGTACATGTGTAAAAGAAGTCATAAGTCCAGCCAAAATGAAGGCAAGATGTAGAGACACCTCTCAATGGGAAGAATGCTAAAGAATACATGGCAGTTTTTTAAAACTACCCTACTCTTCATCTCAGTTAAAGCAAAAGCCAAAATTTTATCAATGGTCTGCAATGGGAAATTGTAGCAAATTTGACCACTGCTTGCTTTTAAAAATCAAGTTGGATTACAACAGTCACATTTGTTGGTTTACATACAATGATGTCTTTTGTATTATAATGCCAAAGGTGAGTCGTTGTGACAGAGACAGTGTGGCCTACAAAGCTGAACGTGTTTATAATCTGGCTCTTTAGGAGACAAGTTTACTAACCCCTGGTCTGCAGTCTTGCACACACACATCCTGCTCCCCTATTTGCTCTCTGAAATTCATCTCTCTAATACTCTGTTCCTCACTGTATAGTTTAGCATATATGCCACCTTGCTGTTCCCTCTGCCTAGCATGCTCTTCCTTCAGATATCCAGCTAGCTCGCTTCTGCATCTCTTTCATGTATTTGCTCAAATTTCACCTTTTCAGTGAGTCTTTTTCTGAATGCTCAATTTAAAATTCACCCCTATATCCCAAAAACTCCTTATCTGCCTTCTCTGAGTGATTTCCCCCCATTTACAATATTCTCATGTGCTATAGATTTAACTTATTCATTTTACTTATAGTCTATTTTCCTCATTAAAACGCAAGCTCCATTAAATCACGGGTTGTTGTCTATTTTGTTCTCTGATGCATCCCAGAGCCTACAACAGTGCTGGCATGCAGTAGGTCCTCAATAAATATTTTGTTGAATGAACAGAGGCATGCATGCAGTGACTAATGAAATAACACAAAACTAATATGTGAAATTCATAGGCAATATTATAAAATAAAATTTATTAGCTGTTTTGAGTTATATAAGTAGAACATAGAAGTGAATTAAAGCTTTAAGTAAGAGGGAAGATCCTGATGTTAGTATTGATTCCCTTTTCCCCACGATGAATGATGTTTTGAAGATCTCGATGGTAACATTAGTTTAAACTCATTCAATACTGTCATAGGAGAGAGAAAATCGTTTGAGATCTTTGATGTTAATATTCTAATCCCTCACCTCTGTCTGTTTGGACTCATCAATCACTTTGGGAATAAAACTGGAATAGTGTGCAAATTCATGATGAGGTGAGGGGTTTTAATATAGAAGATATTTTCTTCTTTCCCTTGATGTCTCAGAATAAAATGATGAAACTAGAACAAGAGAGAAACTTTGATTTTTGTATTTCAAATTTCTATTATTTATTATTTAAGAGTATATGATTTGGAGTCAGGATAAAATTGAGTCCACACCTCAACTCTGTAATTTCACAGCTATTTGTTCTTAGAAAAATTCCTCAGTGTTTCAGATCCTCAAGTTCTTTCTCACTGAGAAAATGAAGACAGTAATATCCATGTCATGCAATTTTAGGAAAACTAAATGAAGTTAGATTTTGAAAAATGTACTATATTTAGAATAGAACCTGGTACATATCTTCTCAGTAATGATAAACAGAATATTTCCCACATCTATTTTCAATAGTAATGACCATAACAGACAGAAGTTTTTCATTTACTTGGTATGACCTTAAAAAACTACATTCAACATAATGCCACCTCTAGAAAGAAGTACATTAATAGTGGACAAATGTCTACTAAGTATAACTGACATAAAAGGCAGTAAGAGATAATAAAACAAATGGGGTGAAACATCAAGACAGTTAAAAGTATTTGTCTTTATGACTTGCCTATTTGAGCAAGAAATTATTTTCTGGATGTCAGTATGTAAGGAAAGTTTAGATGAAAATTTTCAGTGGTTCAATAGTTATAGATTCAGAGCTTTTGTTTATTTGTTTTGTGCTCAGTTTGTTCTTGTGTTTGTAGACATCTCTCACATTACAAAAAGAATAACAGAGAGAAAATACTATGTTCTTCAAAACAAAAAGCTACTCGGTAGTGAGTGGCACAGAAACCAAATCTCATGGATTATTTAAATTCAATCGAATGTTATTTAATTGATATCAGTTATGTGTCAGATATTATGGGCGGCATTGAGGATAAAATAATACATGAAACACACTTCTGTCTTTTTTAAAGTTCAATGATTTATTGCCTAACTTTGAGAAATACTACCCTTCACCACAGAATCACAATTCACATCAGCGTAACTATGTCTCGGAGAAGTACTGCAATAAAGGAACTGTGTAACTTCCTTATCACTCAGTGTCTCATACTTATTTGAGGAGACTGCTTCTTTGTGTAACATCCACAACTAATATGCTATCTAACACATTCATGTCCAATTTCATTGTATCCTATCTCCACTGATTAGAGATCCTTCAAGTAACCCTGAGGTTATTTGCTTTATATATTTGGCTTCTGACTAAGCATTGATTTAGAGATCAGTTTTCTCAACAAAACTGACTTTGAAAACCACAAGCAAGAACTATCACCTTTGATCTTCACAGGCATATGTGAGGGAAATAAATGACTGTCATGAGGTTGTGCAGCTGGTGAATTTGAGACTCAACCATATGAGTAAAAACAATTTGAGTAAAACACAATGAATTTAGACTTCATTTATTCTCATTTTGAAATAATTTGCAAAAGTGTAAGACTAAGGATTTATATCACTACCTATGAGGAAATAAAGCAAGCAAATTTGGACCGACTACAAAAACCAAAGGATTCAAATTATCATCAAGTGCTTTAAAAGTCACATTTTCAGTATCCTCATCATCCAACAAACACTTAAATTGAAATGACAAATGATCTCATTCAGTATGGCTCATCAGAAGAGAGGTTTGACTCAGAGACATTTGTTACTAGTTGTTATCTCTTATTATAGGAATTGCCATAATGAGACAAGCTCACACATCGTGGATTTCTATCAGTAAGAAGAAAAAGGGATTTTTGTGAGAAGACAATGCCGTCCTTTTAATGTTAGCATCAAAAGGTCCAGGATAAAACTTAATTATTTTTATCTTTGCATACAACCAGTTAGCGAGTTGTCATGAACGAGCTGCCTTTTGAGGAGGGATCCCACTTTATAATCTAGTTAGCTTTTTTCCCCAAGAAATTGATTGACCTAAGTGCCATACTATTTTGAGATGATCAATTTGGATTGGAAATTTTTAGAAACGTTATTTCCAATTTCTTGCTCCTTTCTCAGGTAGAAGCAGAGCAGTAGATCACTCGCATAATGTTTGGCACATAATTTGTGCTCAATTATGGAGAGTTGTCATTACTATTATTAATAAAAATGCATATAAAATATATAATAATATATTGTTATTATACACGAAGAGTATACTAGATACCATGCCTCCGGATAGAAGTAGTATTTCTTTCTTAGCATCCCAACTTGTACATTGTACCTTTTTGTGCCTTATTACCTATAATACTTTTTAAATTTTGTGTGTTTACTTTTCTGCCTCCCAGAATACAATAAACATTTCTTGTGGGTAAAAATACTGTCTTTTATCTCTGTATCCTTAACTATACCCTACAAATGTTTGCTGTAAGAATTAACAAAAATAAATAAATAAATAGTTAAACTACATTTGTTACTTCTTTAAAGATAGCATCTGTGTGAAGAACCTACTCAATTCAATATGCATAGTGTTTAAATGATGTTGCAACATGTCCAGCTTGGAGTCCTTATAACGTGTCGACTTCCAAATATTCACACATCTTACAGGGCAGCTAGTTTTCCCCAGAGCAAGCATTTCAAGCCATAGGAAATGGGAGCAGACTCTTCTAAAAATGTAAACTTTAAGCTGGCACCATGTCATTTCTACCACATTTTACTGGTGAAGCAGTCACAGAGCTAACCCAGGTTCAAAGACAGAAACAATAAATTCCATCTTTCTATGCAGAAAGTGAGAAAGGCATCGCTGTCGTCATTAATTACCCACAGACCATTTAATCTGTATCCTCATTAATGACATTTTTTTAGCTTGATATACTCTTGGCTTTGACAATTAACAAAAATAGAAGAAATAGAAGGAAAAAACCAATATGGCATGCAGTAGTCATAATTACATTTTCATTTGTGTTGCTATCCTTGATTACTATACATATAAGAAATTATCTGTCAAGGAAATAAATCATCCTTGTATTGTTTCCAGAGATGAAAATCAATGAGTTTACCTTTAGCTACAAATATAGCCACTCTTTTTTTTTTTTGTAGACATTAAACATCAATTTGTGGAGACAGTTTTGTAAACAAAGGAATCTGAGCAGATACCTGACTCAATATTAATAAATGAAGTTGAAGTAAGACCTGTGATTGGTCTGTGATGACAGAAAGCAAATAGCTTTTCCTCCTGATACAACTAAAAGATTACCTTGCTAAGCATTTATTTCAAGGATTGGCAAAGAATGTGTTATAACACAGGTCTGTATGCATAATGGAATAAACACCTTGAGTGTCATTCAAAGGAAAGATAGAGAAAAATCATATAGAATCAATATATTTTCAATAGTAAAATATATTGTTAAATTTTCATATAACAATCTTAATTTTTTATTAAAATAAAATTTTTAAAAAATCAATCTTTCAATTTTTTTATTAAAGTAGAAATTATAAGTCAAAAGTGGTGATGGATACATTATTTAGCTGAAAATCCTTCAGAGACCACAGGAAAATCCAGGTTGTTGGAGGCTTAATGCTGAGAAGTAAGAAAGGAGGGAGCAGTGAGTACATCAATTTAACTGTAGGAAAAAAAAAATGTTTACTACTGATGAATTAACTTGGAGGCCCTTTATCTAGAAGAGAGGCCTTTTTTCCTTGCTTAATAAAAGGAAGTTTATAAAACTTACAGCATCATTGTAATTGAGAAATGTATTTTGAAAAATGCATCAGAATAATAGGTTTTTCTTAGATGAGACTAAACCACAGTGTTTAAATATTACATGTGTTTATGTAGTTTTAAAGTCATGGAAAAAGTGCATAGCAAAATTAAAGTTGACATAGAAACTATACTTTACAGATCAAACTTAGACCAACTAGAACAGAAAGGCAAGGAGAGTCTGCAATGAGTTGATTAGCTCTGCTGCAGGAAACTGACCAACTGCAAGTGAACTACTGGGGGGATAGACGTTTTATGTAGATCTTTGTGAAGCACAAAACAAGATCAGCAAATCATAAAGAAACAACTAATGAAAGCTGACTTAGTTGGTTCAGGCTGCTATAACAAATTACTGGGTGGCTTAAACAACAGAAACGTATTTCTTACAGTTCTGGAGGCTGAAATTCTGAAAGCAGGGTGTCAGCATGGTTAGGTTTTGATGATCAACTTCTTCCACGGCTCCCTCACATGGTGGAAAAAGAGAAAGAGGAAGCAAACTCTATCCTGTGTCTTCTTATAAGGGCACTAATACCATTAATGAGTGCTGCACTCTCATGACCTAATTACCTCCAAAGGACCTACCTCCAAATACCATCACACTGGGAATTAGGCTTTAACAGATAAATGTTGAGGGGATTCAAGCATTCAGTTCATAAAGAAAGCAGAAGAAACATTGAAAGAAATCAGCATTTTCTTTTTCTTCTAGCACGTAGCCTAAAGAGGTAGGATTGACTTTAAATACCAGAAAGCAACCACTCTATTTATACTTCACATTTATTTATAGCTGCAGGTATGTCTGTAGTCATGCATCACTTAACGACAGGAAAATGTTCTGAGAAATGAGTCTTAGGTGATTTGTTGTGTGGACATCATAGAATGTACTTATGCTCTATGTATACCTGCATGATAACAGCCTACAACACACCTAGGTTATATGGTATAGAGCCTATTGCTCTTGGCTTTAAGCCTGTATAGCTTGTGATTGTTCCAAATACGGCAGCCAATTGTAACACAATGGTAAGTATTTATGTATATAAACATGTGAAAATAAAAATGTACAGTAATAATATGATATTTCATTCTTATGGGACCACCATGGTATATGCAGACCATTATTGAACTGAATTATTATATAATGAATGACTATGCATATTTATGTATTAGCACATTAGCTATGCATTTGTACAGATTGGCCTTCGGTAAATTTTAAACGCTTTTTTCTGGGGTTTGGCAAAGCCCAGAACTTTTTTAATAGTTTGGCAAACTATTAAACCTCAAATTAAACCAAACCAACCTCCACTTTCACAGCTAAAGTTTTGTTGGAACAAAACCACATTCATTCATTGATGTACTGTCTGGTTGCTTTTGTGTTACAATGGCATAGTTAAGTAGTTATGACAGTGAACATAATGTCTTCAAGGCCTAAAACAGACTATCTGATCCTTCACAGAAAGAGTTGATCAACTTTTGGTTTATTCCATAGAGCAAATATGGGACTCTCAACAAATCCCAATTAGTATCTAAAACTAAAATAATAGTAATAACTACAATAATAGAAACAATAGTTATCAGTTATTAAATGCATACTTTGTGCCAATATTATACTAAGCTGAAAGAGCAATGTCCTATGATTTATAGCCTCATCAAAATCACATGAAATGAGGAAAAAAATAGTTAGAAAATAGAATGCCTGTTGTTCAGGAGAAAAAAAGATCAATATCTACTATACTATTAATAAATACAAATTTTAGCCTGTCATAACTTGTTCTAATGAATGCCTAACCTCATTCAATATACGAAATTAAATTGGATAAAGTCTCATTAATACAAGAAGTGATTAGTATTTTTCAGAGGTAAGCATTTGTTGATAATATCCTAAACTTAGTTATGATTCTAGGAGGGGAGCCTCTGTGTTGTATTTCTTATTCTTTGTAACAATGAAATAAATAAACAAAACTCGATTTCAGTAGTGCCAAATCAAACTGTGTAGTCTCCAAATTGGGATGCATACAAAAATGATCTGCTGTGGTAGAAATAATTTATTTAAAAAAATCTGTTTACATTTATCTTATCTCATCAATTTTAGTAGGTATTTTTAAATTATATATTAGAAAAATTATGTACCTATAAATAAACAAATATAGTACTGAAGTTTACTTGTTCAAATGTTATTACTTATAGGGATATGCATCCAAAATGTTTAGAAACTACTTCCAAACCATAAGTAAATAACCTGTCAAAGAGTTCTCAGAATCCCTCTAAGACTGTAACTGAGTATGCCTGTAACACAATCCTTATTAAATAATTTTGCTAGAAAACTCAGTTATGTTCAAATATAAATAAATATACTTAATGTTTAAATACAGATACATCGCTAAATGCGATGATTGTCATTTCATTCCTTTTAAAGCCTTTCATTTTCATCTCTTCCTTCTCTTTGCTGATCTTCAAATTCTGAAGCTTCTTTAATGGGATTCCTGTTAGCAAGTTCTCTCCTTTCTGTGTCCTCCATACACAGATGTCTGTGATTTCTTGATAATTATATTCTATGAACATATTAATCATACCTTCACTCCTAATTTTATATACAAGTTGGAATCCAGACTAAGCTTTTTTATTTAAAAAATTACAATCTCAAATCAATAAATGCTTCTGCCATATTTTTCTCTCTTCCATTTTAGGAATTCCTGTTTGCAGTGTATTGCTATAATTACACTTACTGTTATTTTCTCACTAATTTATCACTCACCTTCTTCTTCCTTTCTTTATTATCCGTGTAAATTTTAACCTTTCTAAGACAGACTGATTTGTTTTTTTGCCATGTAGTAAAAGATCCTCCTACGTCTAGTCAAATTCCCCACAGCATCTATCAGAGTCTAGTACTAAACAATTGTTGCAGTTTTGTGCTGTGGTGACTTACCAGAAAGAACAACGATTTCCTAGTGAAGTTCATTACTCCCAGTGCATGAGATAAGAGTTAACGTTTCAGCAAATGTGGGCCTAAAAACAAAAGGTGAACCACTTCATCAGATGCTTAACAATAAAATTCAACGCCTTTTGCTCACAGATACACTTTTTCAGCTAAACTAGGTCTCAGGATCCACATGCAGTTTCTCAGCGCTGTAGCGCAGCTCTGACTTGTGCACATATGTGTTCACTGTAACAACATCATACTTTGGAGGTACTTAACATAAAAGATGAAATAGTTCTTTAGAAGATAAAACTCCCAAGGTAAGGCATCTGATTTTTAATATTTTCTTTTCTTGTTAAGTTCTAAAACCATCAAATGATTGCAGTTCTCAATTCATTTACAGTGAGGATAGAAGATGATGTGAAGTCTAAATAATATTCTTAAAGGAAATTTGGACTTCTGCTACATTGCATACCATGCTCACACATCTCTTTAGGAAAGGTTAAAAGAGTTATAACAAAAAAATTTTATACTTTAACAAACATACATTTTCAGAACTGAATTGTAACCATTGCATTCCAAATGAATTTTCTGTATACATTACTGATTTTAACTCTAAGGTCATGGTCATTTTGATGAAAATAAGTAAATAAATAAGCATTAGCAGAAAAATATGGTCAGAAAAAAAGGAGAATAAAAACCTGCATCTGAATTTCAGTTGATAATGGGCTATTTAATAACTATCAGTACACAGCTCTGCAGGGAAAAAAGGCAATAATTCATGTTAGGTGTACCCAGCACCTAATGATAATCAACGTGCTTTAAGGAAAATGAAGATCATATTTCTTTATGGAAAAGAGGTAAATGAACTTCTTTACATAATATGTTTAAAATTCTCTTTCCAGGATTCAGATTTTAATGAAATTCAGATCACTGCAATTCTTCATGTTAAATCACATCTGAGATTGTTCCTTAATCGAGTAAATTGGGTTAAAATATTGCATTTTTATTGCTAGCTTAATAGCTTAAAGAGGTATTAAATATTTAATTATTAACCTTGACATGGAAGAATTGGAGAGATTTCTTAGATGATTTGAAGATTTGTAAGTTCTCTCTTCTGAGTGAAGTTTATATGTTAGGATAAAGCAAATCTAACGAGCTATCTTGAAATGGGCATTGGACTAATTGAAAGAGACTAATAATATAGCATACATATATATCCAACGTTACTTAAGGGAATCATTCATAGAAGAATAGATGTTTTATTTTAAAAATCAACTAATGTATGCTAAATACTAATAAAATCATCATAACTGAATAACAGATAGGTTAGCCTAGTAATTTACTCATTCAAAAAATATTTACTGTACATTTGTGATGTGGAAAGTAGTATTCTAGGCATTGGGAAGACAGTCGGGAATTGGTTTTATAAAACCTATATTCCGCCAGAAATAGATGCATATGAATAGAGTTTTCAGAAGAGAAATTAAAGGTTGTAATAAGTAGTATAAAGAGAATATAAAGAGTCACATATTAATAGGCAATATAGGCAATGGTATGCTGACAAAGGTTTAATAACCAGCTGTCTAAAAGGAACAAAGCCAGCCCTGGGTTGCAGTGTTTGCCATTTTCTGTGATGAAAACATTCCCAACATGACTGATTTAAGTCTACTAATATGGCATCACTCAATACATAGTTGGAAAGACGTATACCATAAGCCCTAGTGAGTTGTTGTAAGACAGCATTGGCACACACACTATGACAAGATTACTTTAAGTTGGATACTCAGAAAAGGCCTCTCTGGGAAAGTGACACTTAAACTAAGATCTGAATAACCAGAAAAAATCATGTGTGAAATCTTGAGGAATTACACCCTGAAGAGGGAAAACAGCTAAAGTTCCCAAACCAGTGCAAGCCTGGATTGTTGGAGGAATAGGAAGAAGGCCAATAAGTCTGGGGTGTACTACATAAAAGGAGGATATACAATGGGATTAGAAAAACAGTCAAAGATTTTCATGCAGAACTTTGTAATATAGGGTATGAAATTTGGCAAGGATGTCACTGGAAGTTTTGTGAATCATGTTCATTGTATTTATTAAAACTCATTGTATTTACTCTATGCTTTTCATAGTAAAGCAAAAAGCTATTACAGAAGGAGGAACAGACCTTGGCTTACTGATGATAAAAAGAATATGAAAAAATCCTTAAAAACTAGGTTGAATAAGAGGTTAGAATTAGTAGGCATGCCAACATATTATTACAATTATGGCATCCAACTTAATACATAATTTGCTTTGCTTCATACAAAATATATTTTTCTGCTTTTGTTTTCTATAGCCAGTTACCACAGTCTGTCATGCTGTACTATTATCACTTTTAGAAAGTGATTCTATCATACAAAACCAACATAATCTAAAATGACTTTCTGGGATCATGACCTAAGAGCTTGTATATAAAACAAACATTTTTAAAATTGTGCCTATAATAGCATACAACAGCAAGGATTAGATGCCACAAACATAATATTTGGGAAATAAAATGTTATGGACTCCAAGGGAACTGTATATATTTCTAACTCTATTCAAAAATGTCCTGTAACTCTAGATAGAATTTCCCTGGGCTATAGAAAAGCACAGATGGTATTAGTGTTTATTAGATCCATGAAGCTTGCTTTAAAAAATATATTTGAAACACTGATGTTCTGCTAATATGGCCAGAATATGGAGACTAGAAACAACAATGCAAAGTAGACATTCCTTGTGGGTGGAAGAAAATAAAAATATTTATGTTAACCAAGTCTAAGTGCAACAGCTCGATTAATACAAAACATTAATATATTTTGGGCTGGGTTGTAAAATTAGTTGTAGATTGAGCTTATAAAATTATTAGGCTAATATTGTCTCCTCTGAGAGGAACCTGGAACAGTGCTATACCATCTGTCCAGTTCATTGTCTAAAGAAAGAAACTGATGCATAGACAGAAAAAAAATTACAATGGATTGTGATAATTTCTCAAAAAAAGTATGGTGAAGTGTTATAGGAGCAGAGTAGGATCAGCACTTGAGATTTGAGAAGATCCTCAAAGAAGAAGAGTTTAGCCCATGTATTGAAAGATAAGTGGGAATTTGTCATTGAGAGGTGAAAGGAGGCATTCTGTCCATATTCGTGATTTCCCAATGGCTAAGATATGAACTACTTGAAAGAATGAAGAAGAGTGATGATTAGAGAGTTTAAAAACAATTTGGATTTATATTATATATATTGGTAAAAATTTGATTTTTGTCTCTCTTGGCCTTGAGGAATCAGTAGAAGCCTTTATTTTTTCCCTTGAATAAGATTTTATTTTGAAATAGTTTAAGATAAACAAGTTTTTAAAATAGTACAGAGATTCCCAAAGAACCTCTGTAAGCAAAGAAGTTCATGCAAACCAAAAAAATTGATATAGGTATACTATTAACTAGACTACAGATCATATTGTGATTCCATCTACTTTTCAGTCAACTTTTCCTCCCTTAGTATATAGTTCTATAAATTCCATGACAAATATAGATTAGTGTATCACTACAATAAGGATAGAGTACCGTGATATCACCATAAAGAAATTTCTTTGTTATCTTTTAATAGTCACAACCTTCCACTTCCTCATACCATAATCCTTAATAACCACTGATCTGTTCTCCATCACTATACTTCATCATATTTAGGCTTTTATATAAATAGAATCATACAGTAAGTAACCTTTTGAGATAGGCTTTTTTCCCACTTGGCCTCAATATATATTCAAGTTATTGTGTCTATTAATAGCTTGTTCTTTTTCATTTCTGAGTAGTATTCTGTTGTAATGATGTACCACAGTTTGTTTATTCATTCATTCACTGAAGGACAGTTGGATTTTTCCAGATTAAGGCTATTACAAATAAAGTTTCTATGCATTTCTGTGTTCTGGTTTTTCGTGAATGTAAGTTTCCATTTCTCTGAGATCAACACTCAAGATTGTGATTTCTGTGTCATGTGATAAAGATATGGTTAACTTTATAAAAGACTGCCAAACTGTTTTTTAGAATAAATGTATTGATTTACATTCCCACCACCAAAGCAAGAGAGATCCAGTTTTTCCACATATTTACCAGCACTTGATATTGTCAGCATGGTTTTACTTTTCCCATTCTAGTAAGTATATAGTGGCATGTTATTGTAGCTTTATTTTGCTTTTCTCTAATGGCTAATGATATTGCATCAAAAACCTTTTAAACCTATAAAAATGATATGATGATATAATGGGTAGGTAACTTTGGGAACTATGTAGAGAATTTAATGAGATGCCCAGGAATGAAAGATTAAGGAACAACTGAGAGTAGGGACACAAGTCAGGATGGTCAGCTATAGGCCAGAGAATAGATAAAGTTTGCCTGAAGTAAAGTATAGACAAAAGGCAAGGAGACGAGAGGAGAGGTTGGATTTGAGAAGAATTTGGAAGTCGATTCAACAGGATTTAATGAAGAGTTTATTGTTGGAATGGAAAAAGGAAGTTGTCAATGGCAATTCTTAGGTTTTAAGTTTCAAAAAAGTATGTAGATATGACTATAGCAATCAAAATTAAGAATAATAGAGGAAAATGGTTTGGAGAGAGGAAATGATAGAGAGGTATTTTTGGCCATATTAAAATTGAGGTATCTAAAGAACATACCAAAATATCTGATTGAGTAGGAAAAATATTATTCAAAAAGGACATTTGGTTTCATGAAGAACAAAGACCTATTGAATTAAGCGGAAAGTTTTACTTAAAATTAGTTTCCTAGCCTTTTCAGGAATATTATTGGCAATTAATCTCTGACCTGTAAGCCAGTTCACATTAAAAATAAGACCACACCAAAAGACATTTTTGGTTGAGAAACTAATGTGAATAGTTCATGAGGAGAAAATTGAAATATGGCAATAGCCTATCGTACAGCTGTCTTGAAGGGGAATTTAAAGGCCATAACTATCGAAAGATTTTCTCAACTTACAGAAGCCTGTGTACACTACCAGAAGAACTTATGTTTGCAATTCCACCCACTGTGCACCTCTTCATGATTAGAGAAATCATTCAGGACAATGCAGTTAGCAAATCATAACTCAAAGCTGATACCCACTTCCCTGCATTTTTGTTATTTCATGATAAGATAATGGCAATATACGTAATAAGTATATTAATAATAGTATATAAACCATAAAGTAAAATGTTTAACATACATCATTTTATCCAACCTAAACATCCTCTATTATAACCTGGTGAGAAAAGTAGCAACATCTCCATGTTAAATATTAAAGAAACTTTAAACTAGAATAAATGCAAAGAACATGACATGCGGTATGGATGATCTTTTATTCTGAAAATAGTTTAAATTCCTTTCCTCTATACGAGTATTAGACTGAGAAATGGAGTCTCTCCTGAGAACCATCTAAGTCCTGGTATATCTGCTTGAGTCACAAACACATGAGTATAAGGCAAATGTAATCCATATTTACGTTCTTAAAAAAAGATGAAAATCCATAAAGTACTGTGATCATATTTAGAGACTTTTCAATCAAATGATTCTGTCAATTCCTAAATATGCTATACCAACAAAGAAACAGATGTTTGGTTTTATTCAATTGCCAGTGATATAGGAAAAGAAAGCTATTAATAAGCATACATTCTACTAAAGTTGAAAGACATGGAATATTCATATAAATGGAGTATATTTCACCACTTTTAATACTCAAGAAAATAACATGAAAAATGACTATACAAGGTAGTAGGCTTAATACCTGGGTAGTGCCATAATCTGTACAGCAAACGCCCACTACAGAAGCTTACCTCTGCAATGAACCTGCACATGCACCCCAAACTTAAAACAAAAGTTAAAAAAGAAAAAATAGTTATATAATAAAGAAAAAGTAATAAGTTTCAGTGAGAGACTTCAAAATTATTAACAAATAAAAGAGGAACAAAGATGGGATGTCAGATCCAAATAAAACAAACCCCAAAAATAATCAAAAATAAACAAAATTTGCCAAAAATATCCATATTAGAGAAACTACTTTTTAAATAACCATGAAAAAAGCAGATTAAATAAATAAAAGAATAAATGACTACTAAAATAGAATATAAAACAATAAAGAAAGCCTGTAGTAAACTAAGGAATTGTTGAGAAAAATATTATTGGTATTTTCAAAAGACAAAATCGAAGTGGCAGGATTAAAAAAGGGTTGTTACACATTGTGTATATTTAAAAGGCAAATTAGAAAAAAAATGGCCTAATTACCTATGTAGCTTATTCCTGCAGAAGAAACATACCCAAAAATAGAATTAGTCAACTCCTGGTTAATAAATATATCAGGAGAAACACGGAATTCCAGCAATGCAAGAAACATCATTAAGGAAACAATTATGAACAAACATCCTGACTAATGAAAAGCCCAATTCTTGGATATTGCACACAGCTCAATTCAGGAATGATATTCCAAAAAATAATCAAAGTGCCTTTAGACCTATTGCCCATGTTTTTACTTTCAGAAGGCATTTTGTAATTACAAAGGGAAGAACCGAGATATTAAGGATACAAATTGTCCGCTGTCCTAAAATCTTCAATGACAGTACCACTGCTGTAAATATATGTAAGCATACTTTAGACACATGCAACTTTTTTGAGGTTATATCAATAACAGGTTTCATATAACAAACTAAAAATCAGCAAAAAAAAAAAAAAAATTGGAAAAAGGGTATGTAACATGCATTTACCATAGTTGACATGCAAACTTAGAGTCCCAGCTTTAAAAAATCAACTATGAGGCTGGGAGCGGTGGCTCACACCTATAATCCCAGCACTTTGGGACGCCGAGGAAGGCAGATCACTTGAGGTCAGCAGTTTGAGACCAGCCTGGCCAATATGTGGAAACCTCATCTCTACTAAAAATACAAAAATTAGCCAGGCGTGGTGGCAGGGGCCTGTAGTCTCAGCTACTTGGGAGGCTGAGGCAGGAGAATCGCTTGAACCCGGGAGGCGGAGGTTGCAGTGACCCGAGATTATGCCACATGCCACTACACTCCAGCCTGTGCGACAGAGCGAGACTCCACCTCAAAAGAAAAAAAAAAAAAAAAATTTCAACTATGAAGTTCAACAATTACAAACTGTTTAATTAAAAGAGTTTATCAAGAGAATGAAATAGAATATAGCTATTAGAATTTATAAGGCTATGAACTACATCAGTATAGAAAAAGATATATTGGAAGAAATAAAACAGTTGGTACTTTTAATGTATTCACTTTTTTCTCCCAATGTATCAAATATTGAATAAAAATATGTATGCAGGAAATATGGTGCTATAATCAAATGGATACTCAATAAACACTATCAAAATATTAGGGCTCGAGGTGATAAAAATACGCAGACAGGTAAGTTTGGGACCATGCATAAAATTATTTATGAAAGAGAGAAGCCCTATATTCATTTATTTAAAAAAGATGAATAGACTATGTGCTTAACAAAATAAACACTGAGAGAAGCCAACTTCATGGAAACACAGGATTATATTGGGGGAAAAAAGGCACAATGTTTTCTTTCCTGATTTATTAAGGAAAATTACAAAGATTTTAGAAAGACTCAGTAAAATATATTTATTTTATTTAAAAAATACAAAGCTATGCATACTAACAAGTAGAGAACCTTGGTCGCTGCTTCTGTTGATTACGGAGACTCCTGGGATAAGGCAATCATAATTAAGAAATAATTTGCCAGTCTCTTGGAAGCCAGGGAAAAAGAAAAACACCAGAAACCAAGCCCTGGTAATATCATTGAATAGCTAGCTGTAGGATAGTGGCAAGGATGTCAGCATCTGTAACATTCTATTTTCTCTTCTCCAAAAATGAAACGATTAGTATTTCACCATATTGCAATTAGTATCACTTGAACGAATGTATACAGCAGTTTGAAATCCCAAAGGATTCACATGTAAAATATTGGATTTTTTGTATTTTAATATGTAAAATGTAAGTTGTTTCTTTTCTCTCTGATACAAAATACAGTTTTCATTCCACAATTTCATTCTTATGTACTTAATAAGTTTTGTTAACATAACAATACAGTGCGAGAGTTCCTGGTGCTATGCCTGACCCAAAGCACATACTCACTAAAATGTCTGTCGAACCTAAATTTATTTTAGGATACAATTGGAAACTACAGTAAAAGAGTTTTAAAATTATAATCAGGCATATTTGCTGCAAAGAATTATGGGTCTCATTTCCATTTCCAAATCCACCAAGTCGATCTTTTCATGCATCATGTTACTCAGGGATAAAGCACATCTAAGAGAAACAGAAGTTAAATCTGCTCTCTTTCATAACCCAGAGACATTAATTACAACGGAATAGCATGGTAAACACCATAAACATAAATAGCATGGTAAACACCATGAGATTAATAGAAAAAAATATGAAAAGAAAATGACAGCAGCTAGGAAGAAACAAAAAGGATGGGTGGAAGCAAGGGAAGTTGGCCTCCAAAGGGCAAGTAAAGTAGAACTGAAATAAAACCTGGTGATTTTAATGTATGTGTGTAATTAATGTAGTTTCTGGTGGGGGGTGATGGAAAAAATGGGGATGAAGAAAAGCCCTGAGTAGCAACCTTCTTGCCTGAATTATGAAGGCAACACGAATACATAGATCAGGTATTGGGAAAAATAAATGCAACCCCTTAAAATTTGCACCATATTATTCAAATCTCTTTGACGTGAGTAACCATAGAAGACACAGGTAACATCCGGGTTGCTCTTTATGTAGGGCTTTAGCAATCTAATCTATTCAGTCTTTTACCATGTGACTACTTTATATTTCTGAATATATTTTTACATGTTAAACCAACAAACCAGAATGCTTTCACAGGAGAGACATTGAGATGATAAACAAGTTATGCTAGTTAGACATAATTAAAGAAACTAGGAATGCTCAGTCTTAAAAGACAACATTTCAAAGAGACATTGTGGTTGTCTTAATGATGTGGAAACATTGTTACGTAAACAAAATAGAAGCTTTTTCTCTTTGATTCCAAGAGTAGAGCTAAGACCAATAGATTAATATTAAGGGAAAATTGTACCTTAGATATAAGAAAATAATTTTCTAACAGCTCAAATTATACTCAGTTGTTGTTATTAACTAACAACCCTTATGATATCTGCATACTAATACTTGTAAAATCAAGATAAATTTGATATTCATTTCTGGTAGGGGATGGGGTTATGTTGTTTTCCTATAGTCTTGGGGAGAAAATAATTTGTTAAATGTAATTTGCTATCATCTATTAGAAATCTTGTGAAGGTTATATATTTTTCATTTCACTTAATATTTCTGCTTTTGTTTTTCTACACATGACCATAAATACATCTCTTCTTGTATGCATGATGAAACATGGTAATAGATTTTTTAAATGGAATTAGCTACATTTTCCACAAATAGATTATGGTACTTCCATTCTATGAAATGTTACGTCGTTGTTAATCAAAATGAGAGGGATATCTGTATAAAATCTAAGCTATTGTTAACAGAAAAAAGCATGCAAACAAAATTATTAAATTATGGTTTTAATAAAATCCATATATGTGAATTTGGACATGTGTATACACATGTAAAGTCAGAGAAAATGACAGAATATAATGTATGTTGAAACAATCGCAATGATTACCACTAAAAAAGCAAATCAAAATAGAATGAGAATTTAAAATAAAAGTAAGAGAGCAGTGGGCAGGATGCGGACACGTTTAAATCTACATAATACTGCACTGTGTAAGCTGAATTGTTCAAGACCTGCCTGGGAAATTATTTTTAGAAAGAAAACAGGTTTGTTTCCTTGTGTTGACAATTATTCAACATGAAAGTGCTACCTAAAAGAAGAGAGAGCTCATTGACTCCATTTATTCTAAAAACAAACAAACAAACACCAAAAAACCTACATATTTTAAGTAGAAATAACTAGTAATATAT
This sequence comes from Mandrillus leucophaeus, assembly GCF_000951045.1. Lineage (NCBI taxonomy): Eukaryota > Metazoa > Chordata > Mammalia > Primates > Cercopithecidae > Mandrillus > Mandrillus leucophaeus. The sequence goes on along the minus strand of NW_012098965.1, from coordinate 37,645 downwards.
TTCTATAGGGAGAAATAAGCCAGTATGTTTTCAACGTTCTTAAGATTTCATTTCTAAAGCAAATAAAACAAGGCAAAGCCAATATTGCCCATAAATAAATAAATAAATAAACCTAAGTCTACATGAACTTAGTTGGGTACCAGTTGAGATATTTGAAGTTTACCTACCCTGTAGTCCTCACACCTAAAATTTTTCTCAATCGTTGAATGTAAGTTATTTACTTCTGGATTGAACAATAAAATGTAAATGGAGGTTTCCAGGAAGATGAATTGAGTGTGCCATATTTTTAATAGCTTGTCTATGTCTTTATGTAGTCTGTAATGCTTTCCTCTTATAGTCCAAACTTCAGGTTTTTAGGAAAAGTTGGAGCTTTGTGCATTATACCCCACCAGCTTCAGATTCCATTGTCAACCTACCCCATACATATAAACCATCTGTTTGTCATTTTTTGGCTTTATCCGAACATCTTCACAAAGAGGCCATCTGTTCCCTTCTTTTAGATATCTATTTATGGCACTTTCTCTCTTATCTATTTTACAACATTTTTGCATATGTCAAAAATTCAATTACTAGTCACATATTAGTATGTCATCTACTCAGGAGGAGTCTTAGATAAACCGCTGGGTGATCCAAAGTGCATGGGTAGTACCGAAAGACTGATAGATCTATCTGAAATGAAGGGTACGGACATGGACATAAAAGCCTCACAATGCATGAAATGGATAATAGATGTGAGATTCCCTGAGAAGCTGTGTGCACGTGACTTCCAAAAAGCTGTCATTTCACTATGTAGAAGGACAATATGAATTTACATGGAAATTTATTTCCACCATCAGTAATATATTCCTATTGCAAATGCACATTTTAGAGAAAGTATATTTTCAGTTGAAGTGAAAAAAAAAAAAAAAGAGATGCACAAATAGATGTTTGAATGGCATTTGTATAATTCTGGGGCAAGTTTTTAGGACAAGCTTACCAAAGAAATTTTTAAGGTTAAATATAAAGCAAACTTTTAGTGTACCAGGGTGTTTGCTAAAAGCAGAGCACTGCGATAAACATAAAAAGCTGAAACATTAAAAGCAGAAAACTCTTTATTGTCTCTGCTTCCCTGGGAGAAAAACACCAACAGAAGAATTCAGTAGATAAATGATGTTTCCAACTGTGTTGGGAACTTGGAGTTGTGAGATTATAATTGGGACCACAGATTCAGACACCATCATCACCAACTATTTTTGTTCACATTTAAAAATAAAAAGTCAAAATAAATTTACTAAAATCTGTATATGTGTGGTTACATATTTGTATGGTTAAAATTTAATATATATACTTTTATATAACTGCATTATCTCTCTATCAGTCTATCTATACATCTGTAACTTTTATCTATAAATATATTTCCAAGTTCTATAGATAATAGATGAGCAAAGCAATAACAAATGAAGGGTATCTAATAAACATTATCAAATTTATTTAGACATCAACACTTGCAGGAATATTTGATATAATAAAATAGATAATAAAATAGATAGATAGATAGATAGATAGATAGATAGCTTAGGTAAATAGGCTAGATAGCTCAACACAAAATGTTAACATAAAATATGACAAAGGCATTGGAATAAAAATAAAGCAAATATGTTAAACATAACCATAGCTTTCAGAAAGCATAAAGCAAGCCTGAATAAAAACTTCCTACTATCCCAGATAAAGAGATAATTTTATGAAACATAAAAGGATATGTCTATTACTTGGAAAGGACTGTAGTTTTTCTTAGCGTTCATGTGTAAGTGAAATTTCTTACACAGAGTTGTACACAGATAAGCAATATTATTGTTTTCTCCAATAAGAACATAGACTAATGACTCTTGATTGATCATCCACAGTGCATTACACTAAGCCATTTTACAAATGGGCTCTCAAATTTTGACATTAGCGAAGTAAGTCAATTTGAACCAAGAATTTTAATGAAGTTATGCACAAACATGAATCTTGATATAGATTAAGTCTTAATATTCCGGATCTAGAGAAGCCTTTGACCTCCATCTGCCTAGAACAGACATAATTTTCTTTTCATTCATTTTTGGTGAAAAATATAGGCTGGTGTGATTATTTCTGGGAGGTAATTCAATAACTAAAATATCACACTCTTGTCTCAAAGTCCTCAACATCACCTTGTCCTATGCTCCTGGTCCAAGACCAATCTACCCTCTATCCTCTTGTTACCTGGGTCCCTTTTCTTTGTGAGTATGACTGTTGGACCACTGACAAGATGATATAAGCGTCAGGTGAATTCCATGTTATACATTTGATTTATGAGGGAATGCAGGCCGCTTTGGGAATTTCCTCTGGCACCTTAGCCCTTTTTCTCCTTTCCTTTTCTCCATACTCCAGGACCATCTGTAAAAGGCAGGGATGAGAGAGAGTTCAATGCCTTCCTCCTCCTCTTGATAAGAAGGGGTAGGATTATGGATAACTACAACTACAACTTTGAGAATTCTCCCTCTTACCTTCTGTAGTCCTCTAGATGTGGTCCAGGGGATTGAGGTTTTCAGAAGTGGTGTTTTTGCTGTGCCCTCTCCTAGAAGGCCCTGCAGAAGCTGACTAAAATGGGTAATTTTCTGAACCTAGAAACTGGAACACTTAGTTTACTCTGCTTGTCAGCATTCTCAGGGAAGTAAGAAACAGTCCGCAAAAACACTTTATAACTGATAACATATAAAAACAATTTTTGCTACCTTTGACACTACATACTCTTACAGTGGTGTCTCTGGCAGAACATTGTATACTCGGTGGGTTGAGGAACAAGTTTCTGCAATGAAGTGATAAGGTTTCATGTAAAGGCATGCCAGTGTTAAAGAAAGATGCCCTATATGCCAGAAATTGTAAGAAATTTGCGTTATGGCTGTGGTCAGAGAATATAGTCAGGACAGTAAAGAGTTTTTTGGATTCTCCTCAAATAACAAACAACTAATTCAATAAGTATGGAAATATGTTTTCAATATTCTGTAACTTTTTTATACTTTAATTCCATCAAGAGTGTCATTAAATAATCCAGTTTTTTTAAGTATCCTGTAAACACCAAAGGCTGACAATCAAAGATTTAAATTGAAGCTCTGTAGCCATTTCACAACATGCGAAGTTGCCATTGCTACATATCAGGGCAATAAAGTCAATGACTGATATATATTTTCAGTTTTTTAAATTTATTTTTAAATTAAATTTTAGCTTTTATTTTAGATATGGGGGATACATGTGAAGGTTTGTTACATAGGTATATTGTGTAATGCTGAATTTGGGGGTATGGATCCTGTCATCCAGGAAGTTAGCATAGGACCAAATAGGTAGTTTTTCAACCTTTCCCCACTTCTCTCTCCTCTCTTTTAGTCCCCGGTGTCTATTGCTTCCATCTACATGTCCATGTATACTCAATGTTCAGCTCTTACTCATTAGTGAAAACATTTCGTATTTGATTTTCTGTTTCTGCATTAATTCACTTAGGATTATGGCCTTCAGCTTAATCCATGTTGCTTAAAAGGACATAATTTGATTCTTTATTATGACTATGTTCCTTGGTACCTATATGTACCACATTTTCTTTATCCAATCCACCACTAATGGACACCTAGGTTGAGTTCATGTCTTTGCTATCATGTATAGCACACCAAAGAACATATGAGTGCATGTACTTAACTGATGTATTTGTATAGACAACCTCTTAACAACTCCATGTTGACTGGCCTTTCTATATATCATCTGCTCTAATGATGCAGTGTCATGACAATTTAAGAGTACCTTTGCACAAGGTCTTCCCTTCTGAAATACTCTTCTCTCTTTACTTTTTTGTCCTTTGGATCTCAATTGAATCAAGCCCTCCTATTGCACCTCTCCTTGCCTTTTTTAAATTATACCTTCTCTGTGACCAGACTACATGAACTAAAAATCCACTCCCATCACTTAATTACCCGTGAAGATGAACAGATTCATTTAGCCTGATTTTGTCACCTTTTTCTTATTTGTCAAAGAGAGATAATAACAGTAGTTTTTCATAAGGTTGTTGCGAAGATTGAATGAGTTCATACAGATAAAGCACTCAAACTATGTAAATGTCTTATTGCACTCAGAGCTATGTAAGTGTTAGGTATTATTACATTTATTATCGGTATTCACACTTTATTATTGTTGTAGTGGTGGGAATACAGGCTGTTTTGGGATACCCTGGGAATAATGTTAATCTTTCTCTACCTTTTTATTCTCAGCATCTAGTTCAATGTCACACACACACAAAGATGCTTTACAAATGTCTGTTGATAAATCAGGTAAATGGCATGGCTTACTGATGTCTAACTGTTGAAATAGTTATCACTCATGGGCCCATTGAGAGCAAAAAGTAAGCTGACAATGGTAAAATAAACTCAGATAGGACTCAGAAGGACCTGCTTTTACTGACTTGGTTTTAGCATATATCTACACATGGAGAAGAGGTCCAGTTGGACAATTATGGTTAGCAAGTCAAGCAACAACAAAGTTTCAGATACTTTGATATCAAAATAATTTTCCTCACTTTAAATATAGCAATTTGTTTTTCCATAAAAATGGCTTGCATCAGCAAGGTAAAAAAGATACTATGTGTATATATTTCTCAGAGTTCCTGCAGAGAAAAGATGACACTCAAATTTGGTAATTTGAGGAGTGTCTAAAACAAGCACTATTTGAATAGATGTGGGCAGGTTATAGGAAAATTGAAAAGGAAGGCAGTAATCTACAGACTATGACTGAAAGGATGGAGGGAAATAAGAGTTTGCGGGAATCTGGAGGGTAAACTGTGTGGAGGGAACACTAGACAAGAAATGTGACCTCTGGTGGGCAGATGCAGTCAGCTTGGAGAGAGGAAGCCAGGGAAACAAGTACCTTACTTCTCTCTTTCCTCAGATGCCTTTTCCTGCCCTCCTTCCTTCAGAAGTTTCTCTTGATAGTCAAACAACCAGGAGCCAGTAGGAAGGAAACCCCAAGTTAGAACTCACACAGGTCAGTTTCATGAACCCAGAGCAGGGTAGGGAAGGCTGAAGAGTAATTTGGAAGAGCAAAGGAAAGATGTTGAATGCATTAAGTCCACTAAGTTTGGGAAACATTGGGTTAAACAAAGCTACATAGTAATTTTCTTTTCTGCAGGATTTCTCAGATCCTTTAAATGTGAATAAAAACTATAACTCCCCAGGAAGAGGGAGAAAATGTGCCAAGCATGCCAAATGTTTAACCACACAACCTCCCATTCTTGTAGAATTCCTTAACAGACTCTTGTCCCATGTGGCACACTCTTTGGAAAATGTTAGTATCTTGTAAATATTCAGGGTCAACCCATCTTACCCCAAGTATTAAATTAATTTTGTCTGAAGAGATGGTGGCTTAATTGGTAGAATTCACATATTCCATTTCTCTAGCCCCCAAATTGTAGAACTTTCAGAGCTTCAAATAATTCTGGGCATTCCTCTACTCTGATGGGTTCAATTGGCAGATAAAATAATGAAGACATTGGAAAATAAAGTGGCTTGGACAAAAACGAGAGCTATTCCTCTTGCACCAAAATCTAGAATTTTAACATGAGTCTCTAGACTCGGTCTTACAACTTTCCAAACTATCAGGTTTAGAACATGATGGAGTTTTTAAAACCAGATTCAGAAATTAATGCACAAACAGTTAATATAGGTAGATGGTACATCCTATTTTCTGCACTGCTAAGATATGGACTAGCCCTATATTACTTCTATCGGAAGCAAATAAATTTGCCCTTTTCAGAACTCAAAGTTAGAATTAAAGAATTCATTGCCCTCAAAATTGGTTCACCCAACTTGATTATTTTCTGTAAAACTGGGTTGTAAATAAAGTTCTCAGTATATAAATGAATGCAGAGTGTTGCGCAGGTGGACTTGCCCTTGGTAACAGACACACCTGTGCCTATCAAACACAAAACATGGTATTTAATTTTGGAAAATTGCTAATGGCAAGCAGAATTGTACAAAGGAAAGTCACCTTCAACTGTCACTAAGGAAGAAACAAAGATATCATGAACAGTATTATTTTTCCAAACGTTTCCAGGCTAGAGTTGCATTCGGTGCCTTTCCAGAACCACTGAACAATGAAATGGGCAGTAATCTGCCAAACCCATACAGCTGTGTGCCTGTTTGCCTGGGGTGTATATTAGGGCCTGCGAAAACAAAGTTAGGGAAGTAAGGCTCCAGGGTAGCGTCAGTCCATCCTCTATAGTCCGATTCGGATTCAGATAGTCAGATTGGACTCTAAGGTGGAATTCTTAGTATAATGCAGTCTTCGCTTCCATACAATGTGGTTCCTGGTTTTTATCCTTTACCTTGGCACTGTTCAAACAGTACATTTTGCCAGCACGCAATTATTTTTGACAACCCAGGGCAGTTGTTGTTTGTGGAGAGTGTGTGGTGGTATTGAACACCTACATGCTTATAAATACAAGTGGCTGAACTTAACCAATTATTCAGAGGCAGTTAGATGAATCATGTATTTAAGCACTTGTCTGATTCATATGTAGAGGATTCTTTTCTCCCTAGTAAAATTTTATGGAGATTTACTGTGGAGAGCAGATGTCCTGGTTCTAGCATGACATGGTGGACTGGAATGGAATCAAAGGTGTCTTCCAATCTTTTAGGTGTAATACATCAGTCTTAACATTCACTCACTCATATAGCAGAGGTAAATAATCAAGACTGGGTCATCGTAGAAGCAGCAAGTCTTGAATTGTGGAGAGTCCTGCTTTTTTGTTGTCATTTTATTGTCAGTGTAGCTGAAAGTACAGTCTTCCTTATTTCAAATGTTTTTACTTCATGGCAATAGATTACATTTAACCATGTTTTAGTTCACAAATTGTTTTTTGATGTATATGTGTTTTTATTTTCCACTATGTCACTATTTCAAAAGAATCGACTGCTCTTCTGGTTAAATTCGCTTACCAACACTCTTTGCCTTTAAAAAAAAATGATGAATAACAGAGCCAAATTTGAAATGGCCATCTCTGTTACTCCAATTAACATGCTGTATATACATGTGTATTGCAAAACATAACTAAATTTTCCTGGGCTTGGCATCCCTAAAATGTCCAAAGAATATCTTAGTCCCATGAACCTAAACTTCAAAATGTCAATTGCATTTACAATTATGAATAATAGCGAGCTGCCATTCCCAAGGGAAATAATGAAAGAAGAAATGTTTAATAGATGTTTTTTAGCAAAAACAAATGATTTGCATGTTTCCACCAAAAGGGAATAACACTCTTAATATGGAATATCCCTTTGGTCTCCTTTTTGGAAACAAAATTCATAACCACCTGCCATTTGATGAAATCTAATAAATTCTTAATATAGAATACACTCCTCCAAAGTGTGCATTGTCCAAAGAAACTAAAGTGAAAATAAGGTATTAAATCCTCATATGCACAGAGAGATAAAGATAAATGCAGCATTTTTAAAATATGTTTTTTTCTAGTACAAAGAAAACATATCAGAAATATTAAAGTGAGCATAATTTCATCCCACAGCAATAGTTTCAACTATACTTTAATTCTACCTGGTAGACTCAGACACTTCCTTAATGGGTGTAAACTTTATTAACAACCATTTAGTTCTGTTTTTCATAGAGAATATGCATAAATCCTGTGTTTTGATTCATGCCATTTTATTCCTATTATTTATCCAAAGTATAATTAAAATTTCTTTTTTGATGATGTAGATGGAATACGAAAATAGAAGGGAGGTTATTGATGCATTAAATAGTTAAATGAAAAGCACCTTCACAGATGTTTGGTAGAGAAAAATATGCTATGCATAGAAAAGCTGAAATAATATTTTTCCATGAATATTGGGCATTGGGCCGAAATTACAATAGCCTTTCACGTCCAGTTTTATTACAATTCCATTAAGGCAACTGCAGAGATTGGTAAATAACTGTTACCATAGGAAAGATTACAATTCCATTAAGGCAACTGCAGAGATTGGTAAATAACTGTTACCATAGGAAAGTCACCATATGTAATATAGTTTATGCTAGACATTGTGTAAGCATTTTACATACATTCACTCATTGACACATTTAACAGCCTGTGAAGTTCCTGTTTTATTCCCATCTCACATATTGAGAAACTATAGTTCAGAGAAACAAAGTAAACTGAGCTCCTATTGAACCTAGTTTTTATGTCCTATGCATGGGCTCATATGTTTACTGATATACATATATAACGTTTTATTCATATATATATAAAGTATATATTATATATATAAAATAAACCCCTAAAGTCAGAAATTTAGAATGCAATTTAGTATGAGTATAATTTATTTGTTGATTCCAAGATAGGCATCTGTATTTTCCCAACATTAAAATAAAGATCATCTGGACAATCTTCTAACCAACTCCAAACAGTTCTTTCTGGAGTTTTTCTCCTTTTATTTCTCCTACTTGGAGTTGTAGGTGTGTCTGTGTCTCAGAGAAATAAACAAAAGGTGTTCTATTTTAAAATAAAAGGACAGAAATGAGCAGCTTGGAGAGTTCACAAAAGAAGCTAATTAGTTACCAAGCTAACTGGAGTTTTCGTCCATTCATGTGCATACTGGAATTGCAAAATCTCATTATAAGCATAGAATAATATCTATAAAAAGTCTTTAAGACAGCATGAAAAACAGCATAATACCAGTAACAAATATTTTATAATGTCTAAAATTTTATAACTTCTTTTGTCTATTTTCTTAAAGCTCCCTTATGTCATAATTTGGCTGTATATGTGATAAACACACTCTTATCTTTGTAATGAATTTTTAAGGAAAAGACAGAACCATGTAAAATATGTTTTTGAAAAATGGGCACATTATGCATATGAATGCTCTCTCTCTACTAATTAATGTAATGTGGCAGTATCCAACAAACTAGAGCAGATGGGGCTCTAAGTCTTGTACCAGCCTATGCTGTTCTTAAGGGGAACAATTTTTCTTCACATCTCTAAATAAAGAGAGTGAGATTTCGGGAAGGATGGCATAATTTAACAAACAACAGAGAGTGTGACCATTCAGATTGCCTTTTCCTATCAACCACTTGCAAGGCAGAACCTGTTTCAAAGATGAAGCAATAGAAAGTGTTGGAAGCAAGACAGATATGAGTTGGAATCCCAACCATTGCCACGGGCCATCACTAAACCTCAGCTTCCTCATCGGCAGTATGGGGATAACCATGGTAGCAAATATTTCTAAAGGTACTCGTGAGAAGTGCTTTTATGAGTGCACAATTAATGCCGCGTCTACTACCATTACAACTGCTGCTATTCTATTACTATCAGTACCTCTACTACTATCAGAGCCACAGAGCTCTAGCTTATAAACCCATCTATTCACTTCTAGACTGACATGATCATTTCTGCATATTCTCATTGCCTCCCATTTCTACCTTCTCTAACTTATCCTGTAAATCGCTACCTAATTATATGTCAATATTCTGTTTTGAACGCTATGCAAGTGCTTTCTCTACTTCAATTTTAAAAAATAAATTCTTGCTCCAAGTCAGTGATTCTCAACCAGAGATAACTGTAATGTACAGAGGACCTTTAGTAATGTCTGAAAAAAGCATCTTGACCCACAGAGGACATTTAGCAACATCTAGATGCACTTTTGGCTGTCACAACTAGAGGGAAAGGTACTATTGGCGCTTAGAGATAGAGGCCAGGGAAGCTTCTAAACATCCTATAATTCAGACTCCTCTTGTCTCAAATAAGTCCAAAATGGCAAAAAGTTCTGAGGTTGAGAAACCCTGAGAAAGTGTAATACTGTAAGTGTATACTGATCTTATACATGCAATAAACTACAATATACTAATATAATCAAATAAACTTCAATAAAGAACTAAGACATTTAATCTCCCTTTACTATCCTGAGAAATTCACTTTGAGCATAAATAATCAGCTATTTCTATCAAGTAAAACAATATGAACACATCTGCACTAAGGCAGTGGGCTAGGCCAATTGATCTCTTAGGATCCCCCTCAGTTCTGATATCCACAATTACATATTTGAACTCTTCAAATGTTCTCCATTGCCTACAAATATGCTAATTTGTTAGTATGGATTCAAGGATTTTCACAGCTTATTTCCTGTTTGATCTGTCAATTATATTTCCCATTGTTTTCTGGTATGAATGTCTGCTCCATACAACTTGGCTTGCTCATTTGTGCCTATGCATACCTTTATAGTGCTCTCTCCCCAGTCTCCCAAATCCTCAGGACACATGACCTCTTACATCTGATTGCTCTCATTATCTGTTAAATTTACTTGTCCCTTAATAAAATACTATGTGTCTTGTTTTGTTTTGCTGTTATGAACTTGCCTTTTCATTCAGATCTCACGTAGTCCCTTGAAAACATGAACAATGTAAAACATTTTTGCATCATTTTTGTTCATTTTGTACATCTTCTTTAAGACACTATACTTGCCCCATGTATGACATGGAATGCATAGCCCACTTAGAAAGTTATTCCCAGGGCTAGTCCTAAACCACTTGCTTTGACTTATTTCTCATACCACATCCCACACTTCTCTTAATGAAATTGAGTGCCTTCATGACATCGTTCAATGAAAAGCATTCCAAGACTTTCTCTGTATTCAAGGGAAAAGAAGCTATGATTGATTAGTGATGTCTGTCAAGGGTATACCAAAGATTTGCCATTTCTGCTCTTCCCATTCCCTGGTATTGTCAGTTCATTTTCAAATTTCACAATAGATGTGGTCTTCAAAATGGTTTTATAGTATGCTCATTAGCGTTCTATAGACAACATAGGCGAAATGAATAACTTGTCCCACCAATGATCTAGTTACTTGTCATCTTAATCTGGGATAGTTTAGCTATATGAAACCTATCACATACAAGACGAATACAAAACTCAATCTGAATGAATCTAAGATGTGCCATGGAATGGAAGAAAGGAAGTTATTTGGAACCCAAGAAAAAGCACTCTATCTTTTCTCTGTCCCAGGCTGGGTGTCTTCTCTCTCTTCCAGGTGGATGTTCACACCACTAACTCCTTTTCTGGCTGTCAGTCCTGAGAAACTGTTACTTCTTTTGGCATAATTAAGGACAAACATGACAACAAGCTCCTCAAATGTAACATCCATATCTTAAAAACTCAACCAGAGGCAGGAGAATGGCGTGAACCTGGGAGGCGGAGCTTGCAGTGAGCCGAGATTGTGCCATTGCTGCATTCCAGCCTGGGCGACAGAGAGAGACTCCGTCTCAAAAAAAGAAAAAAAAAGCTCAATCAAACACTTCTGAATCCCAAATCTTAATTGGTTCAAATTAATTCAAATTAATCAATGAGTATCAGAGAAATAGAGTAAGGAGAAATAAGGTTGCTGGATGTGCAATCCTTTAGGTAACAGTCACCATGCAAATCTCAGTAAAAAGACATGTGACCTAAAAATAGGCACATCGAAAAACATTTACTTCATGTGCGTTGTCACATGGGCAAAATAATCCAGTGAATTCAGAACTGTGCTCCGCTGCTACATAAGCAAGCTGACTCTGACAGAGTTTCAATGATAGTCTAGTTGGTAAGAGATAGACTCAAGTATAAGGGTCAGTCTGTCTGAATCCAGGGACTGGGTCCTTGTCACAAGCCCAGGAGACCTAGAAATCTTCTCTTACTACATATAAGAACAAGTCAAAGGTTTTGTGTTAGAGATGTCCAAATTCAAAAATAAAGCAAAGTAAAAAGTAGTAAAAATTAAGCAATGATAACTACTGACATGTATTGAGTGCTACCTATGCATTGGCATGTGCTAAACGTTTGATGTGTAATTACTGCATTTACTCTTTATATCAACCTTGTGACACAAGGGTCATTATCATCCCAGATGATAAAACACATATAACAAGAGAATGAGTCATCTGCCCCAAATAACAAAGCTAGTTAATGGTGGATTGGGTTTTAAACCTAGACCAAACAATTCCAGAATCCTGTGTTTTCAATACGCAAAGGTTTGACTCCAGTCATTTCTAAGAAAAGAAGGGAGGAAGAGGTCAACTTATTGTTAAATTGTATAGGTATACTTTATTAAAATATATCCTTGTATGTATGTATATACACACATGTATATGTTATATGTACATATGAATGTGTTTGTGTGTATATATATACACACGCACACATATGCACATATATTCTGTATATGTGTATAAAATATATTTAATACTTAAAATGTTCAAAATTGAAAATTCATGACTGGTGGCACATTTTTTGTCCTTTTCTTTTGCGTAAGAAAACTGCCTCCTGGTATCTCTCCTTTTGTCAGAGACTGATAAGGGCTGTACAATCTTGTAGTCAAAACATCTCACTAAAAAGCTTCTTTGGTGGCAAAGCCTATCTTGGAGTGTGTTTGGTTTCCTGGACGCCTTATTTGTTTACAACAATGCTCTTAAAATTGTCTCTACCATCTGTGTGAGGTCTAGTTCCTTGAATGAGAATGAGATATTAAAATGCCATCCAGATGTCTCGATGCATATCCACATTAACATATTATGCAAATTGTCACAAGGCATTTTTTTCCCCTTCTTAAACAGAAAATATTTTCAGAGGGAGTGTAAGAAAGTAAATCTGTAAAGGCAAAAGAAAATTTTTAAAAAGGTAAGGAAAACAAGATGCATTGGATTTGCATTGCTTATCTTTTTATAATCATATCTTATGAAACCATGACTTGCAAATATTTTGCTGTCTTTCATTTTGCAAAAGAAAAATAGATGCCAAAAGAAAGAGCAAAATCTACCTTGAAAAAGCAAAAATATGAATTCAGGATATACTTTTTTATCAAAGAGATTATATACTCACTAATAATATTCTTTGATTCAACATCCCCAATTCCCATATGGCAAATATCATCTTTTAAAGTTGTGTGTCAGCTCTCTGTTACAGTAAAGAATAAGTAAAACTTTATTTCAGATTTTTTTTTTATTATTAAAACATTCTAAATAATGACATGTGTAAAAATGCTTCCACATTTGTGGGGTTTTTGTATGAAGTATGGATGATAGAAGAGTTTTTAAAATGTTAAAAGAATTTCCATTAAAAATATGGTATGTTGGCATTAATAATAATTGGATTTCAGAAATAGCATGATTTGTGAAAGAATAGCTATCTGATTCATTCTGTGATTAATCTGGACTGAACCTGATATTTCTTCGAATCTCTGTGTTCCCTTTTAAAATTCTTAATGTGTTTTCTTGGGGGATGCATTGTAAAAGTTCTTAGTTCCCATATGAGTAAATTCAAACTCAAAAGCTTTTTTAATTCACCATAAAGAAACAAAAATAAAAGCATTATTTTAAAAAATATATTTTGCAATCTCAAGCACTTATTCCTGAATCAATATTTAAATTGCAACAGTATTTATCTATAATGAACTCCAGGATGTGTTTCAGAGATAACTAATTCATTAGCACTACTGAAGACCTTGACATAGAGTGGATAGTTGAAAATAAAATCAGCAAAACAAAACAAAACTAAGCTAAAATCTTTTCAGGGTCATGTTATTTCTGAGCTTGCCATTAGTGATGGATTTTTCTCAGTGTTGAAACAAAAAACTTACGAAACCACTAACACCTACTAAAAGCCAGTTAAAATGGTTAATGCCTCCCAAATTGTTCCATCAAAGTTTTCAGCAGAGAAGTAGCATAATAAAGTACGTTTTTTGTTTTGTTTTGTTTTGGTTTTTTTTGAGACGGAGAAGAGCTCTGTTGCCAGGCTGGAGTGCAGTGGCCCAGTCTCGGCTCACTGCAACCTCCACCTCCCAAATTCAAGCAATTCCCCTGCCTCAGCCTCCCATGTAGCTGGGACTACAGGCACACACCACCACGCCTGGCTAATTCTTTTGCACTTTAGTAGAGACAGGTTTTCACATGTTGGCCAGGATGATCTCGATCTCCTGACCTTGTGATCTGCCCGCCTTGGTTTTCCAAAGTGCTGGGATTACAGGAGTGAACCACTGCACCCGGCCAGTAAAATACAATTTTTAGAAGAGAATATTCGTGAGAATGTGGAAGTTGGATTAGAAGTGGGCAAGTGATGACAGAAGGGAAGGATGGAAGAGTTTAAAATAGGAGCTAAAATTGGAGTTGTTCACTATAACAAATCAGCTAGACATTCTATCTTCTTCATTCTCTTACAATTAAGCTGTGTCGAGGAGTATAAAGTGAAGATGAAGATAATTATCTAGTAGATTCAGTTCAGCAAACACTAGCTCAAAAGAATTAGATGATCCAGGCATCCTTTCTACCCATGCACTTTGCGGATAAATTGTCTGTGTTCCACCTGCCTCACATCCTTACTTGGTTCTGGTAGCTGTAGCATCCCTCTCATCCTTCTCAGAGACAAATGACCATAGCCAATTGCCACCACGTGTGTCGAAGTTTTTCCAAGTAATCACAACCAAGAATAGTGAAACCATATAATTCAAGAAATACCTATATGAGTTCCTTAAAAACTGGCACCAAATCCTAAAAAGTAAGCCAGAATTCAATGGGAAAACACAGACATAGCAGTTACTACCATTGACCTGATTTCTAAAAAAGTTGGAATTACCGACTTTCACTTCAAGAACTACTGAAGAATTATAATGTCAATAATTTTTAACCAAATTACTCAAAAGGATATGATAACTGTAGATCTTCTATCCAGGATAATAATCAGGAAAGAGGTACAATATTCTACCTGAGGAAAGTTTATATTTTACTTCAGAGTGCTTTGTGAAGGAATTAGCAGAAAGACAGTACAACCTGGCCTATCATTGAATCCTATACACAACCCAGATTCAAAATAGATAAGGTTCAATGAACTGAATGTCATGTACAGATTATGAAAGACTATCAAGTACTCCAGTGCCAATTTTAAGTGGCATTACCTTGCAAAAACAAAACCAAGATTCTGCTTATGATGAACCACTTGAAAAAGCAAACTTATTAAGAATGCTAATTTACAGAATCAAATGTAAAATCCTTTTATTTTGTTTATTGCTTTACATTATTATTCATTTAGTAAATATATTGAGCACACTTTAGGCACCAGTCACTGTCCCACTGCTGATTGTCATCCGCTGAAGACCCATGTGAAAATCCTGTGTAATACTGCAGAGAAAAGATGATCAAATCTTTCCTCCTTCAGTCTCTCTGCATTTCAATCCATCCCCTAAAGCTCATTTGCCAGATATTCGCATATCTAATGTTAATGATGCCATTCCATAGTGCAAAATTTTTCATCAATTCCCATCACCTAAAGAAAAAAAAATAGAAACCATCTTCCATGATAGTTTAAAACATGTTATTGTGTGGCTGAATCCTAACAACATACTTTCTTCTTTGTACTTTCCAACTTCTCTTCAAGTACTTGCAAGTCCATTCAGTCTGTTACCCAATAATACTTTCCCACCCTTTTACTTTGCTTTATACGCTTTCTTATTCCAGGACTGTCTCAATCTCCAGATCTTCAAATCCTCCCAATTCCTCCAAAAACTAAGGCAAATGAATTTTTTTAAATTAAAAAAAAAAACAAAAACTTTACACAAAGATACTAAGGTAGTAGCACATGGTAGATACAGCCCAGTTTCTTACAAAAGATTTTATCCACAAAGGTCTTTTCTTATTCTACTTAACGATACCGCTTATTTCAAAAATTCAATTAAGTATATTATGCAGAGAAATGCACAAATCATACATGCAAAGTTAATACATTTTCATAAACTGAACACGGAGAACACTGTTCAAAGAAAGAGAACATGGCCAGCATACCAGAGAGCCCCTTCCGTCCTCTCCCAGTCACTGCACCTCTCAACACTAACTCTTTACTGACTTCCAGCAGCACATATATGTTTTAATCTCTTCTTGGCATAAATAAAATCATACAGTTTATGCTGTTTTGTATCTGCCTTCTTCCACTCAACAGAACAAGTTTGGGATTCCTCGATGTTATTGGTTATGGCTGCAGTTTATTTATTCTTATGGCTATAATGTAGTCTATCATGCAACTATGCTACAATTTAGCAATTCATTCTATGTTGATGGATGTGTGAGTAATTCTAGTTTTTTACTATCATGGATAGTACTGCTGTGAATATTTAATTTACGGCATTTGGTGAACATATATATGCATTTCCTTTGGGTATGTGGCTATTTTTAAACTGTCCCATTGACCATACCAGACTATAAGTATCTTTAAGGCAAGGTCTGTACTTGCTTTTTCTCTCAGCATCTTGCCTACGATATTTGTGTAATAAATATGAATAACTATAAGTTAAATATACTAGTGTATAAAATCTATTGGAAAATACCAGCTTATTAAAAATGAGATATTATATTAGTTATTATCGTTACTATTTTAAGTAATCTAGATCATCATTATCTTAATAGAATGCAAATATTTCACTGGATGGCACTGTGTTTCCTCGCTGACCCTGGGGAAGGTCGGTCATCTTGTCCTAATTGCTGTATCTTCAAATCCAAGCAATAGGGATACGAAGATAAAAACTGCAAAGAAACTCCCATGAATTAAGCAATAAGTACGTTAAAAGAGTCACAATTAAGATAATATAGGGTATCCTAAATATAAAAGTCCATGTACTTTTCTAAAATGAGCAAATCTCCCAGTCAATGAAGCTGATTCTGGTTCCCATAAGACTAATAAAGCAAGTATATGGCTCTCACTAAAACTGAGATTTGTGCATCTCCACATAGCTCAAGAGACCCAAGAGAGATACTGTAAATTTTTCCACTTGCAAAGGAAAAACGGGCAATGAATTTTGCTAGTTTTAACAGCAGATTCACACATGCTCTAAAAATGTTCAAGGGCAGCCAGTCCTTATTTATAGTAAGTCACTCTTAACACCAGACCCAAACTTCTCAAGTCTTAAATTTGTGCCTAGATATGTGACCATTCATTATCACTGCTGTAGTTAAAAATGCTGGGAGGAGCCTAGGTGAATCCATTATGGGGTACACACCTGATCTCTTTAGCATTTAACACAAAACCACACACATTTGAAATGCCTTATCAGATGCTGCAGCTGATTTTAATCAACTCTGAGTAGTCCTCCCACCCAACTCTCCCTTACTGCATCTTTCATAAAATGACTTGACAAGCTTAACTTTTTCTTACCCACCACTTCTGCTGGGGACCAATCTCATTACATCTGAGATTTTCAAAAACTGAACCAATACTCTCATTTTCAAGATCACACACAAAATAGTCAAAATGTTTAATTTAACAAACTAAAAAGGATCTGTCAAAATGCATATCGATAGTTTGGCTTTTGATAATATTATAAAGCATGTGTTTAACACTCACTAGACAGTCCAGAAAATGTACAAGTAACCTAAAAAATTTTTTTAAATAAATTTAAAATGTTTAAAATGAACTTCTGACCTCCTGAAAACTTTGGGGGTCAAAAAATAAAGAATATGGTCATTTACATTTCTACTTTTACTAAAAATTTTATTTTCCTTATGCTTACTTACTTCCTCAGATGGTATATCAAATTTCTTGGTCTTCTGTAAGAAAAGTAGACTTTAAAAAGGTCCTCACTTACAGTTATCTTGCTGAACACTCTGCCTATATGCTTCTACAAATTTTATCAGCATAAGAGATAAAAATTTAAATATCATGAGGAAGCATCAAAGGAAAAACAAAGACAAAAAGGAAATACTTTTTCAATTATGGATTAAGAAAAGAAATCATGAGTGACCTAAAACTAAGCTTACTAATTCATTATCCACAATGATTAGGAAAAGTTCAGTGTTCTCAGTGAAAAAATTGGAAATTAAGAAAATAAGTAGGTCTAAACGTCAGTCTAAATTGCTTGCCTTGTTTGTGGGCTAAAGCAGTCATAAAATTTTTCTGAGAAATGACTCATACTCTCTAAAACTTGCTGTTAGCTCAACTCTGTGTGTGTGCACCCATTTGTGTGTGTGAGAGTCTGCCTGTGTATGGAGGATAGGAAGAGATCCTGTTCAGACATATGTACTGATTGGCAACTTTGAGTCCATAGCAATTTGTTAACTCTTCTATTCCCTGGATAATCTTGCTTGCAAGTCTAGCAAATCTCTGGACATTGGTCAAGTTACAATTAATTCCCCCTTCTTCTGTGAAGACAAAGGAGTGATAAACTGTCAGTATTGTTCCTGGAACATGGTTGAGTGAAGTTTTGACAATTTTATCCTAAGACACAATATATGCATGATATAACAGGAGAAGGAAACGTAAAAACATAACATAATTTAATATATAATATATAATTATATATAATATAGTTATATATAATTGGATATATATATAATTATATATATAAAATATAAAAAAGAAATTGTTGGATATATATATTATATATATATATGCCCAGAAAAGTGCATATACTTGCTAGTTAACATGAATTGAGTACATACTCTGAGCCAGACAATGGCCTAGAAGTTTTGCACACATTTTTTTTTCCATTTAATCCTTTATCAACATCTCCTGTCAAATCTCCAAGTCCTCTTTCTTTTACTCCAGCCAGTTGGTGGCAGCTATTGGATATAATATGACAGCATCTTGTCTGTCACAGTAACTTCTGTGCTGGGCTTCTCTATCAGAGCTGGGAGAGTCTCTTACGGAAATATTCTGATACACATGTGCAAACCTACATATGCAAGAGACGGAACACTTTAATGGGCCAACCTTGCCCAACATAGAATGGGAAGTTTTATGTAAATACTCCTTCCCTCCTTGATCCCTTGGAGACAATTCTATAATGCAGTCTGAACAGTCCTCAAAGGACCTGCAACAGGGTCAAGACCTAGTGTTCACGGCCATGAACAGCTTGGACACAAAACCTTGGATTAGGTTTTCCTCCCTCCCTTTTTCACTCCTTCTATGCTTCCACTCCTTGAGATCCCTTTGCAGTGCAAACCACCTGCACCCAATCCCTTATCTTAGGCTCTACTTTCGAGGGAAATCCAGGCTAAACAGATGACCCAATAAGGAAGGTACTGTATTATCTCTATTTTAAAATGAAGCTCCTGGTGCACAAAAAGGTTAAGTAAGTTGCCCAAGGTCACACAGTAAGTATTAACACTCGGTTATGAATCCACCCCACAGCCGTGTGCTCTTTACAGTGAAAGGGTATTGCCCTTCCAGCTTCATCAGAACCATACAGATGAGGGAGGATACTCCCCAAGAGAACCATGCGCCCTGCAGAAGGCAGATAAGCTGGAATGCCAAATAAATCAAGCAAACACATGCACATCTGCATAAAATAGCCATGCAAATCCACACAACCTTCTCTTTTTCTGTTGTGTTGACTTCAAACCCTACTATCCATTTCATTTCAGAGGCTGTACTACTGATTATTTTAAATCAAGAGAACATGAGGTCTGACAAAATTATCAGCACAGATTCATTCCTTTCACTTCTGTCTTCATTCTACTGCCTAAGGCAGTAAAGAGACGTTCCAGCCTAGACACAAAGCCTGTTCATTGAGACAAAGCCTTAGAAACCTAGCCTCACTCCTTGATACCCAGCGTGACACACTTCCATCTAGTGACTTGGGGAGCAAAGGTATTTCGCTAGAGTAGCATAAAGTGTCTGAGCAAATAAACCAAAAACTGATATTTTAAAAGTTGGATGTAGGCCGGGTGCGGTGGCTCACGCCTGTAATCCCAGCACTTTGGGAGGCCGAGGCGGGCGGATCACAAGGTCAGGAGATCGAGACCATGGTGAAACCCCGTCTCTACTAAAAATAGAAAAAATTAGCCGGGCGCAGTGGTGGGCGCCTGTAGTCCCAGCTACTCGGGAGG
>NW_012098965.1:10666-15049 GCF_000951045.1 Mandrillus leucophaeus | reverse complement strand
TTGACTTTTTTTACTCAGCTTTTATGTTTGATCTTCTCCCCCCATATATCTGTCTTACAATATGAATCTTTTTCTCTCATTTATGTGCAATACTCTTAATTCACAATTACTCTATCATTTATTTATTCATTCTTTCAATGATGTCATCAAGTATCGACCACATGCTAACTGGGAGAATTGCAGGAAAAATACGATGAAAACAACCCTATTGACATGCTGTCTTTGTCCCTCAAGTTCTAATTATCTGTAACACCGTCTTACAGCTCATAGTGAATTAATGTATTTTGTCTTTGAAATACCATGTATCGGCCGGGCGTAGTGGCTCACACCTATAATCCTGGCACTTTGTGAGGCTGAGGTAGGTGGATGGTCTGAGGTCAGGAGTTTGAGACTAACCTGGCCAACATGGTGAAACCCTGTCTCTACTAAAAATACAAAAATTAGCTGGGCATGGTAGTAGGCGCCTGTAATCCCAGCTACTTGGGAGGCTGAGGCAAGAGAATCGCTTGAACCCGGGAGGTAGAGGTTACAGTGAACCAAGATCGCACCACTGCACTCCAGCCTGGGCTATAGAGCGAAATTCAGTTTCCAAAAAGAAATAAAAGAAAAATATATATATCACATATCATAAGAAGTCACATATACTTAGATTAGCTCATTTATTAAAGATAGATAGGAATGCATACATTTAAGGTTCAAACATCACGATGTTCGAACATCAATTTTACCATAAACTTTTCTTATTATGCCCCCTAAATATGGTGACCATTCTGCTACAGTTATCTAGCAAACACATGCCTTCATAACTCAAAGATACAGACCAACCTCATAAAGTAGCTAGTGTGGAGAATAGAGAATACCCTTCATTTGCCTAACCAGATATTCAACAAAATAAAGCAATAATTTCCATAAGCCAGTCATTTTGTATATTTTTGAGCACTTAATGCACTGAGCTTTCTGCATGTCATTCTCCCAAATGGCTCAGACCTCAGTTGTTTCCATCTCAGTACAACTACTGCCAAGAAAGAAATTTTAAAATAGAAAGAAAATGAAAACTTAAAAGTATTTTATTATCCCTTCCATGGAAACATTTTCACTTCCTATTTCTACCTCAACAAACTTTGTAACCAATATAAAAGGTTTAGGAACTAGAAATCTGGCATTTTCTAGTTTTTGCATTCAAAATGCTACCTCATTCTTTCTGTATCCCCAATATATTTGATTCTCTGGAGTCAGTATATACTCTGAATAGTTTTGCACCTTCTTTTTGCCAGGCATTAGAGTAGAGTTAGCAATATTGAGAAATTACAGTGCTTCACAATGCATAAAATTGCAGTTATAAATGTATTCAGCAGATTATTCAGTGATTACAATACATCTTCATAGATTAGATAATTTTTCTTTGGAATGCATATGATGAAGGCACATTTAAAGTCAAGAGGAATGAATTCACTGATTTACCTGAAACCATCTACTTTTTAAATATTGGAAGCAAGGTAAAATATTGAGTTATACAAGTAATTTGTAGGTTAGAAAAGAAATAAATGTGTGTTTTTATTCTGAGTAAGACATTTATCACTACCTTAGATGCTAACTAGATTATAAAATAATGAATGTACATCTTCCCTGCTTGAATTGATTGGAAGGTTTGTAACAACGTGGATAGTATTTTCAAAATGTAATTGATCTTCTCTTTGACCAAAATAAATTACAAAAAAAGTGAAAACATGTTCAGTAATGCTAATGAGTGTCTTAGCTGTTTAGAAGAAAGCAAAACAACTTTAGTCAGGTATTTTCAGGATAAGACTAGTTAATGATGAATAAAATTAACCATATATTTCAAGTAAAACCAACAAAGACAATACATTGACCTAAAGAACTAAGTAGTTAAGATTCTACATTTAAATGAACCACTTTTCATTTCTGGAGACACCAACGTGGTCATAAGAATATATATATATAGTGTTGTTTTATTAGGTTGGTGCAAAAGTAATTGCTGTTTTTTGTGGGATTTTTGTTTTGTTTTGTTTTTGTTTTCACTTTTGCACCAACATAATATAATCAACAAGGAAAAAACAATGTACCCAGGCCAGCTCACTTAAAGAAATTTTATATGAATCAGAATGCCAAGTAAGGAGTTGAAGCTTCTTTTTGATTAGGCTTGGGAGAAAAAATGTGAGAATAATCACTGGGCTTTAAATAAAGCATAATTCACAAGCATGTACAGATACAATAGATTAATTTTTAAATGAAATAAAATAGCTATCTGATAAAGATTATGGAAAGAGACAGAACTGTATCCTCTCCATTCATTAGGTGGCGGCTTAACTAGATAATCCTAGATCACAAATAAAGGACCAAAAAGTGATGCCTTTTCAATAAATCCTAGTTTACCTTTTCATTTTGAGTTGAAGGTTATCAGATCCAAATTTGCTTTTCATAATTCTAAAGCTTACATGTTGTTAGACTTAAAATTAAGGTAAGCATTTTCTTTGGACACATTTTTCTGGGCAAATTAGAATTAAAAGTATAAATCTGAGGCAATATGAAATACAGTTTTAGTATTATAAGAACATTTTTTTAATGAGCTCTACATTCTCTACTTTTTCTGTTCTTTGTCAATTATTTAACATAGTGAATACATTTTTAAAGAGTATGTACTCTGTGCCAGCTTCTGTCCTAAGAAGATTATATGGTAGACAAAAATATGGCTCCTGCCCTCAAGGAACATAAGGTGATAGAGGGTATGCCAGTGTTATGGGGGACATCAAGAAGTTCAGGTTTCAAGAGAAACTCAGACTTCAGGAATAAACTCTAGTGTGGGAATATAAAGCTTTTCTGAAAATGAGTCATTTAAGGGTAAGTGATGTGGTTTGCTTTTGTGTTCCTGCCCAAATTTCATGTCGAATTTTAATCTCCAATGTTGGAAGAGCCTGCTTCCCCTTTGCCTTCCGTCATGACTGTATGTTTCCTGAGGCCTCCCAGTCATGTTTCTTGTATAACCTGCAAAACTGTGAGCCAATTAAACCTCTTTTCTTTATAATTACCCAGTCTCAGGTAGTTCTTCATAACAATGTGAAAACTGGCTAATACAGTAAGCAAAAGGATGTATAAGTAAGACTTTACTAAGACAGTATTTTCAGCATGCTTGTCCATGAACCAGTGGTTTTCCATAATTAGGATTTTACTGGTCCATGATAAAACAAGGAAAATGTAAGGACCATATTGTGAAGTTATTGAATGTAAGGGATTCTGCTTTATTCTGAGATAGTGCCCTTTGTAATTGTTTATATGTTATTTTTTTTCAATAACAACTGCATGCATTTTTGTGCATATATATATATATAGAGAGAGAGAGAGAAAGGGAGAGAGAGAATAATAAACAAATATGATAAAATGTTAAAAATTGGAGGATCTGGATATATTGTGTGTGAGAATTCTTTGTACTATTCTTGTGAGTTTTCTATAAATTTGATTATTTAAAAATAAAAAGTTAAAACTTAAAAGCGCTTTATGTAATGAAAATCAGGATATACTAGATGGCAATTATTTTTATTTAAAAATAAAAATTAGATAATGTATTCTATCAGTTTTGAAATTTTAAACTGAAAATGTATGGAAGAATTTCATACAATAGTTTCCTTTTGCTATTGTAACAATTACTACAAATGTGGTGGCTTAAAATATACCATTTATTATGTTAAAATTTTGGAAATCGGAAGTTCAAAATGGGTCTCATTGGGCAAAAATCAAGATACTAGCCAGGGTGTTTTCCTTTTGAAGCTTCAGTGAAAGAATGCATTTCTTTGCCTTTTCCAGCATTTAGAGGTTTCCTGCATTTCTGAAATTGTGGCCCCTTTCTCCATCCTCAAAGCCAGCAGTGTAATGTCTTCAAATCTCCCTCAAACTCTGACTTTGACTCTCCTACCTCCTTCTTTCACTAATAAAGACCCTTTTAACAACATCGAGACCACCCAGTGGTCCAGTATAATCACCTCTTCTGAAGGTCAACTGATTAGCAATCTCAATTTCATCAGCAGCCTTTTTTCTACCTCACCATATGACATGACATACTCAGATGTTCCAGAGAGTAGCACATGGACATCTTTGGGGAAGTTTCTGCCTACACTGTGGAGAATGTTGGAAGACCATTGGAGGCCAGTGGATGAAAAGGTAAGGTGTGGTACGAAAGGGCAATGGAGACATGGGGGAAAAGCCAGGGAGTGCAGAAGCTTTTAGGTCATGTTAAGGATGAGGACTTCCCAGTGGGAAACCACAGGAAGAGTAAGTATAAGCTAACCTGTTCAAGTTTGTATTCATGAAAGTTTCCTATATTCAAAGAAGAAAAGTAGTTTAGATATGAATGGCTTGCTGAGTACAGGT
>NW_012098965.1:7094-10171 GCF_000951045.1 Mandrillus leucophaeus | reverse complement strand
AAAAAATGCAATTGAGTACTTTACTGCAAAGCTGCCTATTAGTACCTGAGAACTTAGTGTCCAGTCTCTCAATTTCTATTTATTGTGCTGTCTATGAGTTCCTAGCATAATATCCTTGGGGGATAAAGCCCTTTCAAGCAAATAACATGTTGGAAAGAAATTGTCTGTCTGTGGTTACCAGACTATTCTCTGAAGAATGTAAAACCTATAAGCTTTTGTTATTAAGTTGGATGATGCAGAAATGATTGAATTCAACAGTTTAAATCTAGGTACTGATACTCTCTGGAATATTTAAGGGTATAACTGACATTTAGTTATATTTTAAAGGGGTTACTGGATTTTTTTTTCTTTTTTCCCTACAGAGCTCCAACCACTGAATGTCAGTCTTCTCTTGATGCCATCATGCCTGACATGAGGTGGTAGCCTGCCTCTTGACCACAGTCAGGGTTGTACCTTCCCAGCCTCATAATGAAGAAGGTTCAAGGCCATCTCTCCTGATGCCTGGAGAATCTGTAGCCACACAGATTGTGCTGCTGCTCTCGTACCTGCTGATACTCACTGATGGAAGCACTAGTTTTCCTGCAGGCCCACACACCTTTTTGAGATATTTCCACCCATCTTTCTCCTCCCACAATTTTCTCAAAAATTCATCTCAAGTAGTGAGAAGTCATAACCCTTAACTCCTTCTTATTCTGGAAATCTTTCTAAAGGTTAAGAGTAACAACTCAAAGAGCATCGCCTGGGTTCTATCCTACTTCCCCCCACTCTCAGCTGTGGGAGCCAAGGGTATACTATTTAATCTTTCCCTATCACAACTTTCCCTTTGCAAAACATTGGCCATAACATAATAACTATCTCAGGGTTGTAAAGAATGAATGAGATATTACATGTTAAGTTGCTAAATACATTTTTTTGGAAAATAGTAAAAATCTATAAATTTGTGAATCATGTGTGACTTGGATCCAGGATGTTTATTTCAAGGTCACACATTAGGGTATGCACAACTAACCTAGGTGCTTTCCTTTGTGGCTCCAATACACAATCTCAATTTCTGCCTATGTTCAGGTGCTCGGTTCAATTCAAAACAGGTCCCATAAAATAACTTTCTTCTCACTGCCTTAGAGTTAATATTTTTCCCAGTCTATCTCTTTGACTTTTTTTACTCAGCTTTTATGTTTGATCTTCTCCCCCCATATATCTGTCTTACAATATGAATCTTTTTCTCTCATTTATGTGCAATACTCTTAATTCACAATTACTCTATCATTTATTTATTCATTCTTTCAATGATGTCATCAAGTATCGACCACATGCTAACTGGGAGAATTGCAGGAAAAATACGATGAAAACAACCCTATTGACATGCTGTCTTTGTCCCTCAAGTTCTAATTATCTGTAACACCGTCTTACAGCTCATAGTGAATTAATGTATTTTGTCTTTGAAATACCATGTATCGGCCGGGCGTAGTGGCTCACACCTATAATCCTGGCACTTTGTGAGGCTGAGGTAGGTGGATGGTCTGAGGTCAGGAGTTTGAGACTAACCTGGCCAACATGGTGAAACCCTGTCTCTACTAAAAATACAAAAATTAGCTGGGCATGGTAGTAGGCGCCTGTAATCCCAGCTACTTGGGAGGCTGAGGCAAGAGAATCGCTTGAACCCGGGAGGTAGAGGTTACAGTGAACCAAGATCGCACCACTGCACTCCAGCCTGGGCTATAGAGCGAAATTCAGTTTCCAAAAAGAAATAAAAGAAAAATATATATATCACATATCATAAGAAGTCACATATACTTAGATTAGCTCATTTATTAAAGATAGATAGGAATGCATACATTTAAGGTTCAAACATCACGATGTTCGAACATCAATTTTACCATAAACTTTTCTTATTATGCCCCCTAAATATGGTGACCATTCTGCTACAGTTATCTAGCAAACACATGCCTTCATAACTCAAAGATACAGACCAACCTCATAAAGTAGCTAGTGTGGAGAATAGAGAATACCCTTCATTTGCCTAACCAGATATTCAACAAAATAAAGCAATAATTTCCATAAGCCAGTCATTTTGTATATTTTTGAGCACTTAATGCACTGAGCTTTCTGCATGTCATTCTCCCAAATGGCTCAGACCTCAGTTGTTTCCATCTCAGTACAACTACTGCCAAGAAAGAAATTTTAAAATAGAAAGAAAATGAAAACTTAAAAGTATTTTATTATCCCTTCCATGGAAACATTTTCACTTCCTATTTCTACCTCAACAAACTTTGTAACCAATATAAAAGGTTTAGGAACTAGAAATCTGGCATTTTCTAGTTTTTGCATTCAAAATGCTACCTCATTCTTTCTGTATCCCCAATATATTTGATTCTCTGGAGTCAGTATATACTCTGAATAGTTTTGCACCTTCTTTTTGCCAGGCATTAGAGTAGAGTTAGCAATATTGAGAAATTACAGTGCTTCACAATGCATAAAATTGCAGTTATAAATGTATTCAGCAGATTATTCAGTGATTACAATACATCTTCATAGATTAGATAATTTTTCTTTGGAATGCATATGATGAAGGCACATTTAAAGTCAAGAGGAATGAATTCACTGATTTACCTGAAACCATCTACTTTTTAAATATTGGAAGCAAGGTAAAATATTGAGTTATACAAGTAATTTGTAGGTTAGAAAAGAAATAAATGTGTGTTTTTATTCTGAGTAAGACATTTATCACTACCTTAGATGCTAACTAGATTATAAAATAATGAATGTACATCTTCCCTGCTTGAATTGATTGGAAGGTTTGTAACAACGTGGATAGTATTTTCAAAATGTAATTGATCTTCTCTTTGACCAAAATAAATTACAAAAAAAGTGAAAACATGTTCAGTAATGCTAATGAGTGTCTTAGCTGTTTAGAAGAAAGCAAAACAACTTTAGTCAGGTATTTTCAGGATAAGACTAGTTAATGATGAATAAAATTAACCATATATTTCAAGTAAAACCAACAAAGACAATACATTGACCTAAAGAACTAAGTAGTTAAGATTCTACATTTAAATGAACCACTTTTCATTTCTGGA
>NW_012098965.1:0-2794 GCF_000951045.1 Mandrillus leucophaeus | reverse complement strand
AGAGAGAGAGAGAGAAAGGGAGAGAGAGAATAATAAACAAATATGATAAAATGTTAAAAATTGGAGGATCTGGATATATTGTGTGTGAGAATTCTTTGTACTATTCTTGTGAGTTTTCTATAAATTTGATTATTTAAAAATAAAAAGTTAAAACTTAAAAGCGCTTTATGTAATGAAAATCAGGATATACTAGATGGCAATTATTTTTATTTAAAAATAAAAATTAGATAATGTATTCTATCAGTTTTGAAATTTTAAACTGAAAATGTATGGAAGAATTTCATACAATAGTTTCCTTTTGCTATTGTAACAATTACTACAAATGTGGTGGCTTAAAATATACCATTTATTATGTTAAAATTTTGGAAATCGGAAGTTCAAAATGGGTCTCATTGGGCAAAAATCAAGATACTAGCCAGGGTGTTTTCCTTTTGAAGCTTCAGTGAAAGAATGCATTTCTTTGCCTTTTCCAGCATTTAGAGGTTTCCTGCATTTCTGAAATTGTGGCCCCTTTCTCCATCCTCAAAGCCAGCAGTGTAATGTCTTCAAATCTCCCTCAAACTCTGACTTTGACTCTCCTACCTCCTTCTTTCACTAATAAAGACCCTTTTAACAACATCGAGACCACCCAGTGGTCCAGTATAATCACCTCTTCTGAAGGTCAACTGATTAGCAATCTCAATTTCATCAGCAGCCTTTTTTCTACCTCACCATATGACATGACATACTCAGATGTTCCAGAGAGTAGCACATGGACATCTTTGGGGAAGTTTCTGCCTACACTGTGGAGAATGTTGGAAGACCATTGGAGGCCAGTGGATGAAAAGGTAAGGTGTGGTACGAAAGGGCAATGGAGACATGGGGGAAAAGCCAGGGAGTGCAGAAGCTTTTAGGTCATGTTAAGGATGAGGACTTCCCAGTGGGAAACCACAGGAAGAGTAAGTATAAGCTAACCTGTTCAAGTTTGTATTCATGAAAGTTTCCTATATTCAAAGAAGAAAAGTAGTTTAGATATGAATGGCTTGCTGAGTACAGGTTACGAGGCTCTTCTTGTCATTCTGGTTAGAGCAAACGACATTTTGGTCTTGGATAATGGCAGTGGGAAAGGACAGAAATAAATGACTCTCAATTATCACTGGAAGAAGTGAGAAATTAAAATTGGATCCCCAGGTGGCAGTGTATTCTTCAGCAATATTAGGGTACTACTTAGAAAAATGAATAAGCAGGACTTGGGGAACGACTGGACAATGAGCATTGAGAGGGAGTATACCAGCTAAAGTTCACCAGAGAAGCAGAACCAGTAGGAGATATGGTTTTTGTGGATGGATTTAGTGTGAGGATTTGCCTTCACAACTGTGCAGCTGGTTAAGTAAGCCAGAAGACCACAGTTTGGGCAGTCAGGAAGGGAAGATCTTGAGCAGGAAAGAGCCCCCTGGTCTTGAGCTAATACCTGTTGCCCACAGAGAGGTAGACAGGAAGGAAGATGTAGGGTAAAATGAGAACAACTTCACACTTGGCTGCTATTTGGAGCCTCTCAGTACATTCGTTTTGATTGAAATAAATCCAGTTTAAAGTGATGAAATGATTGAAATTTTTCCACAAATAATTTGTGTGATACAGAATATAAAAACAATTTCATTTAAAAGAGATCAAGTATTCTAAAATTACTGCATGTTATGTTGGTGGTTGTGGTTGATCACATTGCTGCTTTACCATCCCCCGTGGCCTCAGTGTAGATGGAATATATCTCCCTGGTCTTTGGCTTTGGATGTGGCCACATGACTTGTTTTGGTGAATGACATTCAAGCAGAAGTAACATTGTGCCAGTGCCAAGCCTATGGACACGAGACCCAACAAGACTTCACTGACTCTTTTCACCTCTGCCATTGCCATATACAAAGCATGGCCTGGGTATCCTGTTGGTCCAAGGATCATAAGAGACATGTGGAGTAGAGCTTTCCTGCTGACTCACAGATGTACAGTGAGAAGAACAGCTACCCAGTCACTACAGCCCAAAGTAGAGTGTCCTAACCATGCATTGATAAGTCACACCCAAGCCAACCTGCAGACACATGTGCAATAATAAATAATTATTTTAGTTTTCATCCACTGAGTTTTGGAGTTTGTTATATAGCAAATATGAACTGATGCAATGGGGGAATAAATAGAAAATTTAGCTATAGTTATCTAAATCTTGTTAACCATTTCTCTATTCTCCATGGCACAGTGAGATTTATGTTCTTTAGCTGTTTGCTTATTCAATAAATTTAACTATGCACCTAAGTGCCAATCGTTGTATCATGCATTGGAAATACACCTATGAATAAGATATTGTGTCCATGTAATGCAGTGAGGAATAAAGATAAGAAATAATTAGCATATAGTTCAATAAATGTTGAGGGGAGAGTTATATAGCCTTTATGAGTACATTAAAATTTGCATCTTTAACTTAGCTGATCAATCAGGGAATGCTTCTCAGATGAAGTGACCTATTAGTGAAGCCTAAAGAATGAATGGAAATGCAGCACCATCTGCTTACCACCGTCAGTGGTCTTCAGTTTTTGTTGGCAGTCTAATTCATGAGACACAACATGCTTCTAGTAAGACCAGGTTTACTAAGCTTTAAGGAAGGATGGAGAAAAGAAACAACAGAGCATGCACGATGGCAGCATTGTAGAGTTCTTATGACTTCCAGGCACAGAGTCTATGTCATTCCACACTCAAGATAAACATTGTCATGGGGGGGGCGGAGCAAGATGGCCGAATAGGAACAGCTCTAGTCTCCAACTCCCAG
>NW_012098964.1:0-1651 GCF_000951045.1 Mandrillus leucophaeus | reverse complement strand
GGGGCAGAATGATATGCTGTGGCTCTGTGTCCCTGCCCAAATCTCATGTTGAATTGTAATCCCCAGTGTTGGAGGTGGGACCTGCTGGGAGGTGACTAGATCATGGGGGCAGTTTCTAATGGTTTAGCACCATCCTCCAAGTGCTGTCTTGTGAGAGAGTTCTCACAAGATCTGGTTGTTTAAAAGTGTGTGGCACCTCCTCCTGCTCTCTCTTTCTCCTGCTAGGCCATGTGAAGATGTGCCTTCTTCTTCTTTGCTTTCTGTCATGATTATAAGTTTCCTGAGGCCTTCCCAGAAGCAGAAGCCTGTAGAACCCACAGAACCCTGAGCCAACTAAACCTCTTTCTTTATAAATTACCCAGTCTTGCTGGGCATGGTGGCTCATGCCTGTAATCCCAACACTTTGGGAGGCCAAGGCAGGTGGATCACCTGAGGTCAGGAGTTCGAGACCAGCCTGGCCAACACGGTGAAACCCCGTGTCTACTAAAAATACAAAATTAGCTGGGCGTGGTGGCATGTGCCTATAGTCTCAGCTACTCAGGAGGCTGAGGTAGGAGAATCGCTTGAACCTGGGAGGTGAAGGTTGCAGTAAGCACAGATCACACCATTGCACTTCAGTCTGGGGGATACAGTGAGACTCTGTCTCAAAAAAAAAAAAAAAAAAGCAAATAAAAATAGAAATAAATAAATTACCCAGTCTTGGGTATGTCTTTATAGGAGTGTGGGAACAGATTAATACAGCTATGTTGCCCAGGCTGGTCTCAAACTCCTAGCCTCAAGTAATCCTTCCACCTCAGCCTCCTAAAGTACTGGGATTAAAGCATGAGCCACCATGGCCAGACAGATATTTCTTCTTTTCTACCACATGCTATAAATTTCCCTCTAAGTATTGCTTTCTCTTCACTTTTCCCCCAAATTTTGATAAGTTGTATTTTCATTTTCACTTAGTTCAAAATATTTCGAAATTTCTATTGAGATTTCTTCTTTGACCCACGTGTTGTTTAGAAGTTTGTTGTTTAATCTCCAAGTATTTTTAAATTTTCCATATATTTTTTCTGTTTTCAATTTCTAGTTTACTTTCATTGTGGCCTAAAAGCGACACTGTATGTTTTCTATTCTTTTAAATTTGTTTACATGTGTTTTATTAGGCCAGAATATGGCCTATCTTGGTAAATGTTTCAAGTGAGCTTGAGAACAATGTGTATTCTCCTATTGTTGGATAAGCTATAGATGTCAATCATGTCCAGTTGATTGATGGTGTTGAGTTCAACTGTGTCCTTACTGATTTTCTGCCTGCTGCCGTTATAAAGTACTTGTACTACCCGTGAAGTGGTATAGTGTTATTTGGAAGTAGACTTGGATTACTTGTAAATGTATTTGCAAACTCTAGGGCAACCACTTAAAAAAGTGATAAAAGGCCAGGTGCAATAGCTCACACCTGTAATCCCAGCACTTTGGGCAGCCAAGGTGGGAAGATCATGAGGTCAGGAGATCAAGATCATCCTGGCCAATGTGGTAAAACCCTGTCTCTATTAAAAATACAAAAATTAGCTAGGCGTGGTGGTGCATGCTTGTAGTTCCAGCTACTCAGGAGGCTGAGGCAGGAGAATGGCTTGAACCAGGGAGTTGGAGGTTGCAGTGAGCTGAGATC
>NW_012098963.1:0-2195 GCF_000951045.1 Mandrillus leucophaeus | reverse complement strand
ATGGTGGTTCTTCTCCTCCGAAATAATATACTGCAGAAATCCCAGACAGAGCTCCTTACAAACCTTTAATTGTAATATATTTTTGATGATTATTCACATTGAATGCACAGACCAAGAATTCAGTGAATGTCATTTTTTAAAAAACTAATTTGTATTGTCTGCTCTAGTGATACAAGTTTTACTAGTGATAAACTATTTTAATCAACCGTACTATTCTTACGGAAAAAAATATCTATTTTGGCAGGTTTCTGTGCCTTTATTTCCCTCTTCTGAAAAAAAGTCTGTGTTTTCATAGTTTGGTTTGCATTGTATATCAATAATCAATCAGGAATGGTTTTTGGTGCCTGAAAAATTGGCCAAGGAGGCACACCAAAGCTTCAAGCACAAGTCTTGTACGTGGGCCATCACTGTCTGGTTTCACTTTGTGTGTTTCCTAAACACATTTAGCTGCTTTTATAACCAACTCAGCCCCATACTTGAGTCCCTTGTTGTTGGGAGCATTTCTAGGCATCTTTTAAGGGAACTGTGACAAACAGCCTTGGGCAGATGAATACGGAGGCTGTTTGCTGTCCGTCTCTGAGATCTTTGTGTCTGGGAATGCCTAAAGATTTTATTTTTTTTTCTTTGTTTTTATTTTATTTTTCGAGACAAAGTCTCATCCTGTCGCCCAGGCTGGAGTGCAGTGGTGCGATCTTGGCCCACTACAACCTCCACCTCCCGGTTCAAGTGGTTCCCCTGCCTCAGCCTCCCAAGTAGCTGGAACTATAGGCACGCACCACCACGCCCAGCTAATTTTTGTATTTTTAGTAGAAACGAGGTTTCACTATGTTGGCCAGTATGGTCTCGATCTCCTGACCTCATGATCCACCCGCCTTTGCCTCCCAAAGTGCTGGGATTACAGGCATGAGCCACCGCACCCAGCCAGAAACTAGATTTTCTTTATGTCTCCACCCCTTCTTATTCATTTACTTTACAATACCAAAATAAATTGCATAGGAGTGTGGGATGTGGTTTCTGCCTTCTAGAGAGAGATCAGAATTAAACTAGTACTACGAAATGTCCTTTTGAATGTTAGGTCAAGAAATCCATGTACAGAGTCGTGAGCTTCATGGGCTGTAACTGCCAAACTTGCCCTGTGTTAGAAGTTAAATCCCATCGTAAATACATCACGAGGCCAGCTGTGTGATCTGAGACCTAGATGGGAGTTCATTGACTTCAGCCTTTGATTCAGTAAATGGTAAGCAGAAGATTTCGAATGGTTGAAATTCATTGTTACAGGATTTTACTCATAAACCAATGAGAGATTTTTTTTTCTCCACAATGGTTGCTAAGTCTATTCCATGTTAACACTGTGGAAATAAATATGAAGATGTGGACATTGCATTGGGGCTCTTTTCTGTGGAAGAGAAGGTGGTGGGATTGGGGTGAAGGGCTACACTGAAGGCAGGAGATGGGGCTCTGCCTTGTTGGAGCCAGGGCTGAGGATAGACCCCCAGAGATTTGGCATCTGTGACACCTCTAAAACAGGTTTGGGTGCTCATGACTCTGTAGCTGGCGGAGGAGCACAGCACAGCTGTTGCAGGGGCAGCTAAGGTTTCCTCTGAATATCCTGTCAGGAGCAAGGACTACTTTGGCATGAACCATCACTAGTTTGATTTCTTGACAGGTACATGAGATGGGGAGTGATTTGATTTTTTTTTTTTTTTAGAAAAGAGGAATAGTTGTTCCCCAAATGTTTCTTCCTCCATTGCCCTCCCGTACTTGTTTTACACGAAAGATTAGTGTGAAAGTGCAAAATCAGCCCTGGAAACATTCGGTAGCCACCGATTACTACATAGAATTTACAAAGTGGATGTTAAAAGGAGAGAGAGTTGGCTCAGTGCCCCTGAAATCTTGTAGGATTAACTTCTCTGAGGAAAAGAAAAACCAAGTTTGCATTTTGTATTAATATTCTGCTTTTGGAAGTAATAGAAATACAAGTTGAAGATTGTCTTTACTTACAAAATTGTGTTTTTGCTTTTTCTTTATAATTTTTTTTGCTTTTTCTTTATAATTTTTTTTGAGACACTATCTTTCTCTGTCACCCAGTCAGGAGTGCAGTGGCGTGATCTCGGCTCACTGCAACCACCGTCTCCCAGTCTCAAGTGATTCTCATGGCTCAGCCGCCCTGGTTGCTCAGATTACAGGTGTGTGCC
>NW_012098962.1:0-1568 GCF_000951045.1 Mandrillus leucophaeus | reverse complement strand
TGCATAACTGAGCTTCATGTCTCTTCATGGGTCCCATGTATTAAAAATAGTGGCATTAGCATGATCCAACGGTGGAGTTTTCACCCTGATGATGTCAAAAGCAAAAGATGTGAAATCTCTTACTGCACATTCTCTATAGATTGGGCAGAACAACACGATGGTTAGTGGTATCATATCAGGCAACAAAGGAAGGGTAGGGTCAGACTATAACAGTGGTGGAGTCTTTTGAAAGACCTGGTTTTTGTTAAGCTCTTAGGGAAGAAAGGCTAATCATGATTAACAAGGGAGTGGGTATAACAACAGTGTCTGACACCCCATCCCATCACAACTGAGAATTCAGTTTTCAAGATTCCTCTGGGGTCCCCTTGGCTAAGAGAGGGTCATTTAGTCAGTTTGGGGGCTTAGAATTTTATTTTTAGTTTACAAATTTGCAAACCTGAAAAGTAAGGAGTTGTATTTTCTTCTTTTAAGTCAGCTAAACGCCATCGGATGAATTTTTTTTTTAACATTTTAATCCAATTCTTCTGATATTATTTAGGAAAAGTTTTAAATCATTTTACATTACACCAACTACCAGAGGATATTTTTTAAATGTATTATTGTGGCTGGGCAGTGGCTCACACCTGTAATCCCAGCACTTTGGGAGGCTGAGGCAGGCGGATCACGAGGTCAGGATATCGACACCATCCTGGCTAACATGGTGAAATCCCGTCTCTACTAAAAACACAAAAAAAATTAGCCAGGCGTGGTGGTGGGTGCCTGTAGTCCCAGCTACTCAGGAGGCTGAGGCAGGAGAATGGTGTGA
The DNA here is from genome assembly GCF_000951045.1 of Mandrillus leucophaeus. Classification (NCBI taxonomy): domain Eukaryota; kingdom Metazoa; phylum Chordata; class Mammalia; order Primates; family Cercopithecidae; genus Mandrillus; species Mandrillus leucophaeus. The sequence continues at coordinate 763 of NW_012098962.1, read as the reverse complement.
AACCGGGAGGCAGAGATTGCAGTGAGCCAAGATCGCACCACTACACTCCAGCCTGGGCAACAGAGTGAGACTCCGTCTCAAAAAAAAAAACAAAAAAACAAAAAAACAAAAAAAAAACATGTATTATTGTACTGGAGACTTCATATAAAGCAGTTAGAAAACAAGACACAACAGCAGACTTGTGAAGTTGTAAGACCATAAAACTGAGATTTAGTCTTTGGACTTCATCAACATAAAGGAAGAAACCGAAGCAAAATTAACATAAATAGAGAGTTTATTTGGACCAAATTTGAGGACTGCAACCAAGGAGACACAGATTTAAGTTGGCCTAAATTGCCAGGCCTCTGATTAACAGCAGTTACAGGTGATTTTTTAAGGAAAAAAAGAAGGAGCAGTTCCAAAGTTGATCATAAGCTATTGATTGGCTATACATTATTTTTGTATCAAAAATTTCAGGAACATGAAGATAATGAGTGAGGATCACCTTGTGCAATTTATAATAACATTTTAGGTAATTTATCAGCTAGCCTGAAAACTACAAGGAAGAAATAAAGTACCTTTAAACAATTGCCCAGGGACACAGGTGCTAGCATGGGAAGGGTGACTGAGGATTTGTTCTTGTATTTTTCTGGGCCTTATAAGTTTTGCATACCTCAAATTCTTCATACTCATTTTGAAACAAAGCAGGGACCCATCTTAGAGGCCTTGGGCCCTCCTCAAAGCACAGAAAATAAGGAAATTCTTGAGTTTCTTCAAGAGAAAT
>NW_012098961.1:0-1803 GCF_000951045.1 Mandrillus leucophaeus | reverse complement strand
TATCCCCTACAGAAAGTCTTGCACACGTGCAAGAGAAATTATGAGCAAGAATGTTTGCAGTGCAGTGATGTTTGAAAAAGAAAATGAAAACAGGGCTTGGTGGTGTGCACCTGTAGTCCCAGCTACTCAAGAGGTTAAAGTCGGGGGATGACTTAAGGCCAGGAGTTCAACACCTGTGAATAGCCACTGCACACTCCAGCCTGGGCAACATAGCAAGACTTTGTCTCTTTTTCTTTTTCTTTTTTATCTTTTTTGAGACTGAGTCTCGCTCTGTCACCAGGTTGGAGTGCAGTGGCATGATCTTGGCTCACTGTAACCTCCACCTCTGGGGTTCAAGTGATTCTCCTGCCTCAGCCTCCTGGGAGTAGCTGAGATTACGGGTGCCTGCCACCACGCCCGGCTAATTTTTGTATTTTTAGTAGAGACCAGGTTTCACAATGTTGGCCAGTATGGTCTCGATCTCTTGACCTCGTGATCCACCTGCCTCGGCCTCCCAAAGTGCTGGAATTACAGGTGTGAGCCACTGCACCCAGCCAACTTTGTCTTTAACAAAAGATTAAAAATAAAAATAAATTAAAAAGCAAATTTAATGACTATTATAGTAAAATGACAGAATCTGGAGTATTATAAAGCAAAAAAATGAAACTACAGCTACAATCATCATATGAATGAATGCCATGATCATAAGGTCAAGTACAGTTTCAGAATAATATGTATAAAAATGGCTTAACTTATGTGAAGTCCATATTTAAAAATTATGACTATAATGTTTAGAGAGAGATATATACATACACGCACATACATACACACACAAAAATCAATCATTGTGTACACACACACAGACACACACACATTTTTATATATATATGTGTGTGTGTATATATATATGTATATATATATATTGAATCTATAAGGAAAGTCACCAGTATAATTAACAGGTAATCCAGAGTAAGGGGAAGGAATGTGAGTCTTGGCAATCTCATGAGAGCATCAATGGCGCTTGTTCAACAAATTGGGTATTAAAAAAACATACTTCAACATGATAAAAGCCATATATGACAAATCCACAGCCAGCATCATATGGAATGGGGAAAACTGAAAGCCTTTCCTCTAAGATTTAGAACAATATCAGGATGTCAATTTTCATCACTTTTATTCAACATAGTACTAGAAGTCCTAGCCAGAACCATATGACAAGAGAAATAAAGGACATTCAAATTGGAAAGGAAGAAGTCAAATAATCTTTGTTTGCAGACAATATGATCTTATGTTTAGAAAAACCTAAAGACTCTATAAAGTCAGTAAAGTTGCAGAATACAAAAATCAGTAGCATTTCTGTATGCCAACAGCAAACAATCTGAAAAAGAAACCAAGTAAGCAATCCCAGTAATGATCACTACAAATAAAATAAAATACCTATGAATAAACTTAACAAAAGAAGTGAAAGATCTCTACAGTGGAATCTGTAACTCATTGATGAAAGAAATTGAAGAGGATCCAAAAACTGGAAAGGTATACCATGTTCACGGATTGGGAGAATCAATATTGTTAAAATGTCCATACTACACAAAGCAGTCTTCGGATTCAATGCAAACCTTATGAAAATATCAATGGCATTCTTCACAGAAATAGAAAAAATAATCCTTAAATTTATATGGAACCATGGCCGGGTGCAGTAGCTCGCTTCTGTAATCCCAGCACTTTGGGAGGCCAAGGTGGGCAGATCACTTGAGGTCAGGAGATCGAATCCAGCTTGGTCAACATGGTCAAACCTCATCTCTACCAAAAAATACAAAAATTAGC
>NW_012098960.1:0-1068 GCF_000951045.1 Mandrillus leucophaeus | reverse complement strand
TTGTATTTTTTAGTAGAGATGGGGTTTCACCGTGTTAGCCAGGATGGTCTCGATCTCCTGACCTCATGATCCGCCCGTCTCAGCCTCCCAAAGTGTTGGGATTACAGGCTTGAGCCATCGTGCCTGGCCGATTCATTGTTCTTTTGCTGTATTTTTCCTTGTAGGTTTCAGAATTCTCTATTTATTTATGATAATTTGGGAAGGATCCTGGGAGAGTGAAAATAAATGAAGTGCTCAATCTGCCAAGTTTCACTGGAGGCGCCACTGATCTTTCTACCATGCTCAAATGCCTGCAGGAAACCTGAGGAATCATCTTTCCTACCTAAGACCCTGGGACTTAGCCCTGGCCCTGAGCCCCTGGCAGACATAAACTAATCAGCAAATGTGCAGGAAAAATGCAGAGCTGCAAGATCAAAGTCAGATTCCCACTCTCCCTAAAGGCCTGGATTCCCCTGGAAACCCACGTCCCCACTGCCTGGAAGGAGGGATGAGGACCCAAAGGAGTGGCTCTGGGCATCAGCTGGTCCAGGCAGGAGGCAGTTCCCCATGTCCCATCTTTCCAGCGCCCAAGGGAGCCTCTCGGGGGAGTCTCATCACCTCCCCTCACCATCACAAAGCAGCCTGCTCCTGGTCTGTATCCAAACACCCCGGGGCGGCCGTCCTGGGTGTGCTCCCCTTGCCCTGATGGCTCCTAGAACTCCATAAGGAGAGGCACGCCAGGGTCACCCAGACAGTCCCTGACCCCACATTGTCCTGACACACAAGGCTTCACCCAGGAGGAAATAGGAAAAGGGAGTGAATCCCACAGGGTCCCCTCACAAAAGGAAAGCTACATGTCGTCACTTGCACGCAAGATGGGCTATGAGGCTGGAGAAAAACTCCCAGGGTCAACGCCTCCTGGAGTCTTTTTTTTTTTTTGGAGATGGAGTCTTGCTCTGTCGCCCAGGCTGGAGTGCAGCGGCGCAATCTCGGTTCACTGCAACCTCCACCTCCCTGATTCAAGCGATTCTCCTTCATCAGCTTCTGGAGTAGCTGGGATTATAAGTGCCCACCACCACACCCAGCTAA
>NW_012098959.1:0-990 GCF_000951045.1 Mandrillus leucophaeus | reverse complement strand
GGAAGGAAGGAAGGAAGGAAGGAAGGAAGGAAGGAAGGAAGGAAGGAAGGGAAAGGACAGAAAGACTCATTTTAAATGAGTCTGTAAGTTTGTTAGCAGAGAGCCATTAGGTTATGTTTTCTCTTGAGTTAAAATATCATTAAGTAATTCACAAATAAAAGCATGCAGACAGTTTTGCAAGCATTTAAAAATACTTTAAACTTCGTATAAATGTTTCTGAGTTAAAGGAGGGAATTCATTCAATAAATACCTACTGAGCACTCACACTATGCCCAGCACTGTTGAAGGTGTTTGGGAAACAACGGGAACAAAATGAACTTCTCTGTCCTGTTAGGCCTTATATTATAGAGAAAGGTGAAGTTTAAACTATAGCCAGTTGCAGGAAATGTAATAAAATAGGGGAGGGGACACTCTAACATTACAAAGATTTTTTTTTGTAATTATTTTAGAGAATTTTTTTTTTTTTTTTTTAGCATTTATTGGTGCTACAAGAATTAGATATCCTGATATCATTAAAAGCCTTTCATCGGTGTGGTGGCTCACACCTGTAGTCCCAGCACTTTGGGAGGCTGAGGTGGGTGGATCACTTGTGGTCAGGAGTTTGAGACCAGCCTGGCCAACATGGTGAAACCCCATCTCTACTAAAAAATATAAAAATTAGCCGGGCATGGTGGCGTGTGCCTGTAATCCCAGCTACTTGGGAGGCTGAGGAAGGAAAATTTCTTGAACTGGGAGGTGGTGGTTGCGGTGAGCCAAGATCACACCACTGCAATCCAGCCTGCAAGATAGGAGCGAGACTCCTTCTCAATCTACTAAAAAATATAAAAATTAGCCGGGCATGGTGGCGTGTGCCTGTAATCCCAGCTACTTGGGAGGCTGAGGAAGGAAAATTTATTGAACTGGGAGGTGGTGGTTGCGGTGAGCCAAGATCACACCACTGCAATCCAGCCTGCAAGATAGGAGCGAGACTCCTTCTCAAAAAAAAAAAAA
>NW_012098958.1:0-1048 GCF_000951045.1 Mandrillus leucophaeus | reverse complement strand
TTATTCTTTTTAACTCTTTAATCAGCAACGGTTCTGATTATATAAGGTAACAAGGTTTTTACTGTACTGGAGATTGCAGGACAGTTTTCTGGCTGGCTCTGGAGTGACCCAATTCTTTCCTCTTTCTTATGTGTAATTCTTAAGAATAATCACAGAGTGTGCTGAGAGTACAGCATCCTGAGATAAGGCTAACTGGCTGGAGCAGCTAGGTTCTGTTCCAGGCTTCTCCCAGAGCAGAATGTCCTTCACTAATTTAGCTCAGCGATTTATATGACTGCAAGGTATATAACCCAGGATGAGCTGCCTCTCAGGGTTCCACATCTGTGGTGTAAGTGGGGCCATGCGCAGCCCAGAGCTCATCCTCCCTGGGCAGCTTTCGACCACAATGAATGCTGGACTTCTGTTCACAGAATTGAATTCAGCTCACAATAAATCTTGGGCTTCTATTGTTTCTTGCTGCCTATCTGTAAGTGATACATCTGCTTCATGTAACTTGTTGCTTATAAATGTGTTCTGTCTCCCTAGACTCAGACAAATTGGTAACCAGTGCACAGTGAACCTGCTTCACATAGATCCTCAGCTCTCCCAATGCTACATTCTTTCTCTTACTAATTTATGTCCTGTGAATTTTTGTCTGACTCATTTAACTGAGTTTTGCTATCACTTCTTGGGAACACTTGTTCCTGACTTTTTGGTGAGGAAACCTTGTCTATGATGTTTAGGTTTACCTCTTTCATAGTATGTGGGATATTATATTTATTGGTGACTTCTCCTAAGAGAAAATGCCAGATTCTCAGCACATAGTAGATGCTCCCCAGTGACTTGTGAAACAAATGAATACTAGACTCAAAAGGAGGGTAACAGGTGCAGAATTGCATTTAAGGCAAAGCCATATGGCCAGAAGTCTGTAAAAAAATTGGTATAAGCAAATATATCAGGCAGAGAGATCAGTTCAGACACTATTAGAATAATGTGGATAAGAAGTGAAAAGGCTTTCAACAATAACAGTGTTTAGGCTGAGAACCATTGGAAAAAATACTTTTTTTTT
>NW_012098957.1:0-2064 GCF_000951045.1 Mandrillus leucophaeus | reverse complement strand
TTTTTTTTTTTTTTTTGAGACAGAGTCCCCAGGCTGGAGTGTGCAGTGGCACAATCTCGGCTCATTGCAACCTCTGCCTCCCGGTTCAAGCAAACCTCCCACCTCAGCCTCCCAAGTAGCTAGGATTACAGGCATGCACCACCACACCTGGCTTTTTTTTTTTTTTTAAAGTAGAGACAGGGTTTCACCATGTTGGCCAGGCTGGCGTTGAACTCCTGACCTCAAGTGATCCACCTGCCTCGGCCTCCAAAGTGCTGGGATTACAGGAGTGAGCTACCACACCCAGACTCCTCTAAGATCTGTAATAAGACAAGGATGTCCACTTTCACCACTTTTATTCAACATAACACTGGAAGTCCTGGCCAGAACAATCAGGCAAGAGAAACAATTAAAGGGCATCCAAATTTGAAAGGAAGATGTCAAATTAGCCTCGTTCACAGACAACATGATCTTAGACTTAGAAAAATCTAAAGATTCCACCAAAAAACTGTTAGAACTGACAAATTCAGTAAAGTTGCAGGATACAATTAACATTAAAAAAAATCAGTAGCATTTATATACACCAACAACCAACAATCTGAAGAAGAAATCCAGCAAGCAATCCTATTTACAATAGCTACAAAGAATATAAAATACCTAAGAATCGGCTTGGCGTGGTAACTCCCAGCACTTTGGGAGGCCAAGGAGGGTGGATCACGAGGTCAGGAGTTCAAGACCAGCCTGACCAACATGGTGAAACCCCATCTCTAGTAAAAATACAAAAATTAGCCAGGCGTGGTGGCACGCACCTGTAATCCCAGTTACTCAGGAGGTTGAGACAGAAGAATCTCTTGAACTCGGGAGGAGGAGGTGGCAGTGAGCCAAGATCACACCACTGCACTCCAGCCTGGGCAACAGAGTAGACTCCATCTCAAGAAAAACAAAATACCTAGGAATTAATCTAACCAAAGAAGTGAAAGATCTACACAAGCAAAACCATAAAACACTGATGAAAAGAACTGGAGAGGATGCAAAAATATGGAAAGATGTTAAAGCGAAGGGAAAAGGGACAACCCACAGAATGGGAGAAAATATTTGCAAACTATCCATCTGACAAGAGATTAATAATGAGAATACATAAGGAGCTCAAACAACTCAATAGGAAAACAAACAAACAAACAAAACTAATAATCCAATTTAAAAATGAGCAAAAGATCTGAATAGATATTTCTCAAAAAGATAACATGCAAGTGGCCAACGGCTACATTAAAAAAAATGATTAGCATCACTAATCACCAGAGAAATGCAAATCAAAATCACAATGAGATGTCATCTAACCCCAATTAAAATGGCTTTTACCAAAACCATGGAGAATAACAAATGCAGCCAGGCATGATGGCTCATGCCGGTAATCCTAGCATTTGGGAGTCCTAGGCAAGTGGATCACTAGAAGGCCAGGAGTTTGAGACCAGCCATGACCAAATGACAAAACCCCGCCTCTACCAAAAATACAAACAGTAGCTGGGCATGGTGGTGCATGTCTGTAGTCCCAGCTACTCGGGAGGCTGAGGCACAAGAATTGCTTGAACCCAGGAGGCGGAGGTTGCAGTGAGCCAAGATCATGCCACTGCACTCCGGCCTGGGTGACAGAACAAGACTTTCTCTCAACAACAACAAAAAAGAATAACAAATGCTAGTGAAGACGTAGAGAAAGGAGAATCTTTGTGCACTGCTGGTAGGAATGTAAATTTTTAGCACAGCCACTGTGGAAAACAAGATGAAGTTGCCACAAAAAACTAAAAATTTGGCCGGGCATGGTGGCTCGCGGCTGTAATCCCAGCACTTTGGGAGTCTGAGGCTGACAGATCACCTGAGGTTGGGAGTTCGAGACTAGCCTGACCAACATGGAGAAACTTTGTCTCTACTAAAAATACAAAATTAGCTAGGCGTGGTGGTGCATGCCTGTAATCCCAGCTACTCGGGAAGCTAAAGCAGGAGAATCGCTTGAATCTGGGCAGTGGAGGCTGCAGTGAGCCACGATCACACCATTGCACTCCAGCCTGGGCAACAAAAGCGAAACTCTGT
>NW_012098956.1:0-1226 GCF_000951045.1 Mandrillus leucophaeus | reverse complement strand
TAGTATGAATCTCAAACCACAAACTCAAGTTGGCAAGAAATGAAACTCAGTGAAATTTTCACAATAAGCCCTATCTAGCGTTAACCTCAGTCAATTTAGGAGGTTTCCCCTTTGCCTCCAGTTGTCTTATTTGGAGATGGATAATTTATGTATGCTAATAATTCAGGGAAGGATAGGGTTTCATGTCACCTGGGAGTCAACGTTGGAATCTGCTGAGAGATTTTTTTTTTTTTTTCTGCTGAGAGACCTTTATGCTGAATATTTATTTATGTATCTGAGACAAAGTTTCACTCTTGTTGCCCAGACTGGAGTGCAATGGCGTGATCTCAGCTCACTGCAACCTCCGCCTCCCAGGTTCAAATGATTCTCCTGCCTCAGCCTCCCGAGTAGCTAGGACTACAGGCATGTGCCACCACACCTGGCTAATTTTGTATATTTAGTAGAGATGGGGTTTCTCCATGTTGATCAGGCTGGTCTTGAACTCCCAACCTCAAGTGATCCACCCACTTCTGCCTCCCGAAGTGCTGGGATTACAGGCATCAGCCACCGCACCAGATCTTTATGCTGAATTAATGCTGATCATTGGCTCAAAAAAGTTCCACTCTTGAGTCTTCCCTTCGTAATGGCACAGGAAATTAAGATTCCAATAACATACAATGGAAAAATTTGGAAGAGAGAACAGCAATAAGAGGTTGAATCCAGAGAGAAAGAACACAGGAGAGATACAATCAGTAATAGCTTACAACACGGATGGGGATAAAAGATAGGAAGGTAAAACAGAGCGGGTGAGACTCCTGGTCTTAACAGATCTTTATGCTATTAGAAGTAATTTTGAGTTTTTTCTATATAAGAGAAGGAGCCTTTGGTTAATTAATTATTTTTTTTCTTTTTTGAGGTAGAGTCTCACTCTATCACCCAAGGCTGGAGTTCAGTGGCCTGATCTCAGCTCACTGCAACCTCCACCTCCCGGGTTCAAGCGATTCTCCTGCCTCAGCCTCCCGAGTTGCTGGGATTACAGGTGTGTGCCACCATGCCCAGCTAATTTTTGTATTTTTAGTAGAGACGGGGTTTCACCGTATTATCCAGTGGTCTTGAACTCCTGAATTCAGGTGATCTGCCTGCCTTGGCCTCCCAAAGTGGTAGGATTTTAGGCAGGAGCCACCAAGCCTGGTCTGCCTTTGTTTATTTTTATTATTATTATTAAATTAATTTTTTTTTTTTTTTTT
>NW_012098955.1:0-1193 GCF_000951045.1 Mandrillus leucophaeus | reverse complement strand
AAAAAAAAAAAAAATTATTATTTTTTGAGTGTGCCCCGACCAGAGTACAGTGGCATGATCTAGGCTCACTGCATCCTCCACCGCCTGGGTTCAAGCAATTCACGTGCCTCAGCCTCCCGAATAGCTGGGACTATAGGCATGCGCTAGCATGCCTGACTAATTTTTTGTATATTTGGTAGAGACAGGGTTTCACCATGTTGGCTAGGCTGGTCTCAAACTCTTGACCTGAAACCATCTGTCCACCTTGGCCTCCCAAAGTGCTGGGATTACAGGCATGAGCCACCACGCCCAGTCAGTTATTTTTATTTTTAAAAAATTATGTAATTCTTGCCATTCCTTGATGCTTTTTGTTTTACCTGTTTTTGTTATGATATTGAATCTCAGAAAAGTTAAGGAATTTATTTATTTTTTATTTTTCGAGACAGGTTTTCTCTCTGTTGCTCAGGCTGGAGTGCAGTTGTGCAGTCACAGTTCACTACAGCCTCAACCTCCCCAGGCTCAGGTGGGGCCTACAGTAGCTGAGACTATAGGCACATGCCACTACGCCTGGCTGATTTTTGTATTTTGTGTAGAGATGAGGTTTTGCCACGTTGCCTAGGCTGGTCTGAAACTCCTGGCCTCAAGTAATCAGCTCGCCTTGGCCTCCCAAGGTGTTGGGATTACAGGCGTGAGCCACTGTGTGTGGCCGAAGTTAAGGAATTTAAATGCCTTGGATCACACTCCTGTTAAGTGGCAGATTCACACAGTCATTGCATCAGACAGTTGCTGTGGTGTGATTGGTCTAGCAGCTTGTGAGGAGAGAATTCTTTTTTTTTTTTTAGATGAGTCTTGCTCTGTTGCCCAGGCTGGAGTGCGGTGGCGCGATCTCAGCTCATTGCAACCTCTGCCTCCCAACGTCAAGTGATTTTCCTGCCCCAGCCTCCTGAGTAGCTGGGATTACAGGCATGCACCACCATGCCCAGCTAATTATTATTTTTTTTTTCTTGAGACAGAGTTTCACTCTTGTTGCCCCAGGCTGGAGTGCAGTGGTGCAATCTTGGCTCTCTGCAACCTCCGCCTCCCGAGTCCAAATGATTCTCCTGCCTCAGCCTCCTGAGTAGCTGGGATTACAGGCACGCACCACCACACCTGGCTAATTTTGTGTTTTTAGTAGAGACAGTGTTTTTTCCATGTTCGTCAGGCTGGTCTTGAAC
>NW_012098954.1:585710-589206 GCF_000951045.1 Mandrillus leucophaeus | reverse complement strand
TGGCGCCTACGGGAGTTCATTAAAAGTTCAATTGGAGATACTGTCCTTGAGCCCTATCTATTCTCAGCATACTGTTTTCAAAGGCCCCTGCATATGTAGAACTAATATAAATGAAAACAATAGCATAAAAAATTGGCAGTGGGCCGGGCATGGTGGCTCATGCCTGTAATCCCAGCACTTTGGGAGGCCGAGGCAGGGCAGATCACGAGGTCAGGAGATAGAGAACATCCTGGTCAACATGGTGAAACTCCATCTCTACTAAAATACAAAAAATTAGCCGGGCGTGGTGGTGCGCACCTGTAGTCCCAGCCACTCAGGAGGCTGAGGCAGGGGAATCACTCTTATCCACAACTAGATGTGTATAAGAGACAGAGATTAAGCCACTGCACTTCAGCCTGGTGACAGAGCAAGACTCTGTCTCAAAAAAAAAAAAAAAAATTTGGTGGCAGTAAATAAAGTTAAAGTATTCCAAAAGTATTCCAAGGTGCTTGCCTAGAATGAGAAGTGGTAAAAGTACTATTTCGTATTGGACTTTAATAAATCAAAGATGTATATTGAGTGCTCCAGGCAACTATTAAAACAGTTCTAAGAGAATGTATATTAAGATACTAGAAGAACAATAAGAAAAATACTTGTTATTAGTTATACAAATTTCTATAGCCTCCTTAAATTCCTCCCTGAAAATAGGCTTTTCTTTTCTGCCAGATGACCAAGCTTCAGATTTTCCAAACTTTTACTCTCTGCTTCTCTTTTAAATATGCTTTAGTTTTAGGTCATTTCTTTGCTCATGCATCTCACTGAGCTTTCTTAAAACAATTATTTTAAATTATTTGTCTAGCAATTCACAGATCTCCATTTCTTTGAGGTCGGTTACTGGAATATTATTGTGTTCCTTTGGCAGTGTTGTTTCCTTGATTTTTCATGTTCCCTGAATTCTTGCATTGTTGTGGCATCTTCACATTTGAAGAAGCCTCCACTCTTTACCAGCTGGCTTTGAGAGATAAATGACTTCACTCATGTGTTTCCTCCACATCTCTTATTCCTTGTTAAGGGGGGTGAGATTCTTAAGATTGTATGCTTTCTCTATATTTCGCAAAGCTATCCAAGACTCTGAGGGTCTCTCCTTTGTTTTCCTTAGGTCAGTGCCCTGAAATGTTCAAGTTCATGTCCCTTCTCCCAATCCCACAGATTTGAGTTGGCTGTTTACATGAGATATTTGCACCTGCTGTCTGCAGGGGCATGGCCAGGAATCCAGGTTGCTGGAAGAGTTGCAGAGCATTTGGGGTGCCCACAAGCCCAGTGGGGACCACAGGCAAGGCATCCCAAGTGGGTTCATGGAGAAGCTTCTTGACGAGGTCCACAGTGTTTAGTAGAGTCCCCAGACTCTCTTTCCTACTCCTATCCTCTGCCACCCACTTAGCTTTGCTAATCACCTCAGTATCCTGGGTTGTGCAGAAAATAAGTGAGCAGCATCCCACATGGCTGTGGGAACCAAATGCTCACTCAGTGTCCTTAAAGATGAAGTGAATTTCTTGTAGTGTCCTTAAAGGTGAAGATGTTGGGATGTTGGACCAGGTGTGGTGGCTCACACCTGTAATCCCAGCACTTTGGGAGGCCAAGGTGGATGGATCACTTGAGATCATGAGTTCGAGACCAGCCTGGCCAGCATGGCGAAACCCTGTCTCTATAAAAAATACAAAAATTAGCCAGGAGTGGTGGCTTTTCCATACTGACAAGATCACAGGTCTATGGGGGTCTCTCTTGGGACTGAGCTGTGCCACCTTGCGGGAGTGGTGACATGACTCTAATACAACTGTTCTTCTTACCCTCCTGAACAAGTCTATTCTTGGATTTGTTGCTCAGTGGTGTGCTGGAACTTGTCCATTGGATTTCTGAACTCCCACAAAGGTATTCTCATTGTGGATAGGAGACAAATGCAAAAAGCCCCTATTCTACCATCTTGCTGACATCACTCTAACTCCATGGTTTCTAAAGAGAAACCAACTGTATTAGTCTGTTCTCATGCTGCTAATAAAGACATATCTGAGGCTGGGTAATTCATAAAGGAAAGAGGTTTAATGGATTCACAGTTCCACATGGTTAGGGAGGCCTCAAAATCATGGCAGAGGGCAAAGGAGGAGTAAAGTCACATCTTACATGGTGGCAGGCAAGAACATATGTGCAGGGGAACTCCCATTTATAAAACCATCAGATTTCGTGAGACTTATTCACTATCACAAGAACAGTATAGGGAAACTGATTGAATTATCTCTACCTGGCCACACCCTTGACACATGGGTATTATTACAATTCAAGGTGAGATTTGAGTTGGGACACAGAGTCAAACCATATCACCAACTATTATTCTAATTGTTTTCTCATATAGTTAAGGTGATGTTTTGTTTTTTTTATCTGTCTGCTTTCAAGATTTTTTACATTATCTTTAGTTTTCAGTAGTTTAATTATCATATATCTTAGCATGGATTTCTTTGGGTTTACCCTATTTGGAGTTCACCCAGCTTCTTGAATTGTAGGTTGATGTCTTTTGACAAATAGTGACGTAAAGGTTTCCACCATTATTTCTTTTCAAACTGTTTTAGCCCCACTTTCTTTCTCCTTTCCTTCCCAGATTCTGGTATCCTGAATGTTAGGTATTTTGTTATATATCTACATGTCTCTGAAGCTCTGCTCATTTTTGATTTTTTAGTCTATTTTATTTGTGTTGTTCAGATTGGGTAATCTCCACATTTCCATATTCTAGTTTGCTGATTCTTTTCTCTTTCTTCCATTCCACTTTCCTCCGATCCCATCCACTTGACTTTTTATTTTAGTTATTGTATTTTTAGTTATAATATTTTTATTTGTTTTTCTTTTATATCCTATTTTTTGACTGAGGTTTCTAGTTTGTCATTTGTTTCAGAATGTTTTGTTTTGTTTTGTTTTGTTTTGTTTGAGACAGGTTCTCACTCTGTCACCCAGGCTAGAGTATAGTGGCGCAATCTCAGCTCACTGCAACCTCCACCTCCTGGGTAGCTGGGAGGCAGAGATGCTAAAATTATCTGACAGATTTGAAAGCAGCCATGATAAAAATGCTTCCATAAGCAATTACAAACATTCCTGAAAAAGGCCAGGCATGGTGTAATTCCAGCTGTTTGGGAGGCTGGGGCAGGCGGACCACTAGAGCCCAGGGAGTTGAGAACAGCCTGGCCAATACGGTAAAACCCCATCTCTACTAAAAAAATTAGCTGGGCGTGGTGGTGCACGCCAGTAGTCCGAGCTACTTGGGAGGCTGAGGCCTCTACCTCCATGGTTTCTGATGAGAAACCAACTGTATTAATCTGTTCTCACACTGCTAATAAAGACAAACCTGAGACTGGGTAATTTATAAAGGAAAGAGGTTTGTAAAGGAGGCCTCAGCCTCCCAAGTAGCTGGGAGGTGTGCACCAACCACCACGTCCAGCTTTTTTTTTTTTTTTTTTTTTTTTTTTTTTTTTTT
>NW_012098954.1:575356-585654 GCF_000951045.1 Mandrillus leucophaeus | reverse complement strand
TCTCAAACTCTTGGCCTCAAGTGATCCACCTGCCTCAGCCTCCCAAACAGCTGGGATTACACGGTGCCCGGCCTGTTTCAGGAATGTTTATAATTGCTTATGGAAGCATTTTTATCATGGCTGCTTTCAAATCTGTCAGATAATTTTAGCATCTCTGCCTCTTGGTGTGGCTACTTATTGATTGTTGCAATGGTTAATATTGAGTGTCAACTTGATTGGATTGAAGGATGCAAAGTATTGTTCCTGGTTGTGCCTGTGAGGGTGTTGCCAAAGGAGATTAACATTTGAGTCAGTGGACTGGCAAAGGCAGACCCACCCCGAATCTGGGTGGGCGCAATCTAATCAGCTGCCAGCATGGCCAGAAAAGCAGGCAGAAGAAAATGGAAAGACTAGGCTGGTTTAGTCTTCTGGCCTACATCTTTCTCCCATGCTGGATGCTTCCTGCCCTCAAACATCAGACTCCAGGTTCTTCAGCTTTGGGACTTGGAGTGGCTTCCTTGCTTCTTGGCTTGCAGATGGCCTATTGTGGGATCTCACCTTCTAATTGTGTGAGTCAACACTCCTTAACAAACTCCCCTTTATATATACATCTATCCTATTAGTTCTGTCCCTCTAGAGAACCCTGACTCAAACAACTGTCTTTTTAAATTCAGTTTGACATCTTCCTAGTTTTTGAGAAGACTTTTTGGTTTTTTATTAAAGCCTGAACATTTCATATTATGTTAAGAGATGGTGGGACTTTTTTAAGCCTCTGTTTTAACTGACTTTTTCTGACACTGCTGTGGTTGGGGGAGGGAGGAACACCATGTCATTATTGCTAAGTGCAGGTAGCAGTCCAGTTTCTCCACTCAGACTCCATTGATACCTGAAGATGAGAGTTCCTCATTATTTCCATGCAGGAGTGGGACTTCCAGCTTCTCACATGGTCTCCACTAGACTACAGGAAGGTACTGCACTACCAGCTGATAAGAACGAAAGTCCTTGCTCCTTACTTTGCATTTTCTGATATCATTCTGGTAGGGTTTTGGAGTACTTTATTACAGACTTCCAAGGGTTAAATATAAGCTCCTCACTTAGCCTTTGCTAGTGGGAGTGGAGCCCTGTGTTTTCTGTGGTGTTTAGCTAGAGTAGAATGATTATTGTCTAAAAGTTTCCTATCTTGCTAGGCTACCCTTTTCCTGGTCCTTTGACTGGAAAGAGCAGGCTTTTGTTGAGGATTTATTTTGTTTTGTTTTCAGTCTACCCTCTTTGGCATTTCTGAGTTGCCAGCTTCTTTAGCTCCCAGCCTGGGATATATGAGACAAACATAGAGAGTTCACCAGGTCATTTCTCAGGTCCCAAGTGTCCCTTGAGTCCATTGAGTGTCTTTCTTCTTTTATCCACCCTTCAGAGTTTTCTAATATTTGTTTACATATAATGACCACGGTTTTTAACTATACTTAGAGAAAAGTAAGCCCACTTCATATTCCTCTAAGTGGAAGTTCTAGAATATAGATCTAAAGTACAAAATGCTCTTGATCTAATGGACATATTTTAGAGCACTGTATTCATAAATTTCAGAATTCATTTTCTTTTCAAGATGGACTATAAGACAACTCCCAAGAAATTTTAAAGTATAAAAATCATATGGAATGTGTCCTTTGACCATGATGAAATTAAGCTAAAAACCAATAACAAAAAGATAACCAGTACCTTACCTAACACTATATACAAAAGTTAACTCAAAATGAATTAAAGACCTAAACAAAAGTTAAAACTATAAAACTCTTCAAGGAAAAGATAGAACAAAAGCTTCCTGACATTGTATTTGGAAATGATTTATTAGATATGACACCAAAGACACAGGCAACAAAATAAAAATATAGTCACATCTCAGAGATAGTGCGAGCTCAGTTCCAGACCACCATGATAAAGTGAATATTACAATAAAGCAAGTCACATGAATTTTTTGTTTCCCGGACATATAAATGTTCACATTATACTGTAGTCTATTAAGTGTGCAATAGCATTATGTCTTAAAAACACTGTATATACCTTAACTTAAAAATACTTTATTGCTAAAAAATGTTAATGATCTTCTGAGCCTTCAGTGAATCATCATCTTTTTGTTGGTGGAAGGTCTTGCCTCAATGTTGATGGCTGGTGACTGATCAAGGTAGTGGTTGTTGAAGGATGCAGTGGCTGTGGCAATTTCTTAAAATAAGATAATAATGAAGTTTGCTGCATCAATTGACTCTTCCATTCATGAAGGATTTATCTGTAGCACGTAATGCTGTTTGATAGCATTTCACCCACAGTAAAACTTCTTACAGAGTTAGAGTCAATTCTGTCTAAACCTGCTGCTGCTTTATCAACTAAGTTTATGAAATATTCTGAATGCTTTGTTGTTATTTCAACAATGTTCACTGCATCTTCACTGAGAGTAGTTTCCATCTCAAGAAACTACTTTCTTTGCTCATCCTTAAGAAGCAACTACTCAGCCAGGCACGGTGGCTCATGCCTGTAATCCCAACACTGAGAGGCTGAGGCAGGCTGATCACTTGAACTCAGGAGTTTGAGACCAGCCTGGGCAACATGGTGAAACAGTATCTCTACCAAAAATGCAAAAAATTAGCCAGGTGTGGTGGCATGCACCTGTGGTCCCAGCTACTCAAGAGGCTGAGGTGGGAGGATCACTTGAGCCCAGGAGGCAGAGGTTGTAGTAAACCAAGATCACACCACTGCACTCTAGCCTGTGTGACAGAGTGAGACCTCCATCTCAAAAAAAAAAAAAAAGAGAGAGAGAGAAGCAACTACTCATCTTATCTGTTTAAGTTTTATGATGAGATTACAGCAATTCAGTCATAGGTTTGGGCTCCACTTCTAATTCTAGTTCTCTTGCTATTTCTACCACATCTGCAGTTACTTCCTCCACTAATGTCTTGACATCCTCAAAGTCATTTATGAGATCAGATGAGGGTTGAAATCAACTTCTTCCAAACTCCTGTTAATGCTGATATTTTTACCTCCTCCTATGAATCACAAATGCTCTTAATGGCATCTAGAATGATGAATCCTTGACAGAAGATTTTCACTTACTTTGCCCAGATCCATCAGAAAAATCACTATCTCTGGCAACTATAGCCTCTCAAAATGCATTTTTTGACTATTAAGACTTGAAAGTTGAAATTGCTCCTTAATTCATTGACTAAAGAATGGTTGTTGTGTTAGCAGGTATGGAAATATCAATCTCTTTGTATATGTCCATCAGAGTTCTTGAGTAACTAGATGCATTGTCAATAGGCAGTGATATTTTAAAAGAAATCTTTTTTTTCTGAGCAGTAGGTCTCAATAGTGGGCTTAAAATATTCAGTAAACTATGCTGTAAACAGATGTGTTGTCTTGCAACTTTTCCATATAATGAAAGTAAAGGCCAAAAAAAAAAAAAAAGATGTGTTGTCACCCAGGATTTGTTTTCCCATTTAAAGCACACAGGCAGATTAGATTTAACATAAATCATTTTTTTCATTGCCTCTCTTCAGCATAGCATAATTCCTTTGTTTAAAGACAGGATCTTGCTATGTTGCCCACACTGGAGTGAAGTGGCATTATCATAGTTCACTGCAGTCCCTTAACTCCTAGGCTCAAGTGATCCTTCTGCCTCAGCCTCCCAAGTAGCTGGGACTACAGGCATGTGCCACCATATCTGACTAATTTTTTTTTTTTATTTTTTGTAGAAATGGGGTCTTGCTATGTTGCCCAGACTGGTCTGGAACTCCTGACCTGAAGTGATCCTCCCACCTCAGCCTCCCAAAGTGCTGGGATTATAGGCATGATCCCACCATGCCTGGCCTAGCATAATTCTTAAGGGCCCTAGGATTTTCAGAAAGGTAAATGAACACTGGCTTCAACTTAAAGTCACCAGCTGCATTAGTCCCTAACAAGAGAGTCAGCCTGCCTTTCCTTTGAAGCTTTGAAGCCAGACATTGACTTCTCTTCTCTATCTATGAAAGTCCTCAATGGCATCTTCTTCCATTAGAAGGCTGTTCCATCTAAACTGAAAATCTGTTGTTTAGTGTAGCCACTTTCATCAATTGTCTTAGCTTGATCTTCTGAATAACTGGCTGCAATTTCTTGATCAGTACTTGCTGCTTCACCTTGCACTTTTATGTTTTGGAGATGATGGCTTCTTTCCTTAAACCTCATGAGCCAGCCTCTCCTGGCTTCCAACTTTTCTTCTGCAGCTTCCTTACCTCTCTCAACCTTCATAGAATGGAGTTAGAGCCTTGCTCTGGATTAGGCTTTGGCTTCAGGGAATGTCATGGCTTCTTTGATCTTCTACCCAGACTACTAAACTTTCTTCATATCAGCAATAAGGCTGTTTCACTTTCTTATCATTCATATGTTCACTGGAGTAGCACTTTTAATTTCCTTCAGGAACTTTTCTTTTGTATTTACAATGTGGCTAACTATCTGGTGCAAGAGGTCTAGCTTTCAGCCTATCTTGGCTTTTGATGTGGCTTCCTCACTAAGCTAAATCATTTCTAGCTTTTGATTTAAAGTGAGAAGTGTGCAGCTCTTTCTTTCACTTGGACCCTTTAAAGTCAGTGAAATTTCAGGTCTAATATTGAAATTGGCCTAATTTGAATTGGCCTAATATTGAAATTGGCCTAATTTCAATATTGTTGTGTCACAGGGAATAGGGAAGTCCAAGGAGAGGGAAAGAGACAGGGGAATGGCCAGTTGGTGGGGCAGTCAGAATACACACAACATTCATCAATTAAGTTCACCATCTTACAAGGGCGTGGTTCATGGTGCCTAAAACAATTACAATAATGACACCTAAGGTCATTGATCACAGATCACCATAACAGATACAATAAGAATGAAAAAGTTTGAAACACTGTAAGAATTACCAAATTGTGACAAAGAGACACGAAGTGAGCACATGAACACATGCCGTTGGAAACATGGTTCTGATAGGCTTGCTTGATGCAGGGTTGCCAAAAATTTTCAATTTGTAAAAAGCACAATACATTCAAAACACAGTAAAACAAAGTGCAATAAAATGAGGTATGCCCATACACAAATTGAGCATCATGAAAATTAAAAACTTTTGTGCATCAGACGGCATCATCAACAAAGTAAAAAGGTAGCCTACAGAATGGGAGAAAATATTTATGAGTCATATATCATATTACAGATTTATATCCAGAATATGTAGAGAATTACTAAACTCAACAACAAAAATATCAGACAGACCAATTCAAAAATGAACAGAGGACTTGAATAGACATTTTTCCAAAAAAAAAAAGATATATAAATAGTCAATAAGCATATGAAATGACACTCAACATCACTAATCATTAGGGAAATGCAAATCAAAATCACAATGAGATACTACCTCACACCCAATAGGGTGGCTGTTATTTTTTAAAACCCAGAAAATAAAAAATTGTTGGCAAGGATGTGGAGAAATTGAAACCCTTGTGCACTGTTGGTGAAAAGTAAAACAGCAGGGCCATTATGGAAAACATTAAGGCAGTTTCTCAAAAAATTAAAAACAGAATTACCACATGACCTAGTAATTCTTCTGCATATATGCACCAAAGAATTAAAAGGAGGATCTTGAAGAGATATCTGTACACCCATAGTAATAGCAGCATTATTCACAACAGCTAAAACATGGAAGCAATCTAACTGTCCACTGATGAATAAATAAATAAACAACATGTGGTATATATCTATACAGTGGAATATTATTCAGCCTTAAAAAGGAAAACAATTCTGACACATGCTACAACATGGATGAACTCTGAATATGCTATGCTAACAGAAATAAACCATGAATAGACACAAAAAGTCACAAAATGATAAATACTGTATGATTCCACCTCTATGAAGTACCTAGAGTAGTCAGACTCATAGAGACAGAGAGTACCAAGGTGGTTGTCAACAGCTGGGGAGACTGGAAAGTTACTGTTTAAAGGTTATAGAGTTTCAGATTTGTAAGGTTAAAAGAATTTTGAAGATGGATGGAGGTAATGGCTGCATAACAATATGAATACTTAACACTACTTAACTGTATACTACTTAAAATGGTTAAGATGGTCAATTTAATGTTACTTATATTTTACCAAAATAAAAAAACTTGTATTAACAAAAGATAGTTAACCCCCAAATATTTAGAAATTAATTATATACTTTAAAATAAAAGTAGAAAACATAATGTGATTGTGTGATCTCTATCAGTATGTTACACTTCTTATTTGACAACATGTATAAAGACATTTTTTTGTGAAATGGTGCTTTATACAGTAGAGGACTTCTTATTCCATACAACCTGGATTTGAATTTGGTTGATTTATCAAAAAAGTCTGTTAATTTGTTACAGAATAGGGAAGGAGCCTTTTTGGTTTTATATGAATAGTCTATGAAAAATAAATAAGAAACTGACATCATTAGCTACCTTTAGGGAAAGGAATGAGGAAGATGCCTACTCAGAATGATAAAATTTATAACAATATTTTGATAATGATAGCAACTGGATAATATTTATGATAATATTTTTAAATATTTAAAGTAAGTTAAAGTAGCGTAATCTTACACATTTTCAGTTAAAGTATACAATTATGCATTTATCTAGCCATCTTTTCATCTAGACCTAACCCTCACAGTTCCACTGTTTGGATTTCTACATAGCTTTTCTTACAGAAAAACTAAACTTTCAGTGAGTCATCTGTGAGTTCTAGTTTTGTATTCTTTAAGGCATAGTGAGAATTTAAAAATAATCTTCATGCAGAATGCTTTACATATGGAAATTCCTTCTGAAAATTGGTGATTTTTTTCTCCAATCTTTTCTAGTTTTCATAGCACTCTAAATTCAAAATAGTATTTTTGTTACTTGTCTTTATTGAGGCTTTCTAAAACATTCTATCTAGTTAACATAGAAAAAGAAAATATTTATTTCTGGGTATAGTTATATTTTATTATTTACATGATCTAAACAAATTATTAAAATGACAAGTACAACTGACATAAGCAGGTTTAGGAACATATACAACTGATTTGTAGTAGCATCCAGCACAACTGGTGGACATATTGAGAGTAGTAAACCAGTCACGAGTGTTTATTGTACTAAGGGCATCACTCCATATGTTTTACAGAGAGAATGAAGAAATATTTAAAAGGAGGTCAATTAACAGAGCTTCTACTATACATTTGGAGATCATGATATTTTCACTAATAACCAAGTTTACTAAATGAGAGTCTCACTGGGCCTGCTTTAATGAATAATGACACACATTAGTAACTAGCAAGATTAATTTGAAAACAGACAAAATGCTAGAGGCTTTAGACAAAGTAAGGTATTTTAAATAGTTTAAATATATTCTCTGCAATCTTGTTTATGCTGTTCACCTGATAAACAAAGACCAAAAAGAACAAACCAGAGAACAAAAAGAACAACCCAACCTGTCTGTAAAGATTTAGTCAGGTTGCTTTAGCCAGGCATAGTGGCTCACACCTGTAATCCCAGCACTTTGGGAGGCCAAGGCAGGCAGATCACTTGAGACCAGGAGTTCGAGACTAGCCTGGCCAACATGGTGAAATCCCATCTCTACTAAAAATATAAAAATTAGCCATGTGTGGTGGTGCATGCCTGTAATCCCAGCTACTCAGGAAGCTGAGGCAGGAGAATTGGTTAAATCCGGAAGGCAGAGGCTGCAGGGAACTGAGATTATGCCGCTGCACTCCAGCCTGGGTGACAGAGCAAGACCCTGTCTCAAAAAAAAAAAAAGATTTAGCCACTGTCATCCAACCACTGAAAGGATCCTTGGCCTTCAGTAGGCTGTAACCTTGGGAGGGTAAGGGCCAGTTGTGCCTTGTTTACCATAACATTCTCACCATCTAGCACACCATCTGACACAAGTGAGTGATCAAATACTGCTTAAATGCATGCATGGATAAATGAGTGAATGAATGCTTGCAGAAAAGTGTAGAAACTATACTCAACATTAGAGTGTCCACTCACTCCAGACAGAGACAAGTGTGAACTAAGAAAGAATCAGGAGAAGGGCCAGGACAGGGCAAGAGTGAGGCAAGAGCAGTTCAGCCTGAACAGGCCCACTCTGCTGGCCTTATACTGGCTTTACATGGTGCAATGTGGACCCAACAGCCTTGCTGTCCACTACCCTAATCCTCCCTGAAGCAGACCCTCACGCAATCCTTATTTACATCACTAAAGTCGCCCAGAACCACTTTCTAACTATATGTGGGATCAGTTAGACTGGGGTGGAAACCACAATAAACAAATTGTGACATACACCTGTCCCTGGAATCATGCAATTGTTTCTCTCAACTGAAGTTCTCCCCTAGCCTTCCCACTTCTTTCAAGGCAGAGCCAAGCAGCCACCTATGAAATGGCTTGGAGGAGGGGCATGGTCCAAGCCTGTTTGGACCAGTCAGATTCTTGCTATTGGAAATTTGAACTGAAAATATGGAGGACAGAGGTGTTCAGTAAGTAACAGAACTAGAAGCTCTGAAAATATACCAAGGGACTTCTGACTTCTCACATAATGGAGTTTGGAGGTCTACAGAACCTCTCCCCAAAAAGCAATGATGAAGCTGAACAAAATTGTCAAAAAACACTTCAGCACTCTAGAATTCTACCAAAGGGATACAAAAACTGAGAAATATTTTTAACGAAAACTACTAAACTTTAGGTAAAAACAATATGAGTCTATAGCTGCCCACACCCCATGTCCCTAACCCCAGCTCCTTCTGGCACCATGACAACCAACAGCTTTGCCACTGATAATGGAAAGGACACACTTGATTTAGAGCACTGTCAGATGAAGTGATCTCAATGGCAAGCAAACAGGAAGGACCAGTGGCTCCATCAATCTGAGGCTCCAGTTCCGTTTCAGCTAAGCAAAGGACTGATGGACTAGTGGGGATTTATCAGTAAGTTTTAAGAGGTAAAACTTAAGCCACAGGGGATTCTTCACATATCCTGGGTTAGTCAGAGGCTGTGTGTATGTATACTAGACACCAAAGAGGACCAAAGGTACCTACACATCCCTGGCCAACAGAGCCTGTGCACATGTGCAGAGGAGATGTAAAGAAATATTAAGGGTACCCACATATCTGTAATTAGCATTCTAGAACAAGAGTAGAGAGAAGGAGCAGAAAAAGTATTTGAAGATAAAATGACCAAAATCTTCCCAAATATAGCTTTACACATCTAAGAAGCTCAATAAACCCTAAGTAGGATATATAAAAAGAGATCCACACCTAGATCCACAGAGTAAAACTGTAGAAAGCCCAAGATAAAGAAAAACTCTTGAAAACAGAAAGAGAAAAACAAGTCACCATGTACAGAAGAACAACAAAACAATGGACAGCTAACTTCTCATCAGAAACAATGGAGGCCAGAGACAATGGAATGACACATTTAAAGTGCTACATGAAAAGAAAAATGTTCAACTAAAAATTCCATATACAGCTAAAATAATCCTTCAACGTGGAAGGGAAATAAAGATGTTCACAGATAAACAAAGACTGAGATTATATGTTGCTAGCATGCCTGCCTTACAAGAAATACTAAGTAAAGTCCTTTAGGCTAAACAGACAGGAAATACTAAGTAAAGTCCTTTAGGCTAAACAGAAATGCCCCTACATGATAACTCTACAAAAAGAAACAAAGAGTGCCAGAAATGATATATATGTTAGTAAATATAAAAGATTCTTTGTGTATATTTTTTCTCACTTCTTCTCTTAGCTTCTTTTAAAAATGCAAGGTTGCAATAAAAATAATTATAACACTGTATTATTGGGTTTATAACATATTTAGATGTAATATAAATGACAATAGTACAGAAGAGAAGGGAAGAAAAGGAGACGTATTGGAGTAAAGTTTCTATATTTCACCAGAATTAGAGTAGCATTTTTCTGAAATAGATCGTGATAAATTAAATGCAGTTGTAATCCTTGGAGCAACCACTGAGAAAATAAAATGAAGATAATTGAAATTGTTATTTTTAAACTAAAAATACGATTATTTAACATAAAATAAGGCAGTAAAAGAGAAACAAAAAATACATTAAGCAAATACAAAACAAATAGAAATGGTCAGGCATGATGGCTCATGTCTGTAATCCCAGCACTTTGGGAGGCCAAGGTGGGTGGATTGCCTGAGCTCAGGAGTCTGAGACCAACCTGGGTAACATGGTGAAACCCCATCTCTACTCAAATACAAAAAATTAGCTGGGCATGGTGGCACATGCCTGTAGTCCCAGCTACTCAGGAGGCTGAAGCAT
>NW_012098954.1:550504-574621 GCF_000951045.1 Mandrillus leucophaeus | reverse complement strand
CATGAAAATGAAAGGAGAAATAGATAATTCAACAGTAATACTCAGAGATTTCAATAGCTTACTCAGTAAATGCAGGAAAAAAACACCTGACAAAATCCAGTGCAAATTAATGACTTGAAAAATCATTATGGACATTAGAAAAATCACTTGGGCAACTGGATATCCATATGCAAAAAAATAAACTTAGATTCTTACCTCATACCATACACAGAAATTAACTTTAAACAGATCACATGCAAAAAGTTAAACAAGGCTGAGCATGGTGACTCACAACTGTAATCCCAGCACTTTGGGAGGCCGAGGCAGGTGGATCAACTGAGGTCAGGAGTTCAAGACCAGCCTGACCAACATGGTGAAACCTCATATCTACTAAAAACACAAAATTAGTTGGGCATGGTAGCACACACCTGTAATCCTAGCTACTTGGGAGCCTGAGACAGGAGAATCACTTGAACCTGGGAGGTGGAGGTTGCAGTGAGCCGAGATCACACCATTGCACTCCAGCCTGGGCAACAGGAGTGAAACCTTGTCTCAAAAAAAAAAAAAAAAAGAAAAAAAAGTTAAATTTACACCAAGCATGGTAGCTCATGCCTGCAGCCCCAGCACTCTGGGAAGCCAAGGCAGGTGGATTGCTTGAGTTCAGGAGTTCAAGACCAGCCTGGGCAACAAGGTGAAACCCTATCTCTCTCTATTTAATAAAAAATAAAACATATTTTTAATTTATATAAAAAAATTTTAAGTTAAATATACTTAGCACATGACCCAGCAATCCCACTCCTAGATATATGCCCAAGAGAACTGAAAACATGGCCACACAAAAACTTGTACATAAATGTTCGTAACAGCATTATTCATCATAAGAGCCAAAAAGTAGAAACAATCCAAATGTCTATCAGTATAGGAATGGATGAACAAAATATTGTGAATCCATACAATGGAATATTATTTGGCCATAAAAAGGAATGAAGTTCTCATACACACTACAACATGGATGAATCCTGAAAACATTCTACTGAGTGAAAGAAGCCAGGCATTAAAGGCCACATATTATATGATTCTATTCATGTGGAATGTCTAGAATAGGCAAATCCATACAGACAGAAAGAAGATTAGTGATTTCCAGGACTAAAGGGAGGGAAAAGTGGGGAGCGACTATGAATAGATATAGGGTTTCTTTTTGGTGATTAAAATGTTCTGGAATTAAATAGGGGTGATATTTGTAGAACTTTGTAAATATACTAGAAACACATACTTTTACCTTTCTTAGGTGTAGGCTTTATGGTATGTGAATTATATCTCAGTAAAATTATTTTTTAAAAATGGATCACAGACCTAAACGTAAAACCTGGTTGTCTGGGGCTGGGGTTGGGGCTGGAACTGAGTACTAACTGAAAATTGACTCAAGAGGATTCTTTGGGATGATAGAAATGTTCTAAAACTGGATTGTGATCATTGCTGCTCTTTATAAACTTACTAAAAATCATTGGATTATTCATTTATAATGGATGATTTTATGGTATGTAGGTTTCACCTAAATAAAGCTGTTTAAAAAATGAAACCAGTGAAAACAGAAATCAAAACATCACATAGTAAATAGCTGGGGAGAAGCTGGGATGAGAGTTTATCTTAAAAATGAAATAAAGGAGGATAGGAAGTACTAGGGTAATGAATGTTATGTTTCTTCACCTCTTTATGGGCTATAGTTTGTGAAAATTCATTGAGCTGTACTTTTGGGATACATGCACTTTTGTGTATGTATTTCATATCACAATAAAAAGTTTCTTAAATGACATGGGCCTGGGAGGGGCCATGAATGAGCCAATTAACGAGTTATAGAAGCTGAGAGGCTCAGCTGTGCAGCTGCTCTTGGGTCTCTATGAGATTTTCTGCCTTCCTTATTGCCACCATTTTACAGTAATACCCATTTCTAGAGCTAGCCTGAGCAAGTTTCTGTTTCTTACTATTAAAAAGCCTCATTAATACATCCACAAATACAGCTACTGAAATTAATGAAATCCACAAATACACCTCCAGAAGGGCAGGGGATTTTGTACATTGCTAAATCCCCAGTGTCTAGAACAGTATCTGTCAGGTTCTTATGTATATTTCTTGAATGAGTAAACGAATGAGCAGAGGAATAGCTGTAGAGAAAGGAAGGTGTAGAGCAAGAGACTTGCAAACCACAGACATTTTTCAATGCAGCCTGGCCAGTGTCAGGGGTGGGGGTCAGAGGATGAATAATGCCTCCTGGGAATGTCAGGAAAATGTCACAAAGGAGGAGACCTGAGAGCTGGGTCTTGAAGAATGAGTAGGAGTTTGCCAGGGAAAGAATACAGGAGAGTAGGATAGACAGAAATAAACACAGATAGAATCACACTGTTCTGAAAGAGGCTGGCATTCTTGGGGATCCTAAGAAGGCTCATGTGGCAGAAGGGCAGGGTCACAGTTGAGGACAAGCAAGAGATAAGGCTGGAGAGAGAAGCTGGGGATAGATGGAGAGGCTCACCTATTCCCAGCCAAGACATTTCAACAGACTCCCGTAGGAATCACAGCCAGAAGAGAATTTTCACCGGGGATCAAATTGGCTTTTTAGGAAGCTCACTTTGGCTGAGGCAAGGAGAGTTTCTCCTCTGAGTTCATGGGCCATCTCCTCTGTTGGTATCGACACGTCCTCTCCTCAATGTCTCTCTCTTTCTCTACATTCTCTTCTCTCTCTCCCTCCCCCGCCCCATGTTTTCATATCTGGATATCTCTTTTCTGCGTGTGGATTTCTTTCCATTTTTCTCTCAAGACATCACTCCTTGAAAATGTCCCTCAACCCTTTCCATCTTACTTGTGCCCAAACAGCTTTGATTCCATCTTCAGGACTCATTCACCTCCACCAGGCTGGAGTCCTTCATAAAAAAGTAACACAAGATTTCCTTTTGAACAACAAGCTCTTCCGGGCTTCACCAGTTACAGATGAGAAGCCTGGAGGAAGGGGAGTATCTGAGCCACCCTCTACCTGGCCCAGAAAGAGTGAGCCACCACCCTCCAAGACCTGCATGGATCCAATGAAGCAGAAACACCATGCTCTCCTCTCAGGCATCCTGATGCCACTCACAATGTGAAAGGAGCCAATGGCTCAGAAGCCACTGCCCTTCCGGCCTCCTCCAGCAAATCCTAATGCCCAGTTCTCATGCCCATGACCTTCCACTCTGAAATGCTTCCTGGCATCCACCCATCCTCCCAGGAGCTGGACAACCAGGTCAAGGAGAAAACAGCCCCTCTACCACGCTGAGCCAGGGACCCCTCTCCAGGACAATTCTCTTCCCTGAGACAAGAGGGTCAAACTGCTCTTCTAGATATGACCTCAGAGATGTGCAACCAGGGCCCTGGCCCAATTTATCACCACGGGGCTATAATTAGGTTTGTTAACATACAGTCTAGTGTAGTCTTGTTGACTAGGAACTTAATCACGTTACTATTGAGTTCCTGTACGCATTGCTCGGGGTGACTGTTTTACTTGTAGAGTTATAGCCAAGCCCAACGGGAGGAAATTAGCTTTGGACACAAGTTTGGAGGGGGGTTCTTTTTCCTCTTGACTTTGTCTCTCTCTCTCCCACCTTCCATGTGAAAATATTTAGCAAACAGTGACAATGATGAAAAACAGTAGGAAACAAAATGTTCTACATTAGTATAAAACATGAAAAATGCAGAAGGACCCTTAGCGGTACAACATGTGTTATGCTGGCTGGCAGTCCATTAGCTCTGATAGACATTTCACTTACCTAAGTCAAATATAACAGTCGAGTATTCATTAATATAAGAAGGGGCTGTGGAATCAGAGCTACCATCTGGCTGGGCCGACAGAATAATCTACAACTCATGATTAGGTCTAAGGAGTGGGGTTTCACTTTAATCTTTCTCATTGCTCGAAATTTCCATCTGCGCAGTTCGGCACATCATTTTTCTTCAAGACAAATGTGCTGTTTTTCATGTTCCAAAATTAGATCAGAAGAAAACGATTAATCATGTCACGGCCTGGGAAAGGAAACAAAGCTCCGATACTCTCCTGCTCTCGCTCCCACCTCCCGCCCCTCCCTGGCCCTGGACGGTTGCAAGTTTCGCTTTTCCCCCATCAACCTCTGGGTCTGCAGCACAACTTTGGGAGAGGCCGCCGCCGGCCGGGAGGTGGAGGGAGGGACTGCAGGGAGAGGCGTGGGGGCGCCCTGGAGCCCACGAGGGGGCGCGCCCCTGCCGCCTCCCGCCACCCCTCCCGGGGGTCGCCCCCGTGGGCCCACCCCGCGCTGTGCCGCCTGCCCCTCGAGTCGGAGTCAGGGGCCCGGCGTGACAGGAAGGGCCCGGAGCCCGCCTCCCGCGCGTCCCCTCCCGGCCGCCGCGGCCCTGTCTGTCAGGCGGCTCGCAAGTCATAACAAATCCCTGGCGCGGGGCTGAAGCTGAGCATTTGCCGGAGCGTCATGGGGATGATGAATGACCCGTAGGCCTTTGAAGTGCTCTGCCAGTTCAGCTGGGTCCGCGGTGCTGACAGAGAAATATACACAACAGCGTAACCAATAATGAGAACATTAAACATTCCTGCGCCGTGACAGGCTGACAGAAAAACCCGGGCCCGCATCAATCATCGCGCAGATAGAACCCTGACAGGCGGCCCCTCGCTGACACCCCCTCCGCGCGCTCTCCCGGGCCTCCCCCTCTTCCTCTCCCGGGTCTCCCCTCTTTATTTCTCTCCGGGCTCCCCGCCGCCCCTCCTCTCCTTCCCCGCCCCTCCTCTCTCTTCCTTCCCCGCTCCGCTCCGTGTCCTCCCCCTCTGCCCTGTCCCCTGCCCCTGCCCTTGGGCAACTGCCTTCAGGGCCTCTCAGAGGTCAAGTGAGGTCTGGGCCACGTCCGTTCTGTGAGGCTGCCCGTGCCTGAACAGTGAAGAGATGCCACCCCTGAGTGAGAAGAGTGCAGTCTTTGAAATTCAGCGTTAATAATTTGTGGCTTTTCACCCATGCAAAAAAATAATAATAATACAATCACTTATATGAAACCTCATGTGGAACTAGGATCAAAAGTTGAACGCCAAGTCCTTAGGGAAAGGGAGCTCCAAAGGAACCCCGTCCGCCCTCTTCTTTGGGGGAGGTCTTTCAGAGTGTCTTCCTGTGTGACTTTGGCAAGGAATCCTTTTCTTTGTGCCAGCCTCGGCCTCGGCCCCTTTCGTTTCAGATGGATTTATCTGACTGAGATCTGATGTCTGGTCTGTCTGAAAGGGAAAAAACAGAGAAGAAACACAAAGATCTCTTCCTTTTCCTCCACCAGGAAATGAGATCTGCCCAGATAAGGTATGTGGGATGGACTCTCACCCTCTTCCCAAAGGAGACGCTGGTGACCTCTTAGCTCCTTCCCGGAGCCTCCAAATCCTCTCTGGACTTGGTTTGGGCTGAGCTTTTTAGGATTGAGCCTCTACTGCATCCTTGCGAAGGTGGGGCATTCCCCCACTCCTGTTACATATAGACCACCCCTGCCAGGCCCACTCCCCACTGCCCCTGAGGGCTCAGGGAAGCTGGGCTGGCAGTAAAAGCCAGGGTTCTAGTCCCAGCCGTGAGAATTTGGGCAAGTCCAGAACTTTCATGGACCACAACATGACAACAGAAATCTCCACCTTAGGGTGCTTACAGATCTCTTTACATTCTCCAAATGCAAAGGGTTATTTTTCCTTCCTTTTATTCTTGGAGCTTTTTTTTTCCATTCTTGGCTTTAAGGAGAGAAGAAACTCCTTGACTTTCCAAAACATCATGAAAAACTCCCCATAACCTACACACACACACGCGCGCACACACACACATGCACACACAGATGGTGAGTGGACAGAGGGGCACTCTGTGGTAATTCAAGGACAGAGGGTGTTATGAGAAGTCAGACAGAAGCCTCAGGAAGACCAGTGCTTATACTCTGAGGAAAAGCTCCCCAATGGACAGGACACGTCAAATCTATTTGCATATTTGTTCAGCAGGGCCAGCTCAGGTGTGAAGAAAAGAGCATCTGCTGAGGCAATGTCTCCTCCACATGGCACAGAGTCATGTCCCTTCTTCCTGCCTACCTGGAAAGGCCAGCTGCACTCCCACTGCCTCCAGGCAACTTGTTCCATGTGTTCTGGCCCACAATGACCTTGCCCTCCTCTGATGTCCTATGACCTCTTCTGGACCAGATGAGCCTCTCACCTGCTCAGCTAGACTTGAAACTACTCGAGAGCAAGACGGTGCCATGCTTTGCTGTTCTCTGGCTCACCTGGGACCAGCAAGATATCTTGTTCTGAAATGCCTGCCCCACACACAGCACCCCCTTCTCCAACGAACTGCCCCCTACAGGCCAGCTGAAGGGGAAGACCACCTCGGAAGCTGTGTTTATACTACAAATCCCTAACCCTTGCCACAACTGATGGGTCCAGTATTTAACACCTATCCCTGAAACCCATCGGATCCTCTCTTCCTTGAAAATCTGAACTCAGTCACAGGTGGTGTGGAGCTCTCGAAAGTCACATAGGGCTCGGGGCTGGGGCAGCCATTTTGAGCCATGTACATACATGCTGAGGAAGAAAAAAATACCAAAGCCAGTGTTCACAGGGAAACAGAAGAACGAGGAGGTAGGCAAAAAGAAGCAGACACGATATCCCAGGGAGACCCCAAAAGACAGCTTAGCTTCCGTTTCTGACTTGCCTGTCCCCCGAGGTCTGGGTATCCTGTTTCTTGCCCTTAGGTACCTGTGGAATCACTGGCCACTGGGAAAAACATATGACCGAAGACTGGCCAATCATTCTATCCCATCTTCCTGCTAATAATGATTGGCCCAGGAATAGGCATGTGAAGCACGTCGGACCAATCAGAGTCCTTCTCTGGGATTTTGTATATTGATTCCAAAGGAGATATGCTCTTCAATCCTTTTGGATTGCGTATAGTAAGGCTAGGACCCCAGAGCTTCTAGCAGCATGGCTGCTGCTATCTGGAAGAAGCCAATGTATCATAGGAGTAAATGACGACAAATCCCAATGCCTTTTTCCAGTCCATAGATCTAGTCAAGCCTGAAGCCCACTCCATGCTAGGCCTTCCCAACAAGTGAGTCAATGCATTCTCTTTCTTGCTTACTCTAAGTTTAGTTTGTTTTCTGTCTCTTGCAATGAAAGAGAGCCCTCAGACTTGTGTTCAGGGAACATGTCAATTTAGGAGGATTCACCTAAAATAAATACATGATTCTACTCTCTTTTTGTTTATGTACATGAATAAGAACCCACTGAGGCAGAGAACAAGGAGGGCTGTGGTGGCCTTTTCTGATCCTCTCCTCCCCCATGGTCCCCTCTGTGACCTCACCCCTCATGCCAGGTAGTCAGTCTGAATAGTCTGCATGGATCTAACTGTTTCCAGGTGAGGGCCAAACCACTTGAGCTTCTGAGCCTGTCAGTAATGGTACTTCCCTATCCCTATGATTTGTGCCCATCCGCAAGCAAGACAGGAACAGGTACTGGGTACTGCAAGTGTCTGGTGGTCCTCACGCCTCTGAATGAAGCTGTGTGTCCTGCCCCCACTGCCATCCAACAGAAAGCCAGAGCTGCCACTAACCCCTCCTCTACCTTGGACATGGCCACAGGTCCCAATCTTGAGACACATTTTAATCTCAGAAGTCCTCCGGGGCCAAAAATTGACCTCTGGATGTTCATCCTTATCCTAGTCCTGGTGTGATGACAAGATTCCTGGACCAATGGGAGAGACCAGGGCAGCAGCAGTTACAGTGAAAAATGACTGGAGGGTTTCAGCTGACTGCAAGTTTAAGATGAGCCAGCCTTGTGTGATAAGGTTTTGTGGGGATTTTTTGAGACAGGGTCTCACTCTGTTGCCCATGCTGGAATGTGGTGGTGCAGTCACAGCTCACTGCAGCCTCGAACCCTCGGCTCAAGCAATCCTCCCCACTCAGTCTCCCAAGTAGCTGGGACTACAGGCATAAATCACCATGCCTGGCTAATTTTTCTATTTTTAGTAGAGATGGGGTTTCACCATGTTGGCCAGGCTGGTCTCGAACTCCTGGCCTCAAGAGATGCTCCTGCCTTAGCCTCCCAAACTGCTGGAATTATAGGCTTGAGCCACCACACCCAGCCATGATATGACTTCTTTAAAAAATAAAATTAAAAAGATGAGCTAGGTTAGACTAGAGCAACATGTCCAAATGATGTTTTAGGAATTCTGAGAAACTGTAACACAGGCAAAGGTGATGAGCAGTTAGGAAATTCAGTCTTTCAGGAAAAGGAGAAAGACTTCAGGATGGCAAAGTCACATCTCCATCAACACTGAGAGGTTTGACACACGCTTGTTCTCCATGAAATGACTGTGAAACCCCCAGGCACAGGCTGGCACATGGATAGCACTAAAGAGTAGAGGTTTCCTTCTAGCTTACTGGTCCTCATTCATCAGAGGCAAAATCGGAGACAATGAAAGAGCCTTACAGAGAAGCAGTTTTTATCACAATCTAAGAACTTCTTGACAATCTCAACCATGCAACAATTGAAATGGTCCCTTTGTAAGGTAATGATCTCCCCATCACTACAGATATTCAAGCAGAGGCTGGATGCCTAGCTCCCAGAAATGCTATAGAAGGAATCTAAATTGAATGGATGTTGGGCTTTCAGGGCCCTTTTTCAGTTCAATGACTTTGGCAGCCTCAGTTTCTCACTCTGTGAAGTGCATGTGAGGCAACGCCTCTCATCTTCCTGAGTTTACAGATGTGGTAGATGGATTTTCCAAAGATGTAGTTGCCTGTGTTTTCAAAAATGGCTGCAGCAATATCTCATTCCACATGCTTCTCTCACAACATAACCTTGCCTCTCTCCATGAAGAGAAGGAGGTTAATTCCCATCCTGTTCTACCTGAGCCTGCTTGGGACTGTTTCCACCAATAAAAGTGGCAGAAGTGACACTAAATGATTTCCATGGCTACCATAGAGGGGCCATACAGCTTCTGGTAGCTCTCCAGCAATGCTGGCTCCTAGAATCCAGTTGCCATGGTGTAAGGAAGCCCAACTAGCTTATACAGAGAGTTCACACAGAGAGGCCAACAGAGGTATCTGATCCACAGCCTAGCCAAGGTCCCAGCTGACAGCCAACATCATTCACCAAAAGAGAAAGAAGACTTATTCATAACAGTATTATTCTTGATAGCTAAAATATGGAAACAACCCACTTGTCCATCAACAGATGAATGGATAAACAAAATGGGGTATATGCACACAGTGGCATATTATTCAGCCTTTGAAAAGAAGGGAATTCTGCAACATGATACATCATGAGTGAACCTTGAGAATACTCTGCTAAATGAAATAAGCCAGTCACAAAACCACAAATACTGCATGGTTCCACTTCCAGGTGGAAGTGGGCTACTGAAGTAGTCAAATTCATAGAGACAAAAAGTAGAATGGTGGCTGTTGGGGGCAGAGGGAAGAGAGAATGGGGAATTACTGTTTAGTGGGTACAGAGTTTCTGTTTTACAAGGTGAAGAGGTCTCAAGATAGATGGTGGTGATGACTGCATAGCACTATGAATGTGTTTAATAACACTGAACTGTACACTTAAAAATGGTTACAGGCCGGGTGCAGTGGCTCACACCTGTATTCCCAGCACTTTGGGAGGCCAAGGCGGGCGGATCACCTGAGGTTGGGAGTTTGAGCATAGCCTGGCCAACATGGCAGAACCCCGTCTCTACTAAAAATCCAACAGTTAGCTGCAGTCCCAGTTACTCAGGAGGCTGAGGCAGGAGAATTGCTTGAACTCAGGAGGCGGCGGTTGCAGTGAGTTGAGATCACACTGCTGCACTCCAGCCTGGGCGACAGAGTGAGACGCCATCTAAAAAAAATAAAAATAAAAATTGTTACCATGGATAGTAAATGTTATGTGTACTTTACCACAATAAAAACAATTGAAGACATGAATGAAGACGTTTCCAAAAGATTCCAGCCCCCAGTCTTCGAGTTGGCCCTGATGAAGTCTCAGAGACAAACCATTCTCAGTGTGCCGTATCCAAATTCCTGACCACAGAAACTGACATAATAAAATCATTTCGAGTGGTTTATTACGTAGCATTAGTAACCGAACAATAGGGGCAAGATGGTCAGGACATGCTGAGAGGCCTGTGGGCAGGAGGCAAGTCTAGGGCCGGGACTAGTCCATGACTCAGTTTATCACCCTCTATTCTGCCCTGGCCCTTCCTTTCCCCCAGCATGGCCCTCTGTCCCACCAGATTTTATTACGATTCACAACTAGGCCTTGCCCCTAACATAAACAGTCTTTGCTCCCACTCCTTCTCACCTCGAAAATCTGCTCTGGCCCCCTAAGTAACAAGAAGTATTACGAGTGCAGGAGTTGTACTCATGGAAAGATTCACCCTCCAGGGCTGTACACCCAGACCCTCTTTCCATAGCCCTGGGGCAGTGTGTCTACACCTCCAGCCTTCCCCATAGTAACTCACAAGAGAGCTGGGCCAGTTCAGAGAGGTCCATGGAAGTGGGCCACTGCAGACAAAGCCAGATCAGCCCCCCTCAACCAAGCGCCTGGTCCCTACTGTACCTGGTGCAGGCAGATCACAGAAAAAACACGGATGCCTGGATAAAGGGGAAATTACACACGCAGCAAAGTTTAGGGAAAAATACCTTTTGTTCTACGACTGCCATTGAGACCCCCACCCATGAATTCAAAGTGTCAGTGAATTTCCTTCTTTGTCCTGAGCCCAGTTTCCTGTGGGCAAGTGCCCTGCATCATCACAGGTTCTGAGTCGCCCCCTTACCCTGAGTTGTTCCACAGCCCACCTGCTGGGATTTGTGGAGCAAGCTGGGGCTCTGCAGGCCAAGTGAGTCCAGGTGGTGGCATATCTGAGTGTCCACTGTATCTGTGACTGGTGAGTGGCAGGGAGCCCCAACACAAAAGGCAAGGTTCAGCTCCCAGCTGACCCCACTGGAGCCTTTGGGAAGCAGTCTGATTTGTTACTAGATGACTTGTTGCTGCTACTATTTGGGAACTGATGGCTCAAGAGTTCTCCATGGTGATAGAGAACAGCGTGGTAAAGGCCTTGAACATGCAGCCCAACTGCACAGACTTCACCTGCTGCCCAGCTCCTGACATCATCTCGCAGCTCTGAGGCCCCAGGCCCAGGCACACTCCCTCTACTCTTGTCTCATCTGCCCAGAACTAGGCAGTGCACCTCAGTCAAACCTCGGCTGGGGCCACCCCATCAGAACTTTGCCCAGATTTCTGCAATTAATACTTCTGGTTCATTACATAAATAAAAAGATTATGATCTTGCTGCCAACGTAACTGTGGCTCTCTTGAGACAAATCCCGACAGAGCAGGATCATCTGTGTTTGAACCCAGTGCCCCATGTGGCTTGGCTCACAGGTGTGGCTAGTGCTGGAATGTCAGGGTCATCCATCTCAAGGGTCGTCCATCTCCACCTGCAGGGCAGTGATGTTTTCCTCGCTCAGCCTTGCATCTCCTTTCCTCTGGACAACACCATATCTAACCATGCACAAGAGTGGGCAGGGGGCCCCGGCAGACCGACCCCAGTACCCTATCCTGGACAGTGAATGGTCCAGGGTTAAGCACATATCCCCAACTTGGACAACTGGAGTCCTTCCTCAGGAATTTGTAACTAGACTCAGGGATAGATATCCTTCATCCTCCAGGGGCATGGATATGAGGTCATAGCTCTGGCAGCCATGCCCTGATGTGAGGAAAAGCTGGGCGGAGGGAATGAAATCAACACGAAGCAGCAGAATGAGGAGGAAGACCTGGACCCTGATCTTGTCGGATGCCCTGGTTCACTCACTTCTGCCCTGCTCAAGGCTCACTCTGTTCAATCTACTCTCAGGAAGCCTTAAGTCACGGGTCCAGAAAGTATCACAAAGGCCAGACCCTGGTAAGTGGGTATGGGAGGGTAGGTAACAGGAATGGGAGACTGAGGAATGAAATGGAAAGAAATCCCAGAAGGAGAGAGTAGAGGGTGGGCTCCAGGGTAGGCTGGAGAGAAAGCCAGAAAGTGGGTCAGGAAAGGATGGGGAGCAGGCATGCATCCAGGCTGGTAGATGGATATGTCCCCTAGCACCAGGGGACAGCGGCAACTGGAAGATGGGAGAGAAGAATATAGTGTGCTTGTGTTCAGAGATTGTAGGGGAGATGCCTGGAGTGAGGAGAGACGTGACAGAAGAGCACTGCAATCTCCCTGAGCTGGGGCCAGGGAGCTGCAGCATGGGAGGTGGCAGACTTGTGGCAGACACCCAACAGATGGTCACCACCAAAAGCACAAGGAGAGGACCAGGACCCCCTCCTGCTAGGATCAGAAGCTGACCATGCAAAGGGCACTTCTGACCCCATGGGGGCAGAGACAGACTGGCTCAAAGCAAGTGGAGGCTGCAGAGTCCCGCATACCTGTCTGGCATCCTTCCCAGCTGACCCACCTGCAGATTCCAGGGTCATGCCCCTTTAGCTGGAACCTCCACATCAGGGTATATGAGACACCAGGATCACACCTCACTCCCAGTGGTGGGAGCTTAAGGAACACAAAAAGGTTTGCAATAGCTGCTAGGAGTGTCATAAGTAAATTAGAAAGATACAGTTCACACACAACTATGAGGATGTGCAGCTTCAGTGGAGGAGGCCAGCTCCTTCTGGAGAGGCGATGCAGCCCCTCTGTCTCAGCCCTGGCCCCTGTACAGCCCTGGAAGCCAGGAGGTTGGTGTGGGACACCTCTCCCCCAAGAGAAGAGACAGTACAGGGAAGAAATGGCAGCAACATTGACCATATATTGGGAACTTCTCATACACCAAGTCTCTTCCCAGCATCTGATGTGCATCTCTGTCAGGCTTCACAGCACCCTTACAAGCAGGCACAATCCATTATCCTCATCTCACAGAAGAGAAAACGGAGACACAGAGAAGCTAAGCAACTTGTCTAAGGTCACAGAGAAGAGAAGGGGCAGTTTTCTGGCTCCGTTCTACCTTGCTCCAAGGGTGGAGAAGAAAGCAGGAGGAAGCCAAAGGAACATGACCCAAGACAGTGGGGCTCATAGAGAAACATGGGCTCCACACACAGACCCATAGCCCTAGCCCAGTATTTAATCATGTAGTGGAACTGCCTTATATTTGAGTAAAAACATAATTAAATTCAAGTAAGCTTTATTTCTTAGCTCCAGGCTCTTTCTTTTTTTTTTTTTTTTCCCCAAGACAGAGTCTCACTCTGTCTCCCAGGCTGGAGTGCAGTGGCGCACAATCTCTGCTGACTGCAACCTCCACCTCCCGGGTTCACGCAATTCTCCTGCCTTAGCCTCCCGAGCAGTTGGGACTACAGGCGCACGCCACCATGCCCAGCTAATTTTTGCATTTTTAGTAGAGACAGGGTTCCACCATGTTGGCCGGGCTGGTCTTGAACTCCTGACTTCAAGTGATCCACCTGCCTCGGCCTCCCAAAGTGTGGAATTACAGGTGTGAGCCAACGTGCCCGGCCATCCAGGCTATTTCTGAAAATAGTTTTTTACCTATTCCTATGACTGAGGCCACCCGATGCAAATGAGGACAAACAGCTTGAGACCCGCTCCCTCAGCCGCAAAGCCAGGTCTATCTAGAACACCATTCTCTTGTCTCCTTCTCTGGTGCTCCCTGCTCTCTCCTCAATGGACACAGACTGTCAGGAGGTTGCCATCAGCTACAGCCTAATGTTTTCCCCTTCCCAAGGACCTCTTGGGTCCTCTCCAGCGGTGTGCTGGTCAATGCTTAATGACCAGCTCTTCAGGAAAATAAACAAACACAAAGACCTGACTTGTAGCATTTGCCATTTTTCATAGTGTAAATATTCCTATCATGTCAGTGTCTGGCTTCCAACATGAGGTCCCTGAATGGAATCGGGAAGACTCATCCATGTCACCGTTTCTCCCACAGTTGAGGAAGGATTCCAGATTAGCAGGTGTTCACTGCAAGGGCTTACAAGTCAACCTAACAGTCTCTCTCCAATTTAGTTTGAAGTCAATGAGTTCACAATCCATGGAGGCCCAGAGTGGGAGGGATGCTGAGAGCAGAAGAGAAAAAATCTGTCCAGGAGGGCATCTGCTGCCAAGCAGACCAATGACATTAACATTCTAGTTAATGTCATTAACTAGAAATTTAAATGATTCATTATGAATTCAAGAAAATCTGGTGTCAGGGTTTAGAGCATAGACTCTGGAGCCAGATGGCATGGGTTCAATTTCTAACTACCTGTGAGACTTTGGACATGTAACTTAACCTGTCTGTAAAACGGAGATGGTACCAGCACCAACTCTGTAGTGGTTGTGAGAATTCAATGAGAAATGTGAACACAAAGCTTGCAGCACAGTGCCTGGCACATAATAAGCACTAATAATAACAAATAATAAACACAGATGTTAGTTATGCTGATAACTCAAGTCAGGGTTTTTGGCTGTTATTATCATTTGACTGGAGGTGGAAAACAAACCATGATCAATAAGTAGTAATGGATCATTGGACTAGAAGCTCCATGAGGGCAAGAACCTCGTCCATCTTGGTCAGTGTAGTAACTCGATACCTAGAACAGTGCCTGACTTATCTGTTAGGTAGGCACTCAAATATTGGTTCCATGTTGAGTATTAGGAGTATGGCATCTAATGGTGCTTAAATACTTGTATTTCTTTAGCTCTTGCTTTAATTGCATTCTCTGTTTAAAATAACTATCAGTAACCCCAGCTAATAGTAATTGTATTTTTAGAGTCCATTTGAGTGTAAACAAATACTGACCTTCCCCTTAGTTAACCACACTCATGGAAATCGCTGGTGCAGACTATAATCCAACCACTACGTCCACTCGGTGGTGAGACCATCAACTTGAAGGCAAAGGGCCCAGACGAAACCGTTTCTGGTATTAGCCTTACACACTCCACACCTGGAAGCAACAGACATAGCTAATCCCAGCCCAAGCCCTGACCCACCCCACCGTTCCCCGCATCAGGTCCAGAAATGATGATGGAATGTTCTGGACCTGGGTAGGGGTTGAGAGAATTTTTTTCTTTTATTTCTGCTCTGCTCCCTTCCTGTCCGCTCTTCCCCATCGCTCCCCCGTGCAGTCCCCTTCTCCCAACCCAGTCCCCTTCCCCACCCTCCAGAGCAACCCTCATCCCCACTCCCCTGTCCCCACCCGCTGCTCCCTCTGCTGGGCCTCCCCTCCCCACTGTCTGCACTCGGAGGCTGGTTTGTTATGGCATGAAAAATGGCTCCGTGGAATAAAGATGTTTCCCCTCTGATGAGCATATTTGCAGAAGGTATGTCAGAGATCCCAGGGCTGGGGTTGGGCGGTCTTTCAAGAAAGTTGTTTTTCCTCCCCCGCACTGCCCCCCCCAGCTTCTTTCCTTCCCTCCCTTTTTCTCCCTCCCTTCTCTACTCCCTTACCCACCCCCTCCTTCTTTGCTTACTTATTGGAAGAGTAATAAATATTGGGTCGACAGGCCCTTCTCACAGTTACAAAGCCTACCTGTAAGCGAGCTCAATAATTAGCAGTCCTGAAGATGATATATGACTTTCATTACCCTTTGGGACTGGAGACTAAATGAGGACAGAGCTAATTGCCGTGCAAAGCAGTTT
The DNA here is from genome assembly GCF_000951045.1 of Mandrillus leucophaeus. Lineage (NCBI taxonomy): Eukaryota > Metazoa > Chordata > Mammalia > Primates > Cercopithecidae > Mandrillus > Mandrillus leucophaeus. The sequence goes on along the minus strand of NW_012098954.1, from coordinate 558,985 downwards.
GGCATGAATGAGAAAAATGCAGGCCCTGTCTCCTGCCAAAAAAGGGCCCTATTGCTGCTCTGATCTCAAGGCTGGTTTCTGCCGCAGGAGTTCACTCGGTGTCCATAAATCACGGGCTGCTTACAGCTGAAGCTGCCCTGAGTCGTCAGCGAGCTGTACGCTGAGTGACAGATCCCAGCCGACTGCATTAGAACTTTAACTCCCTCCTTTCTTCTCCTCCTCATCCTCTTCCTCCTCCTTTTCACACTGACCAGAAAATTAAACCCAGACTCCTTGGAGAGGGCGGCAGGAGGCTGGGGTAGGAGTGGGGGCGGTTGGCTTGGGTTGGGTTCCTGATGCCCACGTCCACCTGCTCCCTCCCTGCACGCTGTCTCCCCCCTCGAAACACACAGGAGAAGCGTTTCTCTCCACCCTCAGGAAGAGGCGGGCCTCTCCTGGAATGCTCCAGGCTGAGCTTTTGTCCTTGGTTTGTCATCGAGACAAATGTGGCCTCCCTTCTAGCCTGCATGTCTCTCTCTTCCCCCACCACCCTTGCAGGAAATGCTTCTCTTCTCTCCTAGGAGGAGGACTGACACCAGCCACACGTGTGTCTGCTGCTGACAAATGTGCTCACGCCTTGGAGGGCGGGGCCAGGCAGGACGGAGCCGCCCATGATAGGGGGACACCTCCTGGTAACATTTTCTTCTCTATCCCTCACACCTGCCCTCTTCATCACTCAAGGAGCCCTGCTTCTGAAGGTCCCAAGTGGGAAACGCACTAATGTGCAAAGCACCATCCTTGTCCTCTTCCATCCAATTCCCTGGTGAGTGGGAGAGCTTTCCTCCCTAGGGGCAGACACCAATTTCACACTTGGAGCTGAGCTTCCTGGCTTTTCTGAGGGCAGTCACATAATTAATTCTTAGAATTGCCAAATTATATTTGACACTTAATTTAAAACTCAAGGTTCCATAATGCAAATCTTCTCCTGGCAAGAAGGGTGACATGCACATTGAACATATAGGCAACCTGACAGGTTGGAGGGGCAGTTCTGTGTAACTCCCAGAGAGGGAAGGGAGCTGATTTTATTGAACACCTACTTTATATCCAGTGATTTCCATTGATTAGCTCACTTCCTTCCCACAACCCTATGAGGCAAGTACTGTTACTGCATCCATTGTGCAGACAAGGACACCAAGACCCAACACAACTAATTGACCCAAGGTCATCCTGTTAGGGAAGAGGCCAAGCTGGGATTCATGGTCTTGAGATCTTGAGAGACCCTTACGTCTTTATGCGATTCAATTCCTCCTTCAAGGATGGAAGCAGGAATCCCCCAAAATGGAAGCCTTGGCTGCTCCATCAGGGTGGGACTCAGAGGCAGCCTCCAGCTGCACATCACAGAATGCCTAGCAACAGCAGCTTACATGGTGTAGGTTACTTTTTCCACATAACAAGAAACCCAGGGGCAGGGCCCTCCAGGGCTGGTGCAGCACAATGATGACTTCAAGAACCCAGACTCTTTCTATCTTCCTGCTTCACCATCCTTGCATTCTAACTTCTTGCATTTTGGTTGTAAAGTGACCTCTGCAACACCAAGCATCATATCTTCAGTCCAGGAAGGAAAGAGGTTTTAGAGAAAAGGGATAAAAGGAATTCCCCCACCCAAGGCTTTGTCTTTTTATTTGGGAAGAGGACCGTTGCCTATGATTGGCCAGATCCCATATCTCTCACCTTCTCCCCACCCACACCAGTCAATGGCCAAGGGAATGAGTTGTCATGACTTGTTTAGACCAATCATGATTCATCTCATGGGACTGGGGGAGGGCCCTTGGTCCTTGCCTCCCTAAGATCAAGGAATCTCCAGTTGGTAATTACACAAGTTACATTGTTAACAGGGAAGGAGCAGGATGGCTATTGGATATGCAATGGACAGTGTCTGCCACACCCAGCTCTTATCCTTAGCCACCTCTTGGTCTGATGGAAGAGACCTGAGTCCCAGCTGGAGAATGACTCTGATATTCTGGGTATGTGCACAGACAGCTTTGAGGAGTTTTGGAAATTTGGTTCCCTTCTAAGCTACCATTATTTCTGGGGTCTGTCTATTCCAACACCCCTAATGGGGAGGAAGAGAATTTGTGCTTTGTCCTCTGGACTTGGGTCTGTGGATCTATGTGTGAATGGACAGGGGTGATCCCATGATCACTCCCCCATGTGTAAGCTCCAGAGCAAGCTGTGGCCTCTGCTTGGGACAGACAATGTCCTGAGTGGTTAACTCTGGAAGCCAGTGTGCCTGGGTATCAAAATGAGAGCCTGGACATCTTATCCATACGTCTCACACTCCTGCTTTGTAAAATCATTGGGAAGGGGGTTGTTCCCTTCCCACCTCCATCTGCAACTGGGGCATGACAGGGCATCCCCCAGTTGTGGTACTCATGGGAAAGTTCTTATCACTGTCTCCTTCCTATTCAGCTGGGGGCAGATTCACTTGCTAGGAGGAGCATCTGTCAGGAACCAGGCAGGAACACTCAACTGTAATGTGCTCATCACCTGTCCCGCAGGACTACAAAGGCCATTTCTGGGCTCCTGGCTGCCTCGCTCATTTACTCCAAGACTTCTGATACTTTCCAAATCTTCAGGTGTCTCCTCCATGCAGATGGAAAGGATGATAGGAGGTTTCTGTGTCCTATAGCCCCATCTCAAGCCCCTCCGGGTGCAAACTAGGTCACATCTCTCTTTCCTTGAGGCCCCAGTGGCTTCCCATATTCCTGAGACTAAAACTCAAACTCTTTAACTTGACCTGCAAGTAGAGTGACCGTCATCCCAACAATATTATTAGGAGAGCGACCTTTCAGTTTCAATGCATTCTAGTCTGGATGATAAATTACATGGTCACCTTATCACACAGCAGGCTTTGTGTATCCCCAGCCTCCTCTCCTCCAGCTGGCTCCACTTACCTGCCTTGCTCCAGCCAGGCAGAGCAGTTCCCTGAAGCAGCCACACTCTTGCTCACCACACCACCCTCATGCACACATCACCTCCACCTGGAACACTCTACCTCCGTTTCTTCCCCTTCCTAATTTCTACTCAGCTCTCAGGCCTGGTTTAGATATTCCTTTTTTCAGAGGAGTCTTCCTTTATGGCTCATCAACCTTAAGCTGGGTCCTCCCTCTCTCCTGTCATACAAATGCTTATTTCTCATAGTGCCAGAATCATCAGCTGTATCTGTTTCCTCCATTAGATTGTAAGCACCATGAAGGCAGAGGTCATTGTATCTCCAGAACCTAGCATGGGGCTGCTGCCCCCTAACCGTATGTTTTATGAATGAATAAATGGATGAATGAAAACACAGTGTTTCCCATAAATGCACACACACACACATACCCCTCCAAGATACCAAGCCCACCACAATCATCTCCAGGGAGATGTAATTCTGGCCCAATCTGAGCTTCCCAGCAGCAAAACACACCACTCTGAGTTGCTTACCCCATGAAGGGTTCAAACAAGGGCCATCTGTCAGAAAAGGAGACACATGGGCTGAGGAATATTGCCTTGCAGGCTTCTCCATGACTGATTCTCATCCTCCCTCACACAGGACAGCAGCCAGATTGCTTCCAACTCCAGACCACCACATTTAACACCACAGTGAACATCTCTGTATGTGTCCCGTTATGGACTCATGTGAAAATTCCCCTGGAATACAGATATCCCAAGTAGCTGAATTGATGGGCCACTGGGGATATATATACTTAATTGAATTAATCCCCCTTTTAGTTCTTTTTTTTTTTTTTTTTTTTTTTTTTGGCTTGTACAAGTTCTAGAATTCTTGGACTGATTATCTACCTTGACAAAGGAGGCCTTGAATCAAATTTAATCTGGTAAAAAAATAAATAAATATACCTTTCTTCTTTCCTACAATAGACTAAATGTTTAGTCCCCACAAAATTCATTCTAACCCCCAAGATGATTGTGTTAGAAAGTGGGGACTTTGTGAGATGAACAGGTAATGGTAGAACCCTCGTGCATAGGTTTAGTGCACTTATCAAGGAGACATCAGAGAGCTCTCTTGTGCCTTCTGCCATGTGAGTTATAGTGAGAAGACAGCCATCCACAAGAATCAGAACCTCATCAGACACCAAATCTGCCAGCACCTTGATCTTAGGTTTCCCAGACTCCAGAACTGTGAGAAATAAATTTCTGTGGTTTATAAGCCACCCTGTCTATGGTATTTTGTTATAGCAGCCCGAAAAGACCAAGACATATGCCAAGCACCATAGGAAATGTGCTACCAGTTATAGATACATCTTCTATGTGCCAATCCACTCTTTAAAAAAAAAGGTCTCAGAATGAGCTGGGCACTATGGAGGTGGGAAATGTCAACCTTTGCCTACTCCCTGGCATAGGGAAGGGGAGCAAGAGAGAAAAAGGAGAGAGCTCTGGTAAAGGCTGGATCTTCTGGGTGTATAATAGTTCTCCTGGAGGCCCATGGAAAAACCCATTATGTAGAATGCTAGGTAGTGCTCCTCTAAGACCTGGGCTGGGCTTATAGCAGCAACCAGACCCTTCCCAGTCCAAGAAAGACCCACACTCCAGTCAGGAGCCACAGGCAGGTCTCCAGAGCCTGTGGGATTACTGTGGAAGGGGAGGGGGAGGAAAAAACCCAGATCAGGACCAGCAGACTCAAAACAGAAAAGCCCTTCTGGTTAGGAAGACCCTACACTGTCTTTCTACCTAGAACTACAAAAGGCAATTACTTGGCTCATCGGCAGCCTGTCCACAGCCAGCCCAGGCCTGACGGACTCGAGTGTGGACATCAAGAAATTTAGCAGGATGATCATGTGGGTGGCATGGAGTTTCCCTGAGCAGGAAAAAGGCCGGACTCTGTCCCAGCCACAGACAGCTTCCCAGACTCCAGCAGAATACTTTCAGACATGCAGACAGATGTGCAGACAGACATGCAGGTAGATTTCCAGACAGACATGCAGATAGATGTGCAGGAAGATGTGCAACTGGGGAGGACAACTATGGGCACAGAGATGGACACCCTGTCATATAAAGCGACTCTTCTTTCAGCCACCTCAGTCTCCTGCAGCACAGCTAGCCTCTCAGTTTATCAGTACTATTGCTGAAAGCAAAAGAGCATCGAGGGCCTTCCATTTACATCAAGGCAGAATAACAGACTGATTCCCCTTTCCCTCCCAGCCGAAACAACTAAAACACCACACAAAATATAGGAGATCATTTTCTTATCTTTTTTTTTTTTTTTTTTTTTTTTTAAGAGACTGGGTCTCACTCTGTCACCCAGGTCACCCAGGCTGGAATGCAGTGGCACAATCACGGCTCACTGCAACCTCCACCTCTGAGGCTCAAGTAATCCTCCCACCTCAGCCTCCTGAGTAACTGGGATTACAGGAGTGTACCACCATGCTCAGCTAGTTTTTTGTATTTTTGTAGAGATAGGGTTTCCTGAATATTCCTTTATCTATTAAGGAAACTGAATTTGCAGTTATAAACTTCCCCACAAAGAAAAGCACACACAGACACACACACACATACACACAGAAAACTCCAGGCCCAGATGACTTCTCTGATGAATTCTACCAAACACTGAAGGAAGAAATGACACCAATTCTACGTACTCTCCCAGAAAATCGAGGAGGAGATAATATTTCTAATCTTATTCTATGAGGCCAGCATCACTCTGATACCAAAAGGAGCAAAGTGTTGACCGATATATGAATACTTCATGAACCTTGATGCAAAAATTCTTAACAAAATTTTAGATAATGTAATTATTGTGTATAATCATTGTACATATTGAAATTTTAGCAAATTATAATATATAAAAATCATAATATATTATGACCAGGTATGGTTTTACTCCAGGGATTCAAGGTTGATTTAACATTCAAAAATCAATTAATGTAATACACCGTATTAATAAAAGGAAAGACAAAAGCCAGCTGATTACCTCAATAGATGCAGGGAAAAAATGACAAAATTCAACACCCAGTCATGATGGAAATTCTCTACAGACTGGAAATAAAAAGAACTTCCTCGACCTGATGAAGGGCCCTGTAAAGTTCACAGTTAGCATCACACTTCGTGGTGAAAGACCAAATGCTCTTCCCTTAAGATCTGGAATCGAGGCAGGGCACGGTGGTGGCTCACGCCTGTAATCCCAGCACTTTGGGAAGCCGGGGCAGGCGGATTACCTGAGGTCAGGAGTTCCAGACCAGCCTGGCCACCATGGTGAAAATCCATCTCTACTAAAAATACAAAAATTAGCTGGGCGTGGTGGCAGGTGCCTGTAATCCCAGCTACTTGGGAGGCTGAGACCGGAGAATCACTTGAACCCAGGAGTGGAGGTTGCAGTAAGCTGAGATCATGCCATTGCACTCCAGCCTGGGCAACAGAGTGAGACTCCATCTCAAAAAAAAAAAAAAAAAAATAGGCTGGGTACGGAGGCTCATGCCTGTAATCCCAGCATTTTGGGAGGCCAAGGCAGGTGGACCATGAGGTCAGGAGTTTGAGACTAACCTGGCCAACATGGTGAAACCCCGTCTCTACTAAAAATACAAAAATTAGCTGGGCTTGGTGGTGTGTGCCTGTAATCCCAGCTACTGGGTAGGCTGAGGCAGGAGCAATGGCTTGAACTCAGGAAGCAGAGGTTGCAGTGAGCCGAGATCGTGCCACTGCACTCCAGCCTGGGTGACAGAGCAAGACTCCATCTCAAAAAAAAAAAATTAAATAAAAATAAATTTTTAAAAAAACACTGTTAGTGCAACAAAAAGACAAGTCATAGATTGGGAAAATGTTTGCATATCACATATTTGATACAGGATTTGTAGCCAGAGTATATAAAGAACTCTCAAAATTCAATAATAAGAAAACAACCCAATATGAAAATAATCAGCAAAAGATTGGAACAGACACTTTATGAAAAAATATTTACAAACGACAAATAGTTATTAGGGAAATGCAAATTAAAATCTCAAACCACTACATACCTATTAAAATAATTAAAATGTAAAAGACTGACCATACCACATATTGGTGAGGATGTGGTGGAACTGGGCCTCGTACACTGCTGCTAGGAATGTAAAACGATACCATCGCCTCTAATTGGGACTCCGAGCCTGGGCGATTTCTGGTGCTGGCGCGGCTCCAAGAAGGCACCCGCATGGGCCTCAGAACCCACACGGTTGCTCCCTGACCCCGCAGCGCGCACCGCAGGGCAGGCAGAGCTGGCGCATCCCCGCCACCACTCTTCCACCTGCTCGGTGGAGAAGGGCAGATGAGAGGGTCCAGGTCGAAATCTACCCAGCCCTGGGCCTCCAAGCAGGAAAAGGACTACACTGAGTAGAGGGGCCAGGGCAGGCCGCAGGCAGCCTCCGCAGGAGCCCGGCCAACACCTGGGAGACCCGGGGCCACCAAAGGGCAGCAAAATCAGGGCCGCTGCTGAGACCCGGAAACCCACCACAACTCCAGGAAGGAAACCAAGGGGCCGACCCAAAAAACTGGAAGGGAGGGAGGGAGAGGAGGGCAACGGAGTGCTCAGAGGAGAAGCAGCTTCCTCCTGGGCCTGGACAGCTCTGCTAGCTCCCGCTGCCCCCTCCCTTCCCCCAGGCCCACCCTCCCCACCGCCTCACCCTGCCCTCTCACGACCACCCCCTGCGCCGCGCAGCAGTCGCTGCAGGGCCCCTGCCGGCGACTGGGGAGCTGTTCTCTGGCCTCAGTTCCCAGCCACCCTGCCCGCCCATGCACACACTTGCGCCACACCCTGCATCCCACTTAGCCACACCCGGCCCCTGCTGCGTCCCCACGCGCATATCGGTAGGGACACTGCTCTCTGGGCCTTTGGTATGGGGGCCCCGGGCTCTGCTTCTCCACTGTTCCCTTTGGTTTCCCAGAGAGGGGCCTGGGAAGGCTCCCCTGGCCTTAAAAGGAGCCAAAGCCCCTCTTATTCTGGTGTGCCCCACTCCACTGTCCTGGCAGCAACAGGTGTGGCCAGTGGAGGAGGGCGCTTGGCCCCCAGGATGCCCCCACCCAACTTGTGTCTTTGTCACCACGTGGAGCTCACACCTATTTTTCTTCCTTCCCTCCCTTTGCTAGTCCCTGCACTCCTTTGCACGGCCCACTTTGGGGTACAGAAAGGAAGGCAGGAGGGGTTTGAGCCCCTACTCATCTTCACAGGGGCCCCAGCCCCCTTGCCCTCAGTCTGGGATCCTAGTCTCTATTGCAGTGATGCAGACGCAGGATCACCTATCGTCCAGGTGAGGCCCAGGCTGCCTGTGGCAGCCACCTGAAGTAAGCTGGGGCTGCGCCCCAACCCTACCTGCTTCCACAACTCAGTCTGTTTCCCCCTCCTCAGATGGGGTGCCGATAACAAGGAGCTCGGCCTGCGAGAGCCCCACCCCTAGGCTCCTATTCACAAACTACCTCTGGACAGTTGTGGTTTGTGTTCGCATTCTTTTTTTTTTTTTTTTTTTTTTTTTTTTTTTT
>NW_012098954.1:533129-550454 GCF_000951045.1 Mandrillus leucophaeus | reverse complement strand
TTTTTTGAGACAGTCTCGCTGTGTCGCCCAGGCTGGAGCGCAGTGGCCGGATCTCAGCTCACTGCAAGCTCCGCCTCCCGGGTTCACGCCATTCTCCTGCTTCAGCCTCCCGAGTAGCTGGGACTACAGGCGCGCGCCACCAGGCCCAGCTAGGTTTCTGGGTTTTTTTAGTAGAGAAGAGGTTTCACCGTGTTAGCCAGGATGGTCTCAATCTCCTGACCTTGTCATCCGCCCCTCTCGGCCTCCCAAAGTGCTGGGATTACATTCTTAATACCTATCACGGCTGCTGCTCCCAGCACTGAACATCCATTCTCATTACCTCTTATTCTGTTCACGTTCCCCTCCCCCAAGATACTCTTCTCGGGCAAGAGGGGCTGCATGTGTCAGGCTGCTTATGGGCCACTTCAGTCCCAGGGAAGATGGCCCGGCCCCTCGGATGCTGCAGCAGAGTGACAAAGGGGACTGAACTGAATATAACAAGTACAGGGCCCGCCTTCCCCTGTTCTGTCAGGGAGTGGGTAGGTCCCAAGATAGGGACCCCCTCTGGTTTGCTATTTGCAGTTACTTGAATTTTTAAAATATCCTTTTCCGGAAAAGAAAAAAAAAGATACAACCACTTTGGAAAACAATTTAACAATGTATTTAAATATACATCTAACAGGCTTGGCATCATGGCTCACACCTGTAATCCCAGCACTTTGAGAGACCAAGGCAGGAGGATCACTTGCAGTCAGGAGTTCAAGACCAGCCTGGCCAACATGTAGAAACCCCGTCTCTACCAAAAATACAAAAATTAGCTGGACATGGTGGTGCGCGCCTGTAATCCCAGTTTCTTGGGAGGCTGAGGCAGGAGAATCTCTTGAACCCGGGAGGCAGAGGCTGCAGTGAGTTAAGATCTTACTACTACACTCCAGCCTGGGTGACAGAGCAAGATTCCATTTCAAAAAAAAAAAAAAAAAAAAAAAAAATATATATATATATATATATATAAAGTGATCCAGTCCACTGCTAGATATTTGCCTAAGAGAAATGAAAACTTACGTTCTCACAAAGATTTATAGTTGAATGTTTAGAGCAGCTTTATTTGTAATAGACAAAAACTGGGAACAACCCAAATTTCCATCAACAGATGAATGAATAAATATGTGTGAAAAGAACAAAGTGCCAAAGAGATATTTGTACAACCATGTCCAGAGCGCATTATTCACATAGCCAAAAAGTGGCAGCACCCCAAGTGTCCACTCACAGATGAATGGTTAAGAAAAATGTGGTCTATATATATGATGGAATATTATTTAGCCTTTAAAAAGGAAAGAAGTTCTGACACATGCCACAGCACAGATGAACCTGGAAGGCATTATGCTAAGTGAAATAAGCCAGACACAAAAAGACAAATACTGCATGATTCCACTTTTCTGAGGAACCCAGAGTAGTCAAATTCAGAGAGACAGAAAATAGAATGGTGGTTGCCAGGGGCTAGGGGGAAGGAGGACGGAGAGTTACTGTTTAATGGGTACAGTTTCAGTTTTGCAAGATGAAAAGAGTTCTGTGGATAAATGGTGGCAATGGTTATACAAGAGTGTGGATATATTTAAGTGTATTAGACTATACACTTAAAATGTTAAGATGGTAAATTTTATATTATCTGTATTTTACCACAATTAAAATTAGTCCTCCACTGGCCGGGTGCAGTGGCTCATGCCTGTAATCCCACCACTTTGGGAAGCTGAGGCAGGTGGATTACCTAAGGTTGGGAGTTTGCAACCACTGGTCTGATTTCTACTAAAAATACAAAATTAGCTGGGCGTGGTGGCACATGCGTGTAATCCCAGCTACTCGGGAGGCTGAGACAGGAGAATTGCTTGAACCCGGGAGGCAGAGGTTGTGGTGAGCCGAGATTGTGCCATTGCACTCCAGCCTGGACAACAACAGCGTAATTCCATATCAAAAAAAAAAAAAAAATTAGCCCTCCACGGGAGATGTTTATGCTGCAAATGAGTTAGGGAAAAGTTAAGAGGTATTTTACACCAAAAAAATTTTTTTTGGCTGGGCGTGGTGACTCACGCCTGTAATCCCAGCACTTTGAGAGGCTGAGGCAGGCGGATCACTTGAGGTCAGGAATTCAAGACCAGCCTGGCCAACATGGTGAAACCCCACTCTACTAAAAATACAAAAATTAGCCAGGCAGTGGTGCATGCCTATAACCCCAGCTACTTGGGAGACTGAGGCAGGAGAATCATTTGAACCCAGGAGGCAGAGGTTGCAGGGTTGCAGTGAGCCGAGATCGCGCCACTGCACTCCAGCCTGGGCGACAAAGCGAGACTCCGAAAAAAAAAAAAAAAAAAAAAAAAGAAAAGAAAAAAAAAATTTAAATGCCAGAGGAAGGAAGAGATTTCTCACACCTTGAAAGAACCTAGACAGCTTCCTGGAGGAGGTGTCATTTGGTTGAGATTCAGGAAAGAGAGTAGGATTTACCTTGAGAACAAGAATTGGGTATCCCAGGCAAAGGACAGCTTGAGCAAAGGCCAGGAGACTGGAGTGAACACCCTCCAGCCCACTACAACCTCCTGGGGACAGAGAGCTAGCATCCGAGGAACACCCTGAGTTGGGGGTATGAAGTTGAAAAGTAGACGGGGCCTACCCTCGAGGACCTCCCAGCCTCTGTTGGAGAAGAGAGACATTTGTAAACATCACTCCCAACTGAGCCAGACCCACAGTGCCACAACTCCATGAAGATGGCCACTTGGGAAGGGAGAGACTTGAGGTCAGCTCTGGACAGTCATCAAAAAATAAACATGTCCCTGGACATTCAGGAAACGCCCAGTCAAAGCTGTGTCCAGTCAGGGCTGTTTGCTTATTGGTGACTTTCCTGCTTTCCATCACCCTGTCAGCAGCCACCCTACCCCCATCCTCACTCTGACACCCACTCCAGCCTGGCCTCAGTCATTGGCTTCAGAAGAAAACCAGCTCCTATGGCAGGACGTGGTGGCTCATGCCTGTAATCCCAGCACTTTGGGAGGCTGAGACAGGAGGATCACTTCAGCTCAGAAGTTCAAGACCAGCATGGGCAACATAGCAAGAACTCGTCTCTTAAAAATAAAAAAAGAAAAGAAAACCGGTTCCTGAGAGAAGACAGGCAAGAGCGGAAGCAGCACAGTACGTGTGGGGTCGGTGGGTGAGTGTTGTGTCAGAGTGCTTTTTCTCACACATAGGTCTGGCCGTGTGTGATGAACACAGGTGTGTCTGCCCACATGGGCAGGCAGGAGTCTGTGTGTACATGTATACACATGTGCATGTCGTACTATGGTAGGTGGGGGTCTGGGTGAAGCAGTGTGGACTCTGGGCCCAGCTGGACTGGGCTGAAATCTAACTCCAGCAATTTACTTTGCCTTTCTCTGACTCAGTTTCTACATTTGCTAAATTGGGAAAATAATATTACTGGTCTCACAGGGTTATAAGGATTGAAATGATTCAAGAAGGCACTTGATCAATGGTGCTGGCGCACAGAAAGTGCTTAATAAGTGTTAGCATTAACATGTATCATGTATCCATGTGCATGTGGGTGAGAGAGACAGGATGTGTATGCACGTGTGCACACATGTAGGTTACGAGTGTGGACATGTGGGCAGTTTTGCAGAGACTGCATGAGCATCTCAAGGGTACACGTGCTGGGATTCTGGAAACAGCTGCCACAAGCAGCCTGGTGCCCTCCTGAGGAGCCCAGGCCCACCCTGCCCTTACAGGAAAGCCAGGCTTTTAGCAGACTCCTTCCCCGCAGCCCTCTGCCCTGAGGAGGAGCCCCAAGCACTGGTCTGATTCTTCTTGCTTTGATCTCCTCAAGTCTTTTGTTGTCTTTCCATTTCCTCAGGCCGCAAGAGTGTGGGTATTTTTTTCTATCGCAGGCCAGTGACCCCCAAAAGAAATCAAGCAGGGGTTATATGCAAAAATCAACTAAATCTGGGGTCTGTTTTTCCTTAAAAAGCAACAAAGGAACTCAACTCCTCTGCTTTTTAAATCAAGAACAGTAAATGGCACCTACGCTAAAACAAAACAAACCAAAAAAAAGTTATTATATTATATGAAATTGCTTTATAAAGGGTAAAGCACTTTATAGATGTGAGGAAGTCTTATCCCTTCAGAGGCAAAGCGCACTCCTCCAGGGCAAGGGAGGAGGAGCCAGTAAAGGGGGAAAGAGAGATGAAGAGGAAAAGCCGGGAGCCTGGAACTGGGTGGTTCCTGGAGGATCCAACCTTCAGTACTGATAAGCAGACAGCCATGTCGAACTGCTCTGATTCACACACCTTTAGAATTTAAATTCTAGATAGAAACACAGTGGGCTTTGGACTCAGGCTGGCCTGGATTCAAGTCCCAGCTTTGTTGTCACCAGCAGGGCCACTGCATTAAACACTGTGTCCCTGGAGTTGTGCAACCCAGGGATCCGCTGACCAGGCATGTGAATTGAGCTGTAGTTGGATCAGTGGTGACCCCCACAAAGGATATGTCTGTGTCCTAATCCCAGAACCTGTGCACCTGTGAATATTACCTTCTATGGTGAAAGATGCAAATAATCAAAGAACTTGAGAAGAGTTTATCCTGATTTATCTGTGTGGGTCCTAAATACAATGACAAGTGTCCTTATGAAAGGAGGAAGAGAGCAATTGGAGACAGACAAGAAGAGAAGACGTGGACATACAGAGGAGAAGAGGAGAAGAGGAGAAGGTGACGTGAAGACAGAGGCAGGGATTGGAGTGATGCAGCCACAAGCCCAGGAATGCCAGGGCTACCAGAAACTGGAAGAGCATAGGAAAGGGTTCTCCCCTAAAGCCCCTGGAAGGAGTAGAACCAGGTTGACACCTTCATTTCAGACTTCTAGCCTCCAGAGCTGTAAGAGAATAAATTTCTGTTGTTTTAAGCCTCCCAGTTTGTGGCAATTTGTTACAGCAACCACAGGAAGATAACACCAGGGGAAATTAGTGAACTTCTCTAAATCTGGGAATAGTGATCACTCCTCCCTCCTAAAGGTTTTATTGAGGATAAAATAAGGAATGCACAGGCCAGGCATGGTGGCTCACAGCTGTAATCCCAGCGCCTTGGGAGGCCAAAGTGGGAGGATGACTTGAGCCCAGGAATTTGAGACCAGCCTGGGCAACATAGTGACACCCTATCTCAAAAAAAAAAAATTTTTTTTTTAAATAACCAGACCTGTTGGCATGCCCCTGTAGTCCCAGCTACTCAGGAGGCTGAGGTGGGAGGATCACTTGAGCCCAGAAGTTTGAGGCTGCAGTGAGCTATGATCACACCACTGCACTCAAGCCTGAGCAACAGAGCAAGACCCTGTCCCAAAAATAAAAAAAAAAATAAAAAAAAAAAAAAGATTTTCATTTCTGAAGGGCCCTTGGGGGAAAAATTAAAAAGAAAAAGAAAAAAAAGTTAGATAGGCAGATGAATGTATAGTTAGCTGTGGAGCTCGGGGGTCCTGTTTGAAGATTCAGGGAGGCAATGTTAACCCTCCAGTTGTGTCCCACAATGCTCTGTGCTGGGGATTCATGGCAAGCAGGACTCAGTATCTGCACGACAATGAGAGTTTTGAGCTTTGTCTGCCTCTGAGGCCTCACAGCCTGAGTCTCAGCCTTCCTCACCTCCTGACTCCCGGCAACAGTCTGGAGTTGCCCAGTTTCCTTGTCTCTAAATGTCCACCAATATCCATTCTACCCAGTTCTTCATTTTAGGAACAGCAACTGCTGAACTCAGCAGGACTTACCACTATTCAACTAGAGACTTCATTTCCCGGCCTCCCTTGCAGCTGGGGTGGCGCGGGCGTGGGGTGGCAGGGGGCAGCTAAGTAAGTCCTGACCAATGGGGTGTGACAGGAAGTGATGATGCCCGTGAAAGGAAGCGGCTTGGGAGCCCTTGCCAGAAATCTCCAAGGTGGATGGGGGAGAAGCACTTCTAGCCTCGCAGATGAAAGCGGTCTAGTGCTGTGCTGCCAGATATTAGAGCTACTAGCCACATGTGGCTACTTAAATTAATAAAAGTTAAATAAAATTTAAGCTCTTCGTTTCTCCACCATCATGGTGTGTGAAGTTAACTGTTTCTCGCCATGTCTTCTCACAAGACTTTTCAGGGTCAAGTGATTCCTGGCCAAGAAACAAAAGCAAAATCATCCCATTCCCCAGTGGATTCAGGTGAAAACTGGCAATAAAATCAGGCACAACTCCAAGAGGAGACATTGGAGAAGAACCAAGCAAGGCCTGGAAGGAATTGCACATGAGATGGCACACATATTAATGCTGGATCAAGGTCACTATCTTACACTATCAAGCTGACAAGGTCACCACTATCTAGACAGTCAGACATGTTTGATTGGGAAAATGTTTTTCTCTTTGTTTACATGTGCTGCACTAGTAGGCTGGTTCAGAAATAAATATGTGAAAAACCCTTTAAATAAATCAATAATGAAATCTAAATAAAATGTAAACCTCAATTTCTCAGTCACATTGGCCACTTTTTTTGTTTGTTTGTTTGTTTGTGGTTTTTTATGTTTTTGGTTTTTTTGAGGCAGAGGCTCGGTCTGTCCCCCAGGCTGGAGTGCAGTGGCATTATCTCCACTCACCGCAAGCTCCACCTCCCAGGTTCACTGCATTCTCCTGCCTCAGCCTCCCAAGTAGCTGGGACTGCAGGCACCCGCCACCATGCCCGTCTAATTTTTTTTTGTATTTTTAGTAGAGACGGGGTTTCACCGTGTTAGCCAGGATGGTCTCAATCTCCTGACCTCGTGATCCACCCGCCTCGGCCTCCCAAAGTGCTGGGATTACAGGCGTGAGCCACCGCACCCTGTCCCATCATTGGTCACATTATAAATACTCACTGGACATGTGGCTAATGGCTGCTGTACTGGACAGCCAGAGAGAGAACATTTCCATCATTGCAGAAGGTTCTATTGGACAGCACTGTCCTAGAGAATGTACAACAGCAAGAAAGAAGGAGGCTGGGTTCCTGGACAAATTTGAGGAGCAGCCTTTCCTGCTCCAACTGCCTATCTTATATTTTTACTCTCTTGTAAAGAGAGAAATAAACCCTCTATCTATGCAGCCAAGCCAATATCCTAACAAATACTTCAAAAAAAAAAAAACTTCTTCATTACTGGAATAAAAAAAAAAAAGATAAAAACAAGAATTCTTTTTAATCAACCCCTTTAGTGTTCCTCAAAAAAAAAAGTGTCCATTGGCAGATGAATGGATAAGCAAAACGTGGTATATCCATACTATGGAATATCATTCAGCCTTTAAAAAGAAGTTTGGCTGGGTGCAGTGGCTCACACCTGTAAACCCAGCACTTTATGAGGTGGAAGTGGGCAGATCACTTGAGGTCAGGAGTTCCAGACTAGCCTGGACAACATGGCAAAACCCTGTCCCTATTAAAAATACAAAAATTACCCAGATGTGGTGGCACACACCTGTAATTCTAGCTACTCAGGAGGCTGAGGCAGGAGAATTGCTTGAACCCGGGAGGCAGGGGTTGCAGTGAGCAGAGATTGTGCTACTGCTCTCCAGCCTGGGTGATGGAGTGAGACTCCATCTCAAAAAAAAGAAGGAAGTTCTGACACATACAACAGTATGGATGAACCCTGAGAACATTATGCGAGGTCAAGTAAGCCAGACACAAAAAGACAAATATTGTAATTCCACTTCTATGAGATATCTAGAGTAGTCAAATTCATAGACAACAAATGGAATGATGGTTGCCAGAGCTGGGGGGAGGGAAAGTGGGGAAGTTAGTGTTTAATAGGTACAGAATTTCAGTTTTGCAGGTTGAAAAGAGTTCTGGGGATGGATAGTGGTGATGGTTGCACAATGTGAATATCCTTAATGCCACTGAACTATATAACTGAAAAGCATTAAGATGTATTATGTATATACATTCAGATGTATTATGTATATTTTGCTACAATTAGAAAATTGGGGAAAAATCAACCCCTTTTTCATTTAAGTTACCAGGAGCAGTTTCTATTGCTTGTAACTAAGAATATTGATTGTTGAAAAAAGGGTAAAACAGGAAGGGTAAAAGAGAGGGTACTGATCTGGTCTAGGGGGAGCAGGAGGGCTTTCTTAGGCAACTGTTGTTTACACTGAGACCTTTGCCACTAGAGCAAGTCCACAACAAGGGAACTGAGCTAGGGCTACTCACCATTCTGCCCCTGGGCAGAGTTATAGTGTCAGGGCCAACGTGGTGCAGAAGATGTCATAGAGGGTACTCCCTCCCCAAAATGAGCCTAGATTTGTTTACACACTGGAAATGGCTGACCCAGTTCTGAGGCAAGAAATGTACAAAATGAGCTATGTCAGATCAGCCTGCAAGGACTTTTCAAAGACCACTAGGGTAGTGTCAAATGGACTCAGGAGGCTAGATGCAGTGGCTCACGCCTGTAATCCCAGCACTTTGGGAGGCAGAGGCTGGTGGATCACCTGAGGTCAGGAGTTCGAGACCAGCCTGGCCAACATGGTGAAACCCAGTCTCTACAAATAATACAAAAATTAGCTGGCATGGTGGTGCACATCTGTAATCCCAGCTACTTGGGAGGCTGAGGCAGGAGAATCTCTTGAACCCGGGAGGCAGAGGTTGCAGTGAGCCAAGATCGTGCCATCGCACTCTAGCATGGGCAACAAGAGCGAAACTTCGGTCTCCAAAAAAAAAAAAAAAAGGACGCGGGAGCCAACCTAAAGTGGCTCCTACTGGACAAAGGTGGAACAAGTTGCATATTGGTAATAAAACCAATTGAAATACATGAAATCTTTTTTTTTTTTTTTTTTCTTTTTTTGAGATGGAATCTTGCTCTGTCGCCCAAACTGGAGTGCAATGGCACGATCTCCACTCACTGCAAGCTTCGCCTCCTGGATTCACACCATTCTCCTGCCTCAGCCTCCCGAGTAGCTGGGACTACAGGCACCCGCCACCACGCCCAGCTAATTTTGTTTTTTGCATTTTTTAGTAGAGATGGGGTTTCACAATGTTAGCCAGGGTGGTCTCGATCTCCTGACCCTGTGATCCGCCCGCCTCGGCCTCCCAAAGTGCTGGGATTACAGGCGTGAGCCACTGCACCCGGCCGTGCATGAAATATTTTTAAATCTATGAGTTCATAATGATACTAAAAGCAAATAAGCAAATTTAGGACAATTAAAGGGAATTAACTTGTTATTTTGAAGACTAGTAAATAAAAAGACAAATCCTGCCTTTCTTATATGAGCTGTACCTCTGGATAACGAAAGAGTAAATGAAGAGAAGTATTTCTCTTTACTAACAAATGAAGAAGGAATAATAGATTTTTCAGCCCCTTATAAATTTTATGAATGTAGGCACTGATCATCAATGGTCTCTAATATCACCAAAAGACAACAGTTTAGAACAAATGGCTAATTGTTTAAAAGATTAATTTTAAAAAGACAGACAACAGATATGTGTCTCCTGATAGAACACATCACCACCAGTGACATAGCTTTGCCAAAACTAGAAACAAGAACAACAGAACACCTGAATCTAATCAAACCTCCAGACCCAAATTCCAACTTACAGAATCAGAGTACAGAGGAACTTGCTAAATATACAATTAGAAAATTCAAACTGTGAGAAACTCTTCCTAACAAACAATCCAGTTTCTTTCACAAATCAACCTCAAGAAGAAGAAAAAATAGAGGAAAAACTTATAGTTTGAAAAAGAGATGTATTAACTAACAATGTGTGGGCCTTATTTAGATTCTCATTCATACGTACTATATTTTCGTTAAAGAATTGTCTATGAAACATTTGGAAATTTGGATAATGCTTGAATATTTGATTATCTTAAGTGCTATTAGTTCTTTTAGGCATAACAATAATATTTTCAGATAAAATGATGTAATGTGCAGGATTTACTCAATATAATTTGGAAAGACAGAAGTGAGTGAGGATGTGGATTTAAAAAAGATTGGCCAAGAGTTGATCCTTGTTGAAGCTGGGCAACAAGTACACAGGGATTTATTATACTATTCTCTTTCTGTCTTGAAATTTGAAAGCTTCTGCTTGATTTTTTTTTTTTTTTAAGAATTGTTTGGCATCTGTATCTATTTGAAATTTTCTAAAAAAAATTTTTTTTTCTTTTGAGACAGAGTCGCACTCTGTCACCCAGATTAGAGTGCAGTGGCGTGATCCCAGCTCACTGCAATCTCTGCCTCCCAGGTTCAAGCAATACTCCTGACTCAGCCTCCTTAGTAACTGGGATTACAGGCACCCGCCACCATGCTCGGCTAATTATTGTATTTTTAGTAGAGACAGGGTTTTACCATGTTGGCCAGGCTGGTCTCAAACTCCTGACCTCAGGTAATCCGCCCACCTTGGCTTCCCAAAGTTCTGGGATTACAGGCATGAGCCACCACACCCAGTCAAATTTTCTAAAATAATTTAAAAATATATAATTCACCACAGGCTGGATGCGGTGGATCACACCTATAATCCCAGCACTTTGGGAGGCTGAGGCAGGCAGATCACTTGAGCTCAGGAGTTCAACACCAGCATGGGTAACATGCAAAACCCCATCTCTATGAAAAAGTACAAAACTAGCCTGGCGTGATGGCACACGCCTGTAGTCCAGCTACCCAGGAGGCTGAGGTGGGAGGATCATTTGACCCTGGGAGGTGGAGGTTGCAGCAAGCCCAGATTACACCACTGTACTCCAGCCTGGGCAACAGAGCCAGATCCTCTCTCAAAAAAATAAAAATTATATATACATAATTCACCACATACAAAATTTCAGAGGGCAACTCAAGACAACGGGATCAAGGCAGATTTCCATGCCTGCTTTCCCCCACCACCCCCCAGCACCACCTCCCCATGCTCCAGTCGGGCCACTGCTCCTACCCCTTTCCTGTGGTGATTTTATTTCAAGGACCTCAATAGCTTTCCCTGTCACTGGGTCTTTTTGTTGTTGTTGTTGTTTTAAATACTGCTCAGTAAGATATAATCCACATATCATATGATTCACCCATTTAAAGTGTATAATTCAATGGTTCTTGGAGTAGTCACAGATATGCGCAATCCTTACCACCATCAATTTTTTTTTTTTTTTAAATGCAGAGTCTCGCTTTGTCACCAAGGTTGGAGTGCAGTGGCTTAATCTCATCTGACTGAAACCTCCACCTCTTGGATTCCAGCAACTATCCTGCCTCAGCCTCCTGAGAAGCTGGGATTATAGGCATACACCACCACACCCAGCTAATTTTTGTATTATTAGAGACAGAGTTTCACCATGTTGGCCAGACTGGTCTTGAACTCCTGACCTCAGGTGATCCACCGGCCTCTGCCTCCCAAAGTGCTGGGAGGCATGAGCCATCACACTCAGCCCACCATCAATTTTAGGATATTGCCACAGTCTTTATCCGACACACACTCCGGAAGTTCTTAATACCTTCCAAACTTACACAAAAGGAGTTGAAGTCTTGATCCTTTCTCTCCCAGGAGGCCTCTGTACCTTCGATGCCAGTTTTCTTGCAATGATACATGTTCCATGTACCATCCACCTTACATACATACAGTAATGTCCCCTCACTGGTCACCCTACCAGAGAATAATGAATGATGGCCTTCCAGGTGCAGGCCCAGCATGAGCAAAGGCCTGGAGGCATGAAGCTATGAGTGCAGGGGATCTCCAAGAAGCCCGAAGTCATTCAAAGGTGAAAGAGGGAGGAAGCAGGAGATGGAGAAATCCCAGCTGGCCAAGGAGACTGAACCCAAGCAAGCCCACAACACTGTAGGGGTTGCAGGTGCCCCTGCCCAGGGAGGTGGAGCCACTCCCCTCAGGAGGAAAGCCCCGGGCCACCATCCCCCTTTTCCTGTCCTCAGCCCCTCTCCAGAGGCCTGCACATCACAGAGGCCTAGTAGCCACACCTTTTAAAGCAGGAGTTTTCTTTATTCCAAGACAAGAGATGTTTTCACTGTGGCAGGCCAGCTAGGAGCCCCCTCTCCTTCCTGTCCTCCCTTCTCAGGGAATCAATCTTCTTAAACCTCATCTTTCTAGAGACCATCTGGAGAAAACCGTTCAGGAAACTCAGCCGGGTACTAAGCCCAGAGCTCCCATCCATCTTGCCCTGTCAGAGCCCAGCACTGGGGCCTTAAAGAATCCTTATAGCTGGGGCTGCCACAAAGTTCCTGGCCACAGGAGCAGGCCCTACTTGTGCTCACGGCTGCACCTTCCAGACATCTCCCGCTGCCCCCTCCCCAGTGCCTCTGAACCCCTGGTCCAGCTCTGCTGGCGTCCCTCAGCTGTAACATCCAGAGAAGTCGTGTGGTAGAGTGTGGAACCTGGCTCTGCTGCGTGACTTTGGCCAAGTAACCTGACCTCCCTGAGTCTTGTCCCAATCAGTAAAATTGGGGTTAACACCCTCCTTGAGAAGCTGTGGTAAGGATTAAATGAGATAATGTAATTTATGATTCTCCTAATTTGAAAATTAGCCAGGCATGGTGGCAGGTGCCTGTAATCTCAGCTACTTGGGACACTGAGGCAGGAGAATCACTTGAACCTGGGAGGCAGAGGTTGCAGTGAGCCAAGATCGCACCACAGCACTCCAGCCTCGGTGACAAGAGTAAAACGTGTCTCAAAAAAATAAATAAATAAACTGGGTGCGGTGGCTCATGCCTGTAATCCCAGCAATTTGGGAGGCCGAGGCAGGTGGATCACCTGAGGTCAGGAATTTGAGACCAGTCTGACCAACATGGAGAAACCCTGTCTCTACTAAAAATACAAAATTAACCGGGCGTGGTGGCGTATGCCTGTAATCCCAGCTACTCGGGGGGCTGAGGCAGGAGAATCGCTCGAACCTGGGAGACAGAGGTTGCAATGAGCCGAGATCGTGCCATTGCACTCCAGCCTGGGTGACAAGAGCAAAACTCCATACATCAATACAATACAATACAATACAATACAATACAATACAATACAATACAATACAATACAATACAATACAATACAATACAATACAGATTCTCCTTGTTTATTCTGCTCCCCCCATCCTGGCGTTGTTGTTCTCAAACTCACCAGCCATCGTCTCACCTCAGGGCCTTGGCACTTGCCATTCCCTATGTGTGGAAACTCCCTGGATGGCTAGTCACAGCTCAAACGTTACCTTCTTGGAGAGGCCTCCCTAATCAGGCTATCTACGATAGATCCCTGTTCCTTCCCTCCCTCTCCCTTACTCTGCTTTAACGTTCTTCAAAGCTCCTGACGTACCTGACATGTTACAGAGTGATACGCTGTTGCCTGCCCATCTCTCCACTGGTATGTCAGTTCAGTGAGGGCAGGGACCTCGTCTGTGTTGTTCCCTGCCATAGCCCTAGTGCTAGGACAGTGCCAGGCACACAGTAGGTATTCAGCAGATATTTAATGAATGAAAGAATAAATGGCTGCCTGCATGAACCAGTCACCTTGCACGGTGCCTGGACCATCAGTAAATAGCAGTTTTTTGTTTGCTTGAGACTGAGTCTTACTCGGTCGCCCAGGCTGGAGTGCAGTGGCATGATCTCGGCTCACTGTAATCTCTGCCTCCCGAGTTCAAGCGATTCTCCTGCCTCAGCCTCCTGAGTAGCTGGGATTACAGACTCCTGCCACCATGCCCTGCTAATTTTTGTATTTTTTGTAAAGACAGGGTTCACCATGTTGGCCAGTCAGGTCTTGAACTCCTGACCTCAAATGATCCGCCCACCTCGGCTCTCAAAATGCTGGGATTACAGGCATAAGCCACCACACTCGTCCAGCAAACAGGAGTTTTTATTGTTTCTGATTTGGAGGTGCTGAGAGGGGCACAGAGGGTGTGGGGACTGGGCTTCTGGGAACAGGTGGAGCTGAAGAGAAGAATTTGGATGAGACTCAACGCTACCCACAGCCTGTTTTGAGGTCAAACACCACAGGGCATGACATTTAGTTAAAAGCAGGCTTCGCTATCAGAGAACTCCCTGGTCTGAGGGGAGCCTCCAGCCCTGCCATTGCAAGCCCTGCTCTCCGATGTCCAGTGAGCTGGGTCAGAATAGGTAAGGGGATTGGGATGGGCCTGTCCCTGAGACTGGACAGACTCCTCTGCCCTTACTTGGGCAAGGTGCCCAGCTGGCCCCAGCAATGGGATTGATAAGAGGCTGTCTCTGCTGCCTGGTCACCAGGACAGAGTTTGCAATAGACCTCTAGGCTGGGTAGGGAATGAGTTTAGGCCCCAGCCAGAGGAACTACAGGACAAGGTCATGAGTCGGTAGCCCTGAACTGTGCCACTGGGGCCTTGCATATCCCAATTCAGAACAAGATGGGCTCCAGTGTTATGGAGGAAAGCCCAGGTTCATCCCTTTAACTGTGTAACTTCTGGCAAATCACTCAAACTCTCTGAGCCTCTTTCCCCACCTGTCAGGGGGAAATAACAATATCCACCGTAAGATGTTGATGGGATGATTATTAAGAATAATAATAGTTACCACTTACTAGCTCTTTGCTATGTGTGTTTGGGGGCAGGGGTTGTTACAATATCTCATTTGATCCTCAAAAACTCCCTAATGTTAGATGCTTTATTCTGGTTTTTTGTTTCATTGGTTGGTTTTTTTTTTTTTTTTTTTAGATGGAGTCTGGCTGTTGCCCAGGCTGGAGCACAGTGGCACGATCTTGCCTCACTACAACCTCTGCCTCCCAGGTTCAAGTGATTCTCCTGCCTCAGCCTCCCAAGTAGCTGGGATTACAGATGTGTGTCACCACGCCCAGCTAATTTTTTGTATTTTTTAGTAGAGACGGGGTTTCACCATGCTGGCTAGGCTGGTCTTGAACTCCTGAGCTCAGGTGATCCACCTGCTTCAGCCTCCCAAAGTGCTGGGATTACAGGCGTGAGCCACTGCGCCTGCCCTATTTTGTTTTTAAAGATGAGGAAATCAAGGTTCAGAGAGGGTAGTGATCAGTCCAGAAACACACAGCTCAGAAGAATCAGAGTAAAACTGGACTCATGTCTGCGGGTTGCAAAGCCCTATGTTAACCATCATCTAGAAAATGTACTTAAACCCCAGCACCTGGCCAGAAATAACCAGACCCCAAATAAATGTGAATACTTTTCTCCTTCCCTGAGCTTCGGGTCTGGGGGCAGGTGAGCCTGGCTGTAAGGACTGGAGGGACAAGGAGCCAGGTGGCCCTTACATTGGGTTGAGGCCACAGCAATGGCCCCACCCTAGCCCCAGTCAAGCACAAGCAGCCCAGGCTGGCTTTCCCGGTCTTGACACCTCCTCCCTGGCCAGGGCAGCCTGGGGTCACCCGAGTAGAGAAAGTTCAGCCAGGTCAGCCTCCTGCTTCCCCGCAGATTTTCCACTCACCTTTTGGCCAGGAATTCCCCGGAGCCCCTGCCCAGGGCCTGCGAGGTTACGCCACCATCTGAGCTGCTCTCCCAAAAGGAGACAGCCTAATTCACTCATGACCCACACCAATAAATCAGGGAGGGGCGGGGGGTGGGGACATTCATAAATCCATATCAAACAGTCCCCAAATTATGACAGATGACATGGCAGTCATAAAATTGCACAAGCAAAACTCACCAAGTCATTAATTTCATGGCCGTAGAAAATAAACAGACACATTTTTTCGCGGTCCTAATAAATTTTTAAAAACTCAAAGAATGGTCCATCTGCTTCGAATAATTTTTAATTTCCTATTCTGTCTCATTCCCATTAGCTATTCCACTGAGATATTTGCTAAATTCTTTCATTTACCTCCTCCCATCTGTATTCAATTACCCTATTCCCAAATAGAGTGAGTTTTTGTTTCTCCTATGCGCGGGACAAAATACCCCCACCTGTACCTTAAAGCAAATGTTATGTGTGTTTTATTATCTGTTAGACCGTATGAGTCATTCTAACTCGATTGCCTGTGCGGAAAGGCTTGGAGAGCAATGTGATTTTGATGTTTTCTGGCTTGGTTGGAGAACACCTGCCTGATTCTCAAAGCTAATCTATTAACGTGGTAAATGCTGTAGCAGATGTTCCTGAGTGAGCGAGGGGCTGCGCTGGGCTATGACCGGGCCCGATGTGTCGGGTGCACTGTGGAAATGCTCAAAGATCAGAGGCCAGCAGCGCCACTGGGGGCCGAGCTGTCACGAAGTCACATTTTCCACTGGCCCCCGGGTTCTGGCTGCCTGGAGGCTCCCTGCTGCCTCCATGGGCTCTCAGCAGCCACTCGAGCTGGAAGGACATTTCAAGGTCATCTGGTTCACCTGACCTCCATGTTTTACAGAAGACAGACTGAGGCCCAGAGAGGAGGTATGCCTTGCCCAGAGTCACACAGCATACTGAAAAAGGAGAACACCCTTAGAGGTCAGAGGTGGGTACAGAAAGCTAAGACTTGTTTTATGGAGCTCTGATGGAGGGAGGAAGAGGAAGAGAATTCTACGGGCACTTCCTTCCCCTAATGCCTTCTACCCAGCAAACAAGATCATTTGGAGATTTTCAATCTGAAATTTTCCAAGGCCATCTTTCCTCATTCCGCAGGAGTTGGGCCAGGCCTGTGACAGAGCATAGAACCAAGAATCAGCCAAGGAGCCAACAACTTGCCCAGGGTTAGGTTGTTTCAACACCGTATGCCCTGGCACATGCAAAGCTCCTTTTGCAAAGTCCCAATAACACGGGCTTCCAGGCCAAGCTGCAAATCTGAGGAGGAATCATGGTCTCCAAAGCTACACGTGGCAGGATCCATGTAGCTGCACTGTGAGTACCCACACCCTCTCAGTCCTCAATATTTCCATACACACTGGTGGCTTCTTACTATGGGTGCCTACAATACTGCCTGAGAGCTCCCTCTGGCCTGGGATGATGTTCAGTCAACCCTCAGGACAGGCCAGAGGTGCTAGGGACTTAATGCCCACAAAGCAGCCCTAAAACAATGATGAATGGGAGTTGGAGTATAAATACCCCAGCTCCCTCACCTCATGGATGGGACAATTCTGAGACATGTTCTACATCAGTGGTTCTCAATCTGAGATGATTTTGCACTCCTGGGGACATTTGACAATATCTGAGACATTTTGGTTGAGTGGTTGTAATTGGCATCTGGTGGTAGAGGTCAGGATGCTGCTGAACTTCCTACTGTGCACATGACAGCCCCCTGTAACACAGAATCCAGCCCAGGCTGAATACAGTGGCTCATACCTGTAATCTTAACACTTTGGGAGGGCAAGGCAGGTGAATCACTTGAGGCCAGGAGTTCGAGACCAGCCTCGAACCTCACCTGAAACCTCATCTCTAATTAAAAATACAAAAATTAGGCCGGGCGCGGTGGCTCAAGCCTGTAATC
>NW_012098954.1:516197-532875 GCF_000951045.1 Mandrillus leucophaeus | reverse complement strand
AAAAAAAAAAAAAAAAAATACAAAAATTAGCCAGGCGTGGTGGCACACACCTGTAATCCCAGCTACTTGGATGCCGAGGCATGAGAATTGCTTGAACCCAGGAGGTAAAAGTTGCAGTGAGCCGAGATCACTGCACTGCAGCCTGGGCGACAGAGCAAGACTCTGTCTCCAAGACATCTGGCCCAAAATGTCAATAGGGCCAAGGTTGAGAAGCTCTGTTCTATTCCCTCTCCCAGAGGGACTGAGCCTCAGATGCCCACAGTGATGCTCTGCTTATTTAGGCATACTCTCCTAATTTCCTCCCACCCTCCACCCAGCTCACTTCCCCACTGCCCTACCAGTGTCTCCTGGGCCCACATCCCACATAACTACTTTTACTCAAATCTTCATCTCAGGGTCTGCTTCCTGGGGGACCCAACCTAAGATCATCCATTAGTACAGTCATGGTGACTATCTTAGAAGGATCTCAGAAGCCTGGGTTTCTATTTCAGCTATCTAGACTCTTAATACACATGTTCAGTCCCAGTAGCACTCACATTGATGGGGCCACTTGAGGACATACACATGGGGGCATGGCAGACCAGCTTAGGCAGGAGGCCCTTTGTCCTCTGAAGGACTGGCTGATTGGAGCTATGGTCACCCTACACAGTGATGTAAGACTGGGGTCCATATTCAATGCAGTCCCTATCAGAGCCCCAGCTGACCTCTTTATAGAAACTGACAAACTGATTCTAAAGTTCATATGGAATTTCAAGGGACTCAAAATAACCAAAACAATCTTGAAAAAGAACAAAGTAGGAGGACTCACACTTTTGATTTCAAAACTTGCTACAAAGCAAGAGTAATCAAGATAGTTTGGTACTGGCATAAAAATAGGCATATAGGTCAATGGACTACACAAATTAACTCAAAATAGATCAAAGACCTAAATGTAAGAGCTAAACTGTAAAAGTCTTAGAAGAAAACATAGAGTTTTTTGTTTCATTTTGTTTTATTTCTTGAGACAAGGTTTTGCTCTGTCACCCAGGCTAGAGTGCAGTGGCTCAGTCTTGACTCACTGCACTTCCTTGACCTCCCAGGCTCCAGTGATCCTCCCACCTCAGCCTCCCAAGTAGCTGGGACCACAGGCATGTGCCACCCTGCCTGGCTAATTATTTAATCTTTATAACCTTGGATTTGGCAAAGGATTCTTAGACATGACCCCAAAAGCATGAGCAGCAAAAGAAACAAAATGATTAATGGAACTTTAAACTTTTATGCCCTGTAGGACTCCAACAATAAAGTGAAAATACAACCTACCAAAAGGGAGAAAATATTGTAAATCATATATCTGATAAAAGACCTCATATATTTTGAAGCTATATTATTGTGTATCCATGAAGTTAGAATTATAATTTTCTCCTGATGAATTTAAATTTTGTTACATTCACCCTCTATATTTCTTTTTTTAATTAATTAACTTTTTTTTTTAGAGACAGAGTCTTGCTTTGTCACCGAGGCTGGAGTGCAGTGGCCCAGTCTTGGCTCACTGCAGCCTCCAACTATTGGGCTCAAGTGGTCCCTCCAACCTCAGCTTCCAAAGTAGCTGGGACCACAGGCACATGCCATCTTGCCTGGATTTTTTTTTTTTTTTTTTTTTTTTTTTTGTAGGGACAAGGTTTTGCCATGCTGTTGAGGCTAGTCTTGAACTCCTGGCCTCAAGTGATCCTCCTGCCTCAGCCTCCCAAAGTGCTGGGATATAGGCAGGAGCACCACATCAGGCCAACCCTCTGTATCTCTAGTAACACCTTTTTGCCCTAAAGTCTATTTAGTCTGATACTGATACAGCTATGCTGGTTTTCTTTTGGTCAGTATTTTTCAGGGTTTTCGGTTTTTTAGTTTTGTTTTGTTTTTGTTTTTGTTTTTTACTGTTTTACTTAGAATTTTTTATTTGTCCTCATGTTTTAGATGTGTCTCATGTAAGCAGCATTTGGCTAGTCTCTTTTTTAACCCAGTCTGATAGTCTATGCCTTTTAATTGGAGAGTTCAGTCTATATTTCTAGAGATTACAAACATATTTGGCTTTATTTCTTTTTTCTTTTTTTTTTTCTTTTCTTTTGAGACGGAGTTTCACTCTTACTGCCCAGGCTGGAGTGCAGTGGTGTGATCTTTGCTTACTGCCACCTCCACCTCCCAGGTTCAAGCGATTCTCCTGCCTCAGCCTCTCAAGTAACTGGGATATAGGCACATGCCACCACGCCCAGTATTTTTAGTAGAGATGGGGTTTCACTGTCAGTCAGGCTGGTCTCAAACTCCTGACCTCAGGTGATCCACCCACCTCAGTCTCCCAAAGTGCTGGGATTTCAGGCATGAGCCACTGCTTCCAGCCTGACTTTATTTCTATGATCTTATTTTGTGGTATTTTGGGGGTTGGTTTGGGTTTGGGTTTTGGGGTTTTGTTGTTTGTTTGTTTGTTTGTTTGTTTTTGAGATGGAGTTTCACTCTTGTTGCCCAGGCTAGAGTGTAATGGCGCGATCTCGTCTCACTGCAACCTCCGCCTCCTAGGTTCAAACAATTCGCCTGCCTCAGCCTCCCAAGCAGCTGGGATTACAGGCGCGTGCCACCACACTCAGCTAATTTTTGTATTTTTTTTTTTAGTAGAGACCAGGTTTGCCATGTTGGCCAGGCTGGTTTTGAACTCCTGACCTCAGGTGATCCGCCCACCTTGGCCTCCCAAAGTGCTGGGATGACAGGCCCGAGCCACCGTGCCCAGCCAACTCTTCAAATTTTAAAATGATTACTGAACTTAACATGATCTAATATTAACCAATATCGTACCCATCTACTGAACAAGGCAGGGCACTTTGAACACTTTACTTCCATTCGTATCAGGCCCAGTCTTTTAGCTTCATCTCTTGCTTAACCCCATGGAACAGACATTCTTTTGGTCAGTAAGGGTGTTTATTTAGTTTCACCCATATTTTTATTATTTTCTCAATTCATCTTTTTTTTTTATACTTCAGACTTTCTCCCTGAGATCATTTTTCTTCTTTTCATGTTCATTCTTTAGAAATTCCTTTGGGGGAGCATGGGATCTGTTGTATATAAATTCTCTCAGTTTTAGCATAAATGAAAATGTCTTTATTTCCAAACTTAGTCTTGTTTTTTGCATTTGTTACTGAGATAAAATTCACATACCATAAAATTTACCCTTTGAAAGCATATAATTCAGTGGTTTTAGTATGTTTATAAGGTTTTGCAAACATCACCACCATCTAATTCCAGAACCTTTCATCACTCAAAAAAGAAACTTTATGCCCATGAGCAGTCAATCCCTATTCCCCTCCAATACCCCTAGCCCTTGGCAGCTACTAATTTACTCTCTGTCCCTATGGATTTGCCTATTGTGGACATTTCATAAATGAAATCATACAGGTGGCCTTTGTGTCTTTCAATTAGCATGGTTTCAAGGTTCATCTATGTTGTAGCATGAATTAGAATTTTATTCCTTTTCATGACAAGTAATACTCTATTGTATGGCTATACCACTTTTTTTTTTTCTAAACAAGGTTTCATTCTGTCACCCAAGCTGGAATGCAGTGGTGCAATCATAGCTCACTGCAGCCTCGACTTCCTGGGCTCCAGCAATGTTCCTGCCTCAGCCTACTGAGTAGTTGAGACCACAGGTGCACACCACTATGCCTGGTTAATTGTTGTGTTTTTGTAGAGACAGGGTTTCGACATGTTGCCCAGACTGATCTCAAACCCCTGAGCTCAAGCAATCCACCTGCCTCAGCCTCCCAAAGTGCAGGGATTACACGTGTGAGCCACCTCACCCAGCCACTATGCCACATTTTATTTATTCATTCATTAGTTCATGCACATTTCAGTTATTTTTGTTTTGTTTTGTTTTGTTTTTTGAGACAGGGTATTGCTGTGTCACCTAGGCTGAAGTGCAGTGGTATGACCACAGCTCACTGCAGCCTTGATGTCCCTAGCTCAAGCGATCCCCTCCACCTCAGCCTCTCAAGTGACTGGGACCACAGGCACATGCCACCACACCTGGCTAATTAAAAAAAAAATGTAGAGATGGAGTCTCTCTATGCTGCCCAGGTTGGTCTCAAACTCCTGGGCTTAAGTGCTACTTATGCTTCATCCTCTCTGATATGCTTTGGCTGTGTCCCCACCCAAATCTCATCTTGAATTGTAGCTCCCTTAATTCCCACATGTTGTGGGAGGGACCTGGTGGGAGATAATTGAATCTTGAGGGCGGTTTTCCTCATACTGCTCTCATGATAATGAATAAGTCTCGTGTGATCTGATAGGTTTTGTTTTGTTTTGTTTTGTTTTGAAACAGAGTCTTGCTCTGTCACCCAGGCTACAGTGCAGTGATGTGATCTCAGCTCACTGCAACCTCTGCCTCCTGGGTACAAGCAATTCTCCTGTCTCAGCCTTCCAAGTAGCTGAGACTACAGGCACACACCACCACGCCTGGCTAATTTTTGTATTTTCAGTAGAGACGGGGTTTCACCATATTGGCCAGGCTGGTCTCAAACTCCTGACCTCAGGTGATCCAGCCTCCTCGGCCTCCCAAAGTGTTGGGATTACAGGCGTGAGCCACTGCACCCAGCCATTCTGATGGTTTTATAAGGGAAACCCCTTGCACTTGGTTCTCATTTCCCTCTTTGTCTGCCACCATATAAGATGTGCCTTTTGCCTTCCGCCATGATTGTGAGGCCTCCCCAGCCATGTGGAACTGAGTCGATCAAACTTCTTTCCTTTATAAACGAGCAAGTCTTGCCAGGCATAGTGGCTCATGCCTGTAATCCCAGCATTTTGGGAGGCCAAGATGGGTAGATCACCTGAGGTCAGGAGTTTGAGACCAGCCTGGCCAACATAATTTTGTTTGCCAGAAACCCCATCTCTACTAAGAATACAAAAAAAATTAGCCAGGTATGGTGGCGGATGCCTATAATCCCAGCTACTTGGGAGGCTGAAGCAGGAGAATTGCTTGAACCCAGGAGCTGGAGGTTGCAGTGAGTGAAGATGGCACCACTGCACTCCAGCCTGGGCAGCAGAGCAAGACTCAAAAAAATTAAAAATTAAAAATAAATAAATAAATAAATAACCCAGTCTCAGGTATGTCTTTACCCGTAGCATAAAAATGGACTAATATAATCCCTAAGTGCTGAGATTATAGGCATGAGTTACCACATCAGGCCCGTTTTTTAGCTATTATGAATAATGCTGATATGAACATGTTAAGTCCACGTTTTTATGTGGATATGTGCTTTTAATTCTCTTGAGTATACACCTAGGATCCACACTTACTCCAAAAAGATAGTTTCACTTGGGTATGTAGTTCTTCACTGGGGTGTATAGTCCCTAGTTTTGGGACTTTTTAAAAGCCTGTTGAAATTAATATTCTTTCTGTGTTTCATTGCTGATGTTGATGCTGTTATTACTAATCAGCCATTAGTCTAATTTCTTCTAATTATAGAAGTTGTGTGGCCAGGCACAGTGGCTCACATCTGTAATCCCAGCACTTTGGGAGGCCGAGATCGGCAGGTCCCTTGAGTCCAGGAATTCGATACAAGCCTGAGCAACATGGCAAAACCCCATCTCTAGAAAAAAATAAAAATTAGCCAAACATAGTGGTACGTGCCTATAGTCCCAGCTACTTGGGAGGCTGAGGCTGGAGGATCAATGGAGCCCAGGATACAGAGGTTACAGTGAGCTGAGATCATACCACTGCATTCCAGTTTGGACAATAGAGACCCTTTCTCAAAAAAAAAAAAAAAAAGAAGTTGTGAACAAAAAAAAGTACTTAAGATTTTCTTGTCTGTGGTATTCTTCACTTTGACTATGATGTATCTACAGATATGATGTATCTATGAGGTATGTATGGATTTATTTCTATTTATCCTGTTTGAGATCATTGGAATTCCTAAATCTGAGGATTCATGTTTTTAATAATCATGGAAAACTCTCAGGTACTGTCTCTTTGAATATTGCCTCTCTCCTTTTTTACTTAAAATTACTTTTCAAAACTCTGCTTAGATGTATATTAAATATTTTTATTTCATCCTTTATGCCTCTTAACCTCTTTCATATTTTCCATTTTTCTATGCTGTATTATGTGTAATTTTTTCAGATCTATCTTCCAGTTTACAAATTCCACCTCCAGCTGTGTCTATTCAATTATTTAACTGTGTCATTGAGTTTTTAATTTCATACCTGATATATTTAAATCTCTAGAATTTCTGTTTGGTTCTTTTTTTAATCTTCCTGGTAATTTTTATGACCTCTTGCTTCTTTCTTATGCCACAGAAGCTGTGGAGGTTTCAGGCTGCCCAGTGAGGTAGATGTCCTCAGGGTGTGCAGCAGTTTCATAATCACTTACTTCCTGGGCTGATGTTTCCAATTTATTTCTGGCCTCTGGTAATTCCCTTACCTTCTTACAGGCTCTTCCATTAACTGAAGGGATTTCCAAAGTACTTTTTCTAGCATTTTTAGATGTTTTGCAGCTAATAGATTTGTATGTCTTTAGTCATCATATAGATTTAAAACAATTTGTTACTTTTCTAATGTTCATGCTTTCAGCAAATAACTATGAACCACCTACTTTGTGCCAAGAACTTCTGAGGATTTAGTGGGGAACAAGACTGAACCTGTCCCTGGGGAAGCCCAACGCTTAACCAGGCAACTGCACCTCACAGTTAATCAGTGTTCTGATGGAGTAAGCATTAATAAACAACACCATTCTGAGATATATAGAGGCCAGAAACACTCTAATATTCAAACTGGTTCTCTTTCTATAAAAATTCAACATTCATTTAAGAGAAAGGACTATCCCATAAAGCAAAACCCAAGTTCTTTCCCTACTTTAGAAGGCATTAGGGAAGCTGTCTGTTATTATTCAACTACATGTTGCTATTGAAACATACACTTTCTGGGGGTAAGATCTAGTGCCCCACCTCAACCCCAAACTACTCAGAAAATAAATTATTCCAGCCACATACAGTCGCCTCCCAGAGGATGTTCTGGTAAATTTTTTTCATTTCACTACATTTACACTGGTGTTTTAGCTGCTGCCCCAGCCATCCCTTACTTCCAGTGTTCTGGGTAACTACTGCTGCATAACAAAGCACTCCAAAACAGTGGCTTCAAATGATAACTGTCTTCTGGGTTGAATTGTGTCCCCCCAAAAGATATGCTGAAGTCCTAACTCCCAGTACTTCAGAATGTGAACTTATGTGGAAATAACAATCATTGTAGGTGTAATGAGTTCAGATTAGGCATACTGGGATTGAGTGAACCCCTAATCCAATATGACTTGTATATTTACAAGAGGAGGGAAATTTGTGCACAGAGACACACAGAGAACACAATGTGAAGATGGAGGCAAATGTTGGAGTGATACAGCTACAAGCCAAGGGATGCCAAGCATTACCTACCACCAGAAGGTGAGAGAAGGGCCTGGAACAGAATTACCCTCAGAGGTTGGGTGCAGTGGCTCATGCCTGTAATCTCAGCACTCTGGGAGGCCAAGGCGGGCAGACCACCTGAAGTCAGGAGTTCAAGACCAACCTGGCCAACATGGCAAAACCCCGTCTCTACTAAAAATGCAAAAATTAGCCAGGCAGGGTGGTTTGCACCTGTAATCTCAGCTACTCAGGAGACTGAGATAGGAGAACCGCTTGAACCCAGGAGGCAGATGTTGCAGTGAGCCAAGATCACACCACTGCACTCTAGCCTAGGCAACAGAGTGAGACTCTATGTCCAAAAAGAAAAAAAAGAATTACAAATTACCCTCAGAGCCCTCAGAAGGAGCCAACCCCACCAACACTTTGACTTCAGATCTGGCCTCTGAAACTGTGATAAAATAAAATTCTGTTGTTTTACCCAATTTGTTTTCCTTACCTAGGAAGCCCTTGAAAACTAATACCCTACCATTTTATTCTGCTTATGAATTTGGAAGTTACCTGGATGCAGCTAGACAATTCTCACTCTAGGTCTCATGCATGGCATACAGCTCCAGAGTGGCTGGGGCTGGAACTGTGTTATCTCAAGGGCTTCTTCATGAGTGTATCTGGCACCTGGGCTAGAAAGACTCAAACAGCGGGGGCTGAATGAATTGGGGCCCCTGGCTGCCTTTTACTTTGTGTGATCTCTACACATGGAGGCCTCCTCGGGGGAGATGGACTTCTTATAGGACACCCGATGGCTCTCAGATCAAGGGCTCAAGAGAATCTGGGAGATGCGATGTGACCTTTTCTAACCCAGCCCCAGAAGTCCCATGGCATCACTTCCACTACATTCTGTTCAAAAAGGCTGTCGTAGAGGCCTTTCTTGTGTGATCAGATTAGTTCAAGGTAAGGGACATAGACTCCATCTCCTCATGAAAGAGGTGTCTAAAAATTCTGGTTTGTGTTTGTTTGTTTGTTTGTTTGTTTGTTTGTTTTCCCAAGACGAAGTCTTCCTCTGTCACCTAGGCTGTAATGCAGTGGCGTGATCTCTGCTCACTGCAACATCTGCCTCCCGGGTTTAAGCAATTCTCCTGCCTCAGCCTCCCAAGTATCTGGGATTACAGTTGCATGCCACCATGTCCAGCTAATTTTTGTATTTTTAGTACAGACAGGGTTTCACCATGTTAGCCAGGTTGGTCTTGAACTCCTGACCTTGTGATCCACACCCCCTTGGCCTCCCAAAGTGCCGGGATTACAGATGTGAGCCACCGCACTGGGCCGAATTCCCTGACATGCTTTAAACCCCTACAACAGCTCCATAAGGAGACATCTGGCCTGAGGGATTGGGGAAGGCTCTGTGGAAACAGCAATGTCTGCCAGCCTGTAGTCACAGGCATGAGGCATTAGCCAGGTGAGCAGGGCAAGTTCCAGGGAGAGGAGCCACTCCCCTTCTACCCCCAGCCCTGCGCCTCCTGACTAACGCTGGAAAACTGCTCCTTCCTTTCCTCACCCACCAGCCCTAGGCTCAGTACTTCAGCTGAGAGCACTGGCTGTATGCCAGACCCTGGAGACATGTGATCCAGCCCCTCCCCAGTTATTGCCCAAGCCAAAGATCATCACCGGGATCCTCTTTACCTGCTACCCAAACCAAAGGCCAACCCCAGGCTCCTCTCTGCCCACTGCCCAGGCCAAAGGTCATCCCTAGGCTCCTCTCTGGCCACTGCCCAAAGGTGGTGGAGGTGAAGCTCAGGTGCTTTCTGTGCCTTGACATAGGCCCTCCTCTTTTCCCCTAGTCTAAGGCCATTCCTGCCCCTGCCTTCCCCACGAATCCAGGGCAGCCCTCAGAGAGGGCTCCCTACACACATAACCACCACCCAGGGTTTGAGGAATCAGTTGCAGGGTCTGGAGCGGTTACTCTTCCCCTGCTCACCCCACTGTGGCTCTCAAATTCCCTGCCTTCCAAAGGGCCTGTTCGAATCTCCCCACCCTTCTGGGTCAGCTACTGGTCAGTGTCTGGACTCAGATTCAATGTTAGGCCTGTCAAACTCTAACCTGAGATCCTCTCTTCTCCCATCTTCTCATCCTCCTCCTCCTCTACTCTTTCTCCTGCTGTTTTTCCCTCCTTTCCTCTGTCTGTTTTTGTGTCTCTGAGCTCTTTCTCTCTTTTGCTATAACATCTCCCCCAAAGAGGGGCTGTTTAGAGGCCAGAATTATCTCTTGAGTTGGGTTTGGTTTTCTCCGCAGTCATTGGTACCAGAATCTGGCCACACTCATTAGGAAAAGTCCATTGAGGAATGCACTGTGGTGACTTGCTGCCTCCCCGCTACTCCACAACAGCTTTTCCTGAGTCTAATCTGAGACTCTGGGTGGGATGGATAGAGAGAGAAGACCAAAGACCAGAATGGTAAGGGAGGAAGTTATGCCCCATGGTCAGACTGTGATAGGACAGATGTAGTGAAGGAGACAGAAATTAAATTCTTACCAATAATCAAATCCTCCCAACCCTTCCCAAAGAGGTATTGCCACTTGCCAGCTTGACATTAACTATGTCACTTCACTTCTCTGAGTCAAAAACAATCCCCTCCCTAGAGGATTGTTATTATGATTCAGTGTGATAAGGACAGTTGATTCCGTTTGGAATGCTTTGGGCTGCAAATAACAGAAGAGTCAACCAAGACTTGCTTGAGCAATATAGATATTTAATTATTTCACATAGAAAGTAAGGGTCTTCAAGTTTGGTGCAATGATTCAGAAATGCCAGCGAAAACCCAGCTTCTTTTTATATTTCTGCTTCACTTATCCTTAGCTTGTTGTTTGCATGCTGTGTTCTTTCCTCACGGTTGAAAGGTAGCTGCTGCAGCCCAAGGTATCACATTCAAGAAAAGGAGAGGAAGTCATGGTGGCTCACACCTGTAATCTCAGCACTTTGGGAGGCTGA
The DNA here is from genome assembly GCF_000951045.1 of Mandrillus leucophaeus. Classification (NCBI taxonomy): domain Eukaryota; kingdom Metazoa; phylum Chordata; class Mammalia; order Primates; family Cercopithecidae; genus Mandrillus; species Mandrillus leucophaeus. The sequence goes on along the minus strand of NW_012098954.1, from coordinate 522,489 downwards.
GGCAGGCAGATCACTTGAGGTCAGAAGTTCCAGACCAGTCTGGCCAACATGGTGAAACCTCATCTCTACTAAAAATACAAAAATTAGCCAGGCATGGTGTTGCAGGCCTGTAGTTCCAGTTACTCAGGAGGCTGAAGTGGGAGAATTGCTTGAACCTGAGAGGTGGAGGTTGCAGTGAACTGAGATTGCATCACTGCACTCCAGCCTAGGAGACACCTCTGTCTCAAAAAAAAAAAAAAAAGAGAGAGAGAGAAGAGGGGAAATTAATAATAATAATAAACACTCCTTTAGGTGAAGAACTCCTTGCAGGTGATCCAAGAATCCCACATTGAGAAATTCTGCCTTGTGGTGTGATCACCTGATTGGATGCTCATTCTCATCTCAGATGCTTTTGCACCGTGAAAACTCCTTCGAGGGAAAAGTGATGCCCCACCCAGTGGCGGAATTCCATGTGCCTGTGGGGCTAGGCAGGGGAGGGAGAAGGCTTCCTGGTACCTCAGGTCACATCACAGACCTTCAGAGCTGGAAGGGACCCTGGAAGATCCTGCTGCCAACCAATCACAGATGGGGAAACTGAGGCCGAGGGTAGACCAGTGATTTCCTCACAGTCACATAGCGGAGCCAGGGCCAGGGCCAAGGAGTCCTGGCTCTGAGCCCTGTTGGTGCTCTGGGGCAGTGCTCAGAAGGGAGGCTCGGGCCAGGAAATGCAGGGTCTTAGGTGGACTCCCAGAAGCAGACTCTGAGACCGAACTGCATTCAAATGATCCTCTGTGGAGGTTTGGAGGAGAAGGGGAGTGAGAGAAGCAGAGTAGGGTAGGGGGTGAAGGCAAAGCTGGAATGTGGTCTCAGCTGGAGTTGCACAGCAGCTTTATCCCCCAGGGGTTCTGGAGCATAGAGAGCATCACACAGTTACTCCCACCTCTTGTACTGCCATGCAAGTCCACCATCAGCCACAGCGTGCCCAGGTTGTGGCAAGCAGAGCATGGCCTTCCACGTGGCGGTGGCTCTCGTTTGGCTAAGGACACATCTCCAATGAAGGGGCAGCTATGGGGCATTAGTAGTGACCCCCCCACCCCCTGCAGCTGGGGGACAGGTAACTGCAGACTAGAAGGAAACTACACAGGTCTCTTCCCAGAGCCACGAGTCATCCTTGGCATTGCCAGCACACAACAGTGTCCAGGGGCATAGGCGGTCCTGCCTGCCACCTCATTTTCCCCATTCATGAAATGGGCGTGCAGGACCAAGGGTGGCCGGGCTCCCTTCAAGCTCTGCCTTCCTGAACTCCTGGGATTCTGCTTCCACCTCACCCCAAAGTTCCACTCAGGCCTCCCCCTGCCCCAGACTCCCCACTTCCCCAAGCAGGGGAAGAACCATTGAGACTGAAGTTGGGTCCCCACTCTGTCAGGCCTGAACCCCACGAATAGGCAGAAGCAACGGTTTCTTGGGGTGTGTACCTCCCCTGCCTGCCAGTGGGCCTAGGGAGTCAGTATTTCTCAAAATGTAAGTACGGAGACCACATCGGGTTGTCAGTAAATTCATTATCCCATTACGCGGGTCTGAATTATTCAACGCTCTTGGGCTGCCTCAGGAACCTGCCCAAGCACAGTCGATGCTGGCGTGAGGAGATTGGATGGAGTCAGGCCAGGCCCGGGGCAGGGTGGGTGCCAGTGTGACAGATCTGGGCCCAGAGAGGCTGCCAGGGCTGGAAGGCACAGGGGGCACTGGCTGGCAGGGCCTGGGTCCCGGGTGTTCCTGGGGCAGGGGAGGGGGCTGTGCACCGAAGCCCAGTCCTCCTCACCCCCAGGAAATCAGCAGGGTGTGCCTTTGGGGCCCCACCGGCTCCTAAAAGCCCAGGGACAGAAGATCCAGGCTCCACTTCTTTCTGGCTGCGTGACCTCCAGCAGGTCATGCACCCCTCTGAGCCTTAGTTTCTTCATCCATGAAATGCAGCAATGATGCTAAACATTCTGTCTCCATTCTCCCCTGCAATAGTAGAGCTGATTTTTTCATTGAGATCATAATCACTGGAATAAAGACCTTTTCTTGGCTGAGGTGTTACTGTGTGACTAAATGTCGGTCAAAGGGAGGCAAGCAGGAGCTTCCTGTGAGACTTTCAGCAAGGATCCTTAAAGGAAGGGGTGAGTCCTGTGTGGTCCCTTCCTTTTCACTGAAAACTGGAGTGAGGTGTAAGGCCGGAGCTCAAGCAGCTATGTTACTCAATGAGAAGCCACATGTTGAGGATGGCATGTCCTCCAGAATGGTTCAGTGGTTAGGAACTGTGGGTCCTGAAACCAGAGGATCTGGGTTTGAATCCCTACTCTACCACCTATAAGCTGTGCAACTTGGGGCAAGTGGCTTAACCTCTCTATGCTTCAGTTTTCTCCTCTGTAAGACAGGGATAAAAGTGGTACCACTCCCCTTACAGGGCTGGCTTGAGGAGTAAGTGGGTTAATATAAAGCCTCATCCCACGGGGAATAAGGTGTCACAAGAAGTGGCTGTACACAGGAAATGTCATATTTGTGTCAGCTGTTATGATACTATTTTATTTCATTTATTTTATTTTATTTTTTTTTCTTGATACAGAGTCTCACTCTGTCACCCAGGCTGGGTTGCAGTAGCATGATCGCGGCTCACTGCAACCTGTGCCTCCTGGGTTCAAATGATTCTCCTGCCTCAGCCTCCTGGGTAGCTGAGACTGCAGGTGTGCATCACCACACCTGGCTAATTTTTGTATTTTTAGTAGAAATGGGGTTTCACCATGTTGGCCAGGATGGTCTTGAATTCCTGACCTCAGGTGATTCACCCACCTCAGCTCCCCAACATGCTTGGATTACAGGCATAAGCCACCGTGCCCAGCCAATGATCCAATTTTAAACATCTGCAGGGCTTCTCTGTATAGCTCAGGGATATGAGCCTCCCTGCCCCTCATGTCTCCCAGAGCTTCCTCTCAGTCTGGACTTTTTCCTCAGGTGAGTGTACCCTTGGGGCAGCAATGCCAGAGAGCTTCATTAAGCCAGGACACAAACAGCTTTGCCTGGAGAGAAAGCCCCTAGCCTGAGCCACTGGGGGCAGGAAATAGAGACTGGGCCTCTGGGTTGGAATCCGCAGGAGGGATCCAGATGAAGTTCTTGGGAAGAGAGAAAGAGAAATAAGGTATTCTGACTGGCCATGGAGCCCAAACAGGAGTCTCCCCTCTCTGGGCCTCTGGGGACTGGATTAAATCAGAGGTTACAGCTCACATGCCAGCAGCATAAAGACCAATATAGAAAATTAGTGAAGTTGTTTGGGTGTGAGGCAGCAGAGAGTGGTGGGGACTGGGGCAAGGGCCCTTAACCCATCTGAGTGGGGGGTGGGGCACCATGCAGCCCCAGCGACCTGCTCTGCAGCTAAGTGGGTCCCATGTAGGCAAATCTTTCACTGTTTCAAAAGGAATATAAATTAAATCTGAATTCTTTGTGAAATCTGACTGTTTAGTGTTGGCTCCATTGAAACAAACAAAACCCTGAGCAAGGCAAATAAAAATCTGTCCCCAGGCCAGCTCAGGGGCTGCCAAATGCAAACAAGAGCTGAGAGGTCCCTGGAGCAGGGCAGGCTGCACCCTGAAGTCCATGGCTGCATTTCCCTGGTCTCTGCAGGGAGGGCATAGGCTGAGCGTCGGGGTGGCATGGAGGAAAGGGGCAAGTGGCTGGGAGTGTGTCCCTCCCAGGAGGCAGGTGCTCAGGGAGGCGAGCCTGACCACTCAGCACCTCCCTGCTGGGCTCAGGATGGCAGTGGGGGTTGGGCAGGGGGTCTGCCCTGCAATCTCCTGGCTCCCTGAACTTCAAGTTCTTCCTCTGAGAAATAGAGGGAGTCTTTGGCTTCCCAGAGCTGATGGGAGGCAAGATGGGAAACCCTGAACCCTTAGGAATTGAGCAAGAATGGATTTGCAGAGGCCCTGGGGCCAGGCAGACCTGAAGGCAGCTCCTGTGTGAGGCAGCACCCCCGCCCCCCTGCCCTGAGGAGATCCTGCCCAATGGTGTAGGTGGGGTTAGGGTGTTACTGTGGCTTTGGGGTCACCGCGGAGCATGTGGGACCCATTAGAGTGGATTGTTCATCCTGACCTTTCACTCCTCTACCTGTAATAGGATTACAAAGGTGGCCTTGCAGGGCCACCCCACAGAGGGGGTAGAACACAGTCACTCACCCTGATACTACAGGCTTGGCCAAGTGAGTGGCTTTGGCCAATGGAACTTCAGCAGACTTGGCGCAGGCAGGGGCTTTCAATGCACCTGTGTGATTGCCTCTCATGCTTGCGCTGCCCACCAGGCAAGAGCATCCCCAGGTCTCTGCTGCTCCCCAGATGATCTGGACCCACGACTTGAAGCAAAACCATGCCAGCCGACTCCTGAACCAGGAGAGAGAAAGCAAATGGTTATTTTGGAAGCCACGGAGATCCAGGGCTGTTACAGCACTGTTGCAACAGAAACCTGTTTCTCAGGCCCAGGAGAACACAGGCCTCCTCAAGCCCTCTTCAGCTTGCTGCATGGAAGTGCCCACTCCACCTGGTCATCCACTGTCCCAGAAGCCCCTGTGCCTCTGGCCCTGGGGCAAACAGACGGACTCCCCCTGGAGTGGGATCCCCAAGCTTGGATCCTACAAAACTGGAACCAGCCCCTACACCCTGCCCATGGGACCTTGGATAAGTCACTTCTCCTGCCAGAGCCTCACCTGCAGAATGTGGGGATCTCACCTCACCCACAGGGAGATCTGGAGGGGCCATGAGACCCCACGGGCCTGCCACAGGGTGAGGGTGGGCTGCCGGGCTGGCATATGGGCTCCTCAGGATGGGGAGGGACTGACTTGCCATGAATCTGTCCGCAAGGGGACTGGGCAAACTCACTCCTGAGGAATCAGAGGCTTCGCCCATGCAGGGCACGATTCCAAGTTCATTGTGGAATCTGCCACTCTAGCCTGAAGAAAAAGCAAACAGGGTTATCCAGCACCAACTCTAAACCATCCCTGTGGGTATGGGCCACACCGCCTGGGGACTGGAATCAGTTAGGATAGCTCTCTGAGCCTTAACTGGAAGGGTATATATACAGTTAATCATTGCTTAAACACAAAGGGCTCCAATTTCTCCCAGAACAGAGTGTGGAGGTAGATGCTGCTGGTGTTGGTTCAAGGGCTTGACAATGTCTTTGAGAACCAACACACTGTCTTTCCTCTTGCCATCCTCACTGTTCAGTGTTTTTTGTTTGGTTGGTTTTAATCCTTAACCCTGTTGCCTCATGGCCACAAGATGGCTGCTATGGCTCCAAGCATTTCATCTTTATACAACCCCATTCAAGGTAAGAAGAGACTAAGCAGCAAAAGAGGATTTCTTATTATTAGAAAGAAAAATGTCCTGAGAAGCCCCCCTTTATCTGTGGCCAGGAATGAACCACACAGTCATCCCCAGCAACTATGAGGGTAAGAAAGGAGTATCTTGGGAAAAGGACTCCGACAGTTATGGCAGCCTGAGACTGATCATAGTTCCCCCATAGAGTTGCATGTGTTGCTGCTTAAACAATATCAGGCCCCTGGTGGCAAGGCAGGAGGAGGAATGGCTCCGAGGTGAACAGTAACAGTGTGGGCTGGAGGTCCAGGACTCAGAGTTCTATTAAGGGGAGTGTACCAGGCAGGGCTTTTAATTATAAACCACAGAAGCCACTCAGTGGCAAAGGACAGATTCTACTTTATTGCAAACAACAGAATTCACTTTGTTACAAACAGAAAGTTCTACTTTGTTGCAAACAGCAGACTCTGGGAGCACCAGAGAAGCAGACTTGGAAGACCCACAACCAGGAACAATACAGCCCGGGAGCCCCACCCAATCACACCACAGGACTGTCCTAATTACAACACAGCTACTGCCACAGCCCACCTCTTGGTAGAGGCTCTACCACAGCCACCCCAGCGGAAACAGGCACCTGCACTGCCTCATACCTGCTTGCCGGGAGATCACTCTCCTCCATGCTCAGCTAGTTCACCTTGCCCACGTGTACTTTCTTCCAAGTCTTGTGCATCTGATTGGTGGAAGCTAGTGTATTTTATCTTCTTTGGGGGAAAGGAAGTGAGAGGTGACAATGTGCTAGCAGCCCTCACTCTCAGCGCCTTCTCGGCCTCGGCGACCACTCTGGCGGCGCTTGAGGAGCCCTTCAGCCCGCCACGGCACTGTGGGAACCCCTCTCTGGGCTGGCTGAGGCTGGAGCTGCCTCCCTCTGCTTGCGGGGAGGTGTGGAGGGAGAGGCGCAGGCGGGAACCGGGGCTGCG
>NW_012098954.1:497904-515911 GCF_000951045.1 Mandrillus leucophaeus | reverse complement strand
AGGCGCTGCCCCCTGCTCCGTGGCGCCCGGTCCCATCAACAGCCCAAGGGCTGAGGAGTGCAGGCGCCGCTCCGGACTGGCAGGCAGCTCCGCCTGCAGCCCCGGTGCAGGATCCACTAGTTGAAGCCAGCTGGGCTCCTGAGCCGGATGGGGACTTGGGGAACTTTTCTGTCTAGCTAAGGGATCGTAAACGCACCCATCAGCACTCTGTGTCTAGCTCAGGGTTTGTAAATACACCAATCAGTACTCTGTGTCTAGCTCAAGGTTTGTAAGTACACCAATTGGTACTCTGTATCTAGCTAACTCTGTATCTAGCGAACCTAGTGGGGACTTGGAGAACTTTTCTGTCTAGCACTGTGTGTCTAGCTCAAGAATTGTAAACGCAGCAATCAGCACTCTGTCAAAACAGTCCAATCAGCTCTCTGTAAAATGGACCAATCAGCTCTCTGTAAAATGGACCAATCCGCAGGATGTGGGTGGGGCCAGATAAGGGAATAAAAGCAGGCTGCCCGAACCAGCAAGCGGCAACCGGAAGCACCCAGCGACAACTCACTTGGGTTCCTTCTCACACTGTGGAAGCTCTGTTCTTTAGCTCTTTGCAGTAAATCTTGGTACTGCTTAACTCTTTGGGTCCACGTCTGCCTTTATGAGCTGTAACACTCACAAGGAAGGTTTGCAGTTTCACTCCTGAAGCCATCGAGACCACGAACCCACCGGGAAGAACGAACAACTCCAGACGCGTTGCCTTTAAGAGCTGTAACACCACAAAGGTCTGCAGCTTTTCTGAGACCATAAACCCACCAGAAGGAAGAAGCTCCAGACACCTCTGAATGTCTAAAGGAACAAACTCCGGACACACCATCTTTAAGAACTGTAACACTCACTGCAAGGGTCCGTGGCTTCATTCTTGAAGTCAGTGAGACCAAGAATCCACCAATTCTGGACACAGAGGGACTCACAATGTAGTCCTGCTTCTCAATGTGGAGAGATAAGAGCTGCAAGGGGGCTGAGCATGGTGGCTCATGCCTGTAATTCCAGCAATTTGGGAGGCCAAGGCAGGAGGATCATCTGAGGTCAGGAGTTAAAGACCAGCCGGGCCAACATGGTGAAACCCCATCTCTACTAAAAATACAAAAATTAGCCCAGCTTGGTGGCAGGCATCTGTAACGCCGGGTACTCAGGAGGCTGAGGCAGGATAATTGCCTGAACCCAGAAGGCAGAGGTTGCAGTGAGCGGAGATGGCACCATTGCACACCAGCCTGGGCAACAGTGGGAGACTCCATCTGGGAAAACAAAAAAACAAATACAAAAAAAAAGCTGCAAGGAGACTTTCTTTTCTTTTTTTGAGATGGGAGTCTCGCTCTGTCTCCCAGGCTGGAGTGCAGTGGCACAATCTCGGCTCACTGCAAGCTCTGCCTCCTGGGTTCAGCCATTCTCCTGCCTCAGCATCCCGTGTAGCTGGGACTACAGGCACCCGCCACCGCACCCGGCTAATTTTTTGAATTTTTGGTAGAGACGGGGTTTCACCATGTTAGCCAGGATGGACTCGATCTCCTGACCTCGTGATCCGCCCGTCTCGGCCTCCCAAAGTGCTAGGATTACAGGCTTGAGCCACCGCGCCTGGCCCTCTTATTTCTCAAAGAGCCCCATGAAGTTTCTACCACTGGAAGGTGCCTGAGAATCAGCTGAGGTGTCCAGCAGAACCAACGAGTGGCTGTGATATGCATCCCTAGCCACCTCCAGGTAAGAAAGACGAAAAAACAGCACAACCAGAAAATACACACATGTAAGTCATCCTCTGGTGACTCCCATTAACACCTATGTGCCACGACAGAATTGAGCCAGAGAAGCTGCATCACATGTATATTGCTGGTACATGGTGGGTGCCTCCCAGAAGAGCTAAATTTCCAAACGACTCAGGAGCCCTGGATTTGGGCCAATGGTGAGATGACAAGCGTTTATGTGAAGCTGAGACAGAGAGAGGTTCACATCTTGGCTCTGCCGCCTATGTTCCCTGATGGCTGGGATCTTGGTGCGCACATCTGCAAGATGGGGAGACTATGCTAGCTCCCTCAGAGGGTTGCTAGGAGGAGCATTCCCACCACCCAGTGCATTAGTGCAGGAGCAGGGACCATGTATTTAAATGTCTAATACCAGCGCTTCTCAACGATAGGGGACGGGATGAAGGCGGGGCATTTTCACCCTTTCAATCATCCCAAGCAGTTGGAGGCTGGAGCAGGCAGAATTTTGACCCCATAATCTCTGCCACCAATGTCACTCTCTTGTTTGTGTTGTTCGGTTATTTTGTTTTGTTTGAGACATTGTCTCACTCTGTCGCCCAGGCTGGAAGGCAGTGGCACCATCTTGGCTCATTGCGACCTCTGCCTTCTGGGTCCAAGCAATTCTCATGCCTCAGCCTCCCGAGTAACTGGGATTACAGGTGTGTGTCACCATGATCAGCTAGTTTTCATATTTTTAGTAGAGATGGGGTTTGACCATGTTGCCCAGGCTGGTCTCGAACTCCTGAGCACAAGTGATCTGCGTGCTTTAGCCTCCCAACATGCTGGGATTATAGGCATGAGCCACTGCACCTGGCCTGTTTTTTGTTTTTTGAGACAGGGTCTCACTCTGTCGCCCAGGCTTGAGTGTAGCGGTGTAGCCATAGCTCACTGCAGCCTCGACCTCCCAGGCTCAAGCAATCCTCCCACCTCACCCTCTTGAGTAGTTGGGACTAGAGGTATGCACCACCACACCCAGCTATTTTTTTTTTAATTTTTATTTTTTTGTAGAAGAGGAGTCTCACTCTGCTGCCCAGGCTAGACACTAACTCCTGGCCTCAAGTGATCCTCCCATCTTGGCCTCCCAAAGTGCTGGGGTTATAGGTGTGGGACTTCAAAGACATAACCAAGTTTACTAGGCAGCTCCCTTAAAATAGGGAGATTATCCTGAATTATCTGAGTGGGCCCAATGTAATCACAGGAGCCCTTAAAAGCAAAAGAGGGGCCGGGCGCTGTGGCTCACACCTGTAATGCCAGCACTTTGGGAAGCCAAGGTGGGTGGATCACCTGAGGTCAGGAGTTCGAGACCAGCCTGGTCAATATGGTGAAACCCCGTTCCTACTAATAAAAAGTTTGCTGGCCGTGGTGGTACATACCTATAATCCCAGCTACTTGAGAGGCTGAGGCAGGAGAATCACTGGAACCTGGGAGGCAGAAGTTGCAGTGAGCTGAGATTGTGCCAGTACACTCCAGCCTGGGTGACAGAGACACAGTCTCAAAAAAATAAATAAATAAAAATAAGCAAAAGAGGAAGACAGCAATTGGGAGCACCAGAAAGATGCCAGGTGCCTCTGCTGGCTTTGAAGATGGAAGGGTTTCAGGACAAGGAACTGAATTTTGCCAACAATTGGTGAGCTTGGAAGAGGCCCCACAGCCCCAGGGGAGAATTTTGTCTTGAACCTGGTGAGACCCTGAGCAGAGAATCCAACCAGCCTTGTCAGACTTCTGACCTACGCTCTGCGAGATAACAAGTGGGTTTTGTTTTAAGCTACTAACTTTGTGGCAATTTGTTGTACAGCAATGGAAAACGAAAACAGAAGGTTCATGCCCATTTCCTAGTTTTCTAGAGTTTCTCAGAAACCCTGAGCTTACTCAGCTGCAAAGTGAGTGGTGGGGCAGATGTTTGAACCCAAGTTCATCTGTTCTAAAGCCCACGCTGTGGCTTTCCCATTCAGCCTCTCCAGATGAGGAAAGTGAGTCACAAGAGGCACTGCCAGGGTCAGCTCCCCAGTATCTCAGCACAGAGGAGGTGAGACCAGACTGTGGCCCCCTCATGCTCCCAGCTCATGTGAGGAGCCCCAGGAGCCCCCAAGTCGCCATCTGTCTGTGTCTATCTGTGTCAGTGCATTCGGCCTGAACCGTCCTAAAGCCCTTGGAGTCAAAGCCCTGCCTCCTGTGACATCTTAGGTAAAAGGTAGTGTTCTCCTCAGGGAGCCCAGCAGAGCTCACCCAGACATCGGTGGTGGTCTGCTGGCCACTGAGGCCCTTCTCACTCTAGGGGACTCCGCTTCATGCCCTAACTTCTCTCATTCATGCTCAGAGTCAGAGGAAACTGGTGCCTCATGAGCCAGAGCAGACATGAAGCTCAAAGACATGTTCAGGCCGGGCGTGGTGGCTCACGCCTGTAATCCCCCAGCACTTTGGGAGGCCGAGATGGGGCAGATCACGAGGTCAGGAGATTGAGACTATCCTGGCTAACATGGTGAAACCCCATCTCTACTAAAAATACTAAAAATTAGCCGGGCATAGTGGCGGGCGCTATAGTCCCAACTACTCGGACTGAAGCTGAGGCAGGATAATGGTGTGAACCTGGCAGGCAAGGCAGAGGTTGCAGTGAGCCGAGATCGCGCCACTGCACTCCAGCCTGGGCGACTGAACAAGACTACGACTCAAAAAAATAAATTAAAAAAAAAAGATGTGTTCAGTTTGGCCAACAGTGTTTAAACACACACACACACAGACACACATACACACACACACACACACACACACACACACACCCCGATGTTTAAAATGTGAAGTTTCACACTGAAAGCCATATTACCAAACTCCCTTGGGGAATTGGAAGCTCTGGCCATACTGGGCCCATCTTCCCACTTGGCATCCAAGGCTAAAGCCAAGTGGCCACCATGTCCCCTGGTGAAGGGTGAGCTCTGGAGTGCTCCAGTCCCCACCACCCCCTATTATCTCCCCCCACTTACTTCACCTCCCTGGACCCAAAAGACATCTGAACTCCAATCCCTTAGGATTGATTCTATGACCTTACCCTTCTGCCTCCTGCCCTGCTCAGTCCCAGGAGATCCCAGGCGACAGCAGCCAGCCTGTGTGATGCTAGCAGGGCTATGAGAAATAGGAGTGGGGCCACTAGGATGGAAACTCAAGGGTCTCTTCCAGACCTGTTTGTGTGGACAGCTGTTCCCAGTGACCCCGTTCAGCTAAGACTGTCAGGCTATCTGCATCTGTCTGCGTCAGTCCACTCAGCCTGAACTGGCTCCCTCTCTGCCTGGTGGGGGCCTAAGTGCAGGTGCTGATGCCCATTTTCTCTGCCCTGATGAGGCTTCAGGTTCCTTGGTGCTTAATGGGGCAATGGCATTTGGCCAGAAGGCACCTGAGACAGGTGAAAATGACCTCCCCTGCCCATTCCCTCCCCTGGGGGCTGCTGCCCACATCCACATGGCCTTTTAGGGAGGCTCAGCCCCCCACCCCACCCACTACCAGGCCCACTGCCAGGAGAAGAATCAAAACCCACTCTGTCTTCATCCCCCAGGCTTCTAGGAAAAAGCCCTAGAACAGATTCGGAGGCAACACTGCTCACTTCATGGTGAGCTGAGATGCTGGTGCCGCAATGCAAGAGACAAGAAATGAGTAGCAAAAAGGGGAGGGAGGTGGAAAAATTAAATTTTGCATGATCAGCAAGGTTTCAAACAATCGCTCGCCAACTGAAGTGGGTGCCACGTCTATAAGTCATTCTGTTTTATAGACCATTAGGATCTCCAGAGAGAACCTGCATGGAGACCACTGCTTTTTGTTGAAATTAAAATGTCAGAGAAAAAGAAATAGAACAAAACAGGGAATCTGCAATTAATTACCAGGCCATAAAAATTCAATAATCAGGAAGCAGAGCGGCCGCAGGCCCAGAGGTATCACAGCCAGTGTAACAAGAATGGAATACATTAATCTTTTCAAATTAGTTTTTTAATCTGACGGGGATATATGGTGACATGCCTCCCCTCCCCACCCGCTCCCCCTCAACCTCCACGGCTCCGGCCTAAAGCCAGGCTGTGGGAGGGAGTTAACAGTGTGAGCTGGGGGCCTGCTGCAACCTGGACCCCTGGGCTGAAGGGAGAGGGCCTTCCCCGGCCCCACCTGAGTGCAGGGCTCTCGTCCCAGCAGTGGAGCCAGGAAGGCCTGTTCGCCCTGGGTCCCAGGGTACAGGGGAGCGGTAGGCGCGTTTCCTCTATTGGCTGGGGGGTCTGGGCGGTGGTCTCTGAGCTTTCCTGCTTGGAAAATGGGAACAAGATCACAGCCGTCCCCGGATCCTGGAAGCATTGTGTCTGGTGCCCCGCAGGTCTTCAATAAAGGGGTCCTGCTGTTACTATTTTTACTCCTGGCAGCAAGGAGCGCCGGGCAGCGCCAGGACTCTATTCAAGAGCATTTATTTAGCGCCTGCTGTGTGCTCAGTCCTGGGAAGGAGAGACCAGCATCCTCAGTCCTTACCCTGCAGAAAGAGGCTCACAGTCAAGTTAGAGGCCAAGCAAGATGTAGAGGGCAAAAGAGTAAAGGGCAAGAAGCTTGTCCTCGAGCAGGGCTGCTGGCCCGGTGGCAAGTCCCAGGAGGGCCGAAAGGGCACCCGGGCACAGAGACGGCAGGCTCTGCCCCCACACAGCCGTGTGCTCCTGGGGCTGCCGGCTGATTGGTCTAAGAACCAGCCCCACCCCGTCTCTGATTAGAGGCCGTGCCCTCCAGCCCGGAGCCTCCCCACAGAGCTTCGCCGCCTCCTTCCTTGCCTCCACTAGGCCCAAGGTTCCTGCAGCTCAGATGACTCCAAGTTTCTGGCCTTCGTCCTCAGCCAAGCCACTCTCTCATTAACCCCTCAACAAGCCGGCCTCTGGGCCTTGCTCAGGCTTAGCCCCTGCCTGGGATACCCCCCAGTGGATTTCAATGCCTAGTCAGCGTTGTTAAAATGGACTCTTGGCCGGGTGCGGTGGCTCACGCCTGTAATCCTAGCACTTGGGAGGCCGAAGCAGCGGATCACATGGTCAGGAGTTCGAGACCAGCCTGGCCAATATGGTGAACTCCCTCTCTACTAAAAGTACAAAAATTAGCTGGGCATGGTGGCAGGCGCTTACAGTCCCAGCTCCTCAGGAGGCTGAGTCAGGAGAATTGCTTGAACCGGGCAGGCGGAGGTTGCAGTGAGCCGAGAACATGCCAGTGCACTCCAGCCTAGGCGACAGAGCAAGACTCCGTCTCAAAAAAAAAAAAAAGGATTCTTACAGCCTCCACCCCAGGGGACATCTGCAGAGCAGCAGGAACGTAACAGTCTGCCCTTCGGACTTTGACTCCTTTTAAAGGTAACATGACAGCTGACTAAGTGCCAGACCCCATGTAAGTCCTCCGCCTGGATTTTGTTATTTGGTCCCCTGGGAGGTTGGGACTATTCATAACCCCATTTCACAGGGGCAGAAGTCGTGAAGCTTAGGCCACCCACCAGTTCTGTGTGACCTGCATCTCTGAAACTAGCTTCACTAAGAATACCAACCAGAGGCCAGGCATGGGGGCTCACACCTGTAATCCCAGCACTTTGGGAGGCTGAGGCAGGAAGATCACTTAAAGCCACGAGTTCAAGACCAGCCTGGACAACATAGAAGGGGTCCAGCCTGGACCCCTTCTCTTAAAAAAAAAAATAATTAAAAATAATTTTTTTTTTAATTTAGCCAGGTACAATGGTGACTGCCTGTGGTCCCAGCTACTTGGGAGGCTGAGGCAAGAGGATTGCTGAGCCCAGGAGCTCGATGCTGCAGTAAGCAGTAATCTTGCCACTGCACTTCAGCCTTGCCAGAGACCTTGCCAAAAAAAGAAAAAGAACAAGGCCAGGCACCATAGCTTAGGCCTGTAATCCCAGCACTTTGGAAGGCCGAGGCAAACAGATCACTTGAGGCCAGGAGTTCGAGACCAGCCTGGCTAACATAGCAAAACCCGTCTCTACAAAAAAATACAAAAATTGGCAGCGTGTGGGGGTGCATGCCTGTAGTCCCAGCTACTCCAGAGGCTGAGGCAGGAAAATCGCTTGAATTGGGAGGTGGAGGTTGCAGTGAGACTTGATTGTGCCACTGCACTCCAGCCTGGGTGACAGAGTGAGACCCGGACAAAAAAAAAAGACTGTCTTTCACCTCCTCCGGAGTTTGGCGCATGGTAGGGGTTCAATCAGTGCTCTCCGGACTGTTCCAGCAGAACAACCTTGCAAGGGAGCTTCACTGGCTTTCTCCTCAAGATGTCTTCCAACCTACAAACATAACAGCGGCTGCCACTTATGTATTGTGCTACTGTGTGCGAAGCTGTGGGATCTGGTGCCTTTTATGGTAAGATTGTGGGCCTCATTTTACAGGAAGGAAACTGAGGCTCAGAGAGACTGGCAGGCCCAAGATCAGATGCTCATATCTATCTGGCCCCCAAAGGCAGGATTTTAACAGCTAAGAATATGGTCTCAGTTCCACAGGCCCACCCCAGGGCTCCTGAACCCCAGCTCGAGGCTGCGTGCCCTCAAACCAGGTCCCTCACTCCTTCAGCCTGATGCTTTGGGGCATCTTGCCCGGGAGGCCTTCGGGAGACCTTCCCCCTTTAATCTGTATCTCTTGTACTTGTGACTATCTTGTAATTTACACTGGCGCCCTCCATACACAATCCACATATGCCCCAAGGGGCCTCAGAATAAATAGTGGCGAGGAGAAAAAGCATTGGCAGGAGGAGCAATGGACGCAGGCCCCTGGACTGCGGGCAAAGGCGGGAAAATTCAGATCCAGCGCTTGCCTGCTGCCCGCAGGGGCGCAGTTCCCGGCGCGGCCACCAGATCGCGCCGGGCTCTATCGGGCAGGGCTTGCAGTAAGGCTGTGTGGCCGCCAGATGATGCCCGAGACCACTGCTCCGCGGGCAGTGCCCAGACAAGGTGGAGCCCGGCGGGCCCGCGAATCCGAGACGTGTCCCAGGAGCTCCAGCGCACGTGACCTGCCATTGCCTCCCGCCGCCTCCTGCCCGCGCCATGACCCAGCCGGTGCCCCGGCTCTCCGTGCCCGCCGCGCTGGCCCTGGGCTCAGCCGCGCTGGGCGCGGCCTTCGCCACTGGCCTCTTCCTGGGTGAGCAGGACCTTGTCCCGGCGGGCGGGCGGGTGGGCGGGCGCAAAGGAGGGCGCGGCGTGGCTCAGGTTAACCCCTGTGGCCGCAGAGCCCTCTACCCTGATCCAATATCTTCTCCCTGGCAGGAAGGCGGTGCCCCCCATGGCGAGGCCGGCGAGAGCAGTGCCTTCTTCCCCCCGAGGACAGCCCGCTGTGGCAGTATCTTCTGAGCCGCTCCATGCGGGAGCACCCGGCGCTGCGAAGCCTGAGGCTGGTCAGCAGGGCGCGGGACGGGAACGGGCGTCCCTCTCGGGCCCTGCGGGTCCCACGTGTCTGTGTGACCTTGGGCTGGGCCGTGGCCCTCTGGGCTTCCGGCTTCCCCGGGCCGGGTGCGGTGGGCGTTCCTGGAGGGTCTGTCCCCCAGGCCACGCCCAGAACCGCGCTCCTGGGAGTTTGGGACCCCAGGGCGAAGGTGGGTAACCGGCATGGCTGGTGACACCTTCTTTCACGCAGCTGACCCTGGAGCAGCCGCAGGGGGATTCCATGATGACCTGCGAGCAGGCCCAGCTCTTGGCCAACCTGGCGCGGCTCATCCAGGCCAAGAAGGCGCTGGACCTGGGTAGGGGCACGCGGCCGGGATCCCGGAGGGCCGAGGTTTCTGGGCCGACCCCCACTCTGCTCTGAGCCCGTCTGTGTTCTGGTCCCAGGCACTTTCACGGGCTACTCTGCCCTGGCCCTGGCCCTGGCGCTGCCCGCAGACGGGCGCGTGGTGACCTGCGAGGTGGAAGCGCAGCCCCCGGAGCTGGGGCGGCCCCTGTGGAGGCAGGTGAGCGCCCGCGCGTAGCCCCGCAGCCCCAGGCGAGGGCGCAACGGCTGACCCGCTTCCTCCGTAGGCCGAGGCGGAGCACAAGATCGACCTCCGGCTGAAGCCCGCCCTGCAGACCCTGGGTGAGCACCGAAGCGGGAAGGGTTTTGTGGCCATTGCAAACGAGGTCGCTGTGTGGCCGAGCTGTGACTAGGCCTGCGGGTTAAGGGCACAGCTGGCTATCACAGCGCCCGGGCCGGCCTGGGAGGGGCCTTAGGGACGCCCGGGCCGCGGACTCAGCGGCACCTGCCCTCCCTCCCGCTGCAAGACGAACTGCTGGCGGCGGGCGAGGCCGGCACCTTCGACGTGGCCGTGGTGGATGCGGACAAGGAGAACTGCGCTGCCTACTACGAGCGCTGCCTGCAGCTGCTGCGACCCGGAGGCATCCTCGCCGTCCTCAGAGTAAGGGATCCACTGCGGGGGAGGAGAAAGCACCCTCTCGGGGCGGGTCCCCATCTTTTTCCTTGACTCCTCTTATACCCCAAAGCCCCAGCCAGTCCAGTCACATAGGCTCCACCCCCTGCGGGGCTCCGGCCCCAGTAGGTACCCAGGCTTTCCTCCGCTTTGGTTCTCAGTCTCCGGCTCTGGTCACCTCCCGCCTGGGCACCTCCCTCCGAGGCCCCGCCTCCTGCCTGGGCACCTCCCTCCGAGGCCCCGCCTTCCGCCCGAGCACCTCCCTCCGAAGCCCCGCCTCCCACGGCCCGGTTGGCCCCGCCCTCCCGCAGGTCCTGTGGCGCGGGAAGGTGCTGCAACCTCCGAAAGGGGACGTGGCGGCCGAGTGTGTGCGAAACCTAAACGAACGCATCCGGCGGGACGTCAGGGTCTACATCAGCCTCCTGCCCCTGGGCGATGGCCTCACCTTGGCCTTCAAGATCTAGGGCTGGCCCCTAGTGAGCGAGGGAGGGTTGTCTGGGAACCCCAGGAATTGACCCTGAGTTTTAAATTCGAAAATAAAGTGGGGCTGGGACACACGACCTCCTGAGCCTCCGTGTGTGGCGCTGGTGGATGGGGAAGGGAGGGAAGGCCCAGCACAGATAGCTCCTTCAGTGAAAGGGGCCTTGAGGTTTGTCCCCTCCCTGGCGCCAGGTCTGTGGCCCTACTGCAGGAACCTCCAGCTGGCCGGAGACAGGTTATGAAGTTTTAATTGGCCTGGCCACATGTAATGGCCAGAGACCCCAGCTCCTCAGGCTTGTCTCCCTCCTGCATCTCTCCCTCAGGGCAGGCGAAGCTCTGGTTCCGTGAAGCTGGGGACTGGTGGAGGGCCACTATGGTGTCTGACAACAGGAAAGAGGATTGCAGGTGCCCACGGGTGTCACTTGTGTGCTTTTGTAGGTGATGCCAGTTCTGCTGGCGGCTTGCTCATATCTTCACAGCACAGTCAGCTCCCCAGCCTCACCTCTCCAGTGGAGGCCCTGGTAGGGGAACATCACCTCTGAGAGCCAGGTCAGTTGGCCTGGACCTGAGGCCCTCGGGGTTGACTTGAGTATCCCGCCGTCTCCTTGAAATTCTGAAGGAAAGTGAGGGGGATCATTGGCCAGGGAGGCGTGAAGCAAACAAGCCTACAGGTACAGCAGTTGTTACCACACTCCCTAGAGGATGAAGAGAACTTCAGGCTTTCCTGAACCATCTGCCTATGAGGTGAGGTGGAGAAGGAACCAGACCTTATGGAGCACTTTCGACCCAGGTGCTCTGCTCCTCATTTAAATCTCCCCAACCTCATAGATCTTATCTCCACTGACAGATGAAGGTCAAATTCTTTCCACTGACACTGCCTCAGGCATAAGTGGCATTAGCCTGGAATTCAAGCAGCCTTTGTCACTACCTGGTAAGCCTCTGTGATGGGAAGTGTCTCTGGAGACTGCTGGAAGCAGGGCTAAAGAGCTACATGAGGCTGGGTGCAGTGGCTCATGCCTGTAATCCTAGCACTTTGGGAGGTTGAAGCAGGTGGATCATTTGAGGTCACGAGTTCGAGACCAGCCTGGTCAACATGGTGAAACCTGGTCTCTACTAAAAATACAGAAATTAGGTGTGGTGGTACACACCTGTAATCCCAGCTACTGGGGAGGCTGAGGCAGAATTGCTTGAACCCAGGAGGCGGAGGTTGCAGTGAGCCCAGACTGCACCACTGCACTCCAGCGTGAGCAACAGAGCGAGACTCGTCTAAAAAGAAAAGAAAAAAAAAAAAAAAGCCACATGACCTCACAGCTCCTGGCACACACTTTGCATTTTGGACACTACACAGGACCATGGCTGGAAACCTACACTCTTCTAACTCATGAAAGCATATTAGGATGCACATGAGTGAATAGGTTCAATTTACTCTAAGCAGATCCTTGACAGCCAGCTAACTCACTTGTGCCACACCTCAGTCTAAATTACTGTAGCCACTGCCCAATAAAGGGCCACCTGTTAGCTAAGGGGCAGCAGTCCCCATGACTAGGATTTTTCCCTTTAGAGGACCACCAGCAGTGATTAGTTACCTGTGGGTCTACTTTACACTGTAAGAGTTGCTTTCAGGCCTAGCCTGCATGGACATCTTTTCATGTTTCTCCTCTTACCTGACTCAGGCTGACTCAAATTCTAACCTTCTGTCCCTTAAGTCATGTCTGTCTGGAGAGGGCCTTTCAGAGAACCATGATTCACATGGGCCATTCAAGCCAGTCCCCTAGGACAAAGTGGGACCAGAGGGGTCTTCATGCCCCCAACCCTCCTGTGTGGACAGCTTGCCTGAGCTCTGGTTTCTCACCAGCTTCTTCTAAATCTCAAAAGTTTGTAGCATGTATCATTTCTTGGGTGATGAGTCCTTCCATTTTCTTACCCATTTCTTATCACTCAGGCTCTACCATTCTTCAGGTCTACTATTACAGATTTGTTGAACAAATCTTCTCCAGCCTTTAATCGTATCATTCCAATTATCTCCTATCAGAAAACTTGCTCTTTCCTGCTTTTCCAATCAGAACCACCTATTAATGTCTCATTCATACCCAGATGAAGGCCAGTGCTACACAGCCAAAAGGGGTTGCCTCTGGTCTCCTACCTATACCCACCTTTCATTGTCTGCCTAGAAGGAAATGAGTAATGATCTCTCAGAGTCCCACAGGTTACCCTTACTGTCTACAACTTACTCCTCTTCTGTACGCCTAACACCATCGCACCAAACCAGGGCCTGCTTTATTTTCCTAGCAGTAGCTCACAGGGGTATGGTGTGTTTGTGTATCTTTTCAGCACCTTCTTTTTCCTTTCAGTTATGCAGGGCAATTCTGCACAGACTTACAAACTGAAGAGTGTAAAAGCATGTATCCTCTTACTGTAGTCTTAAAAAGCTCGTGGAATTATTCTAGGGACACAGAAGATTCTGTGGCACAGATTTAGGTAAAGAGCAAAATACTCACTGGAAAAATTAAATACTGGCTAGCTACCACGGAGATTTGACCCTAGCTGGCAAACGTGGAACTCTGCAAATACTTGGAGCCATTAATTATGTATACTTGTTTTATTCATAATTTGTCATGTTCTGGGATACCAAAAGTAATAATGGCTGAACTTAACAAAATTTTTAACCTCATCTCAATATCCACTGATCCATCTCATTCAATGGTAATAGTCAATGTTTTCTAAAGGAACATAAAAACAAACATGCACACAATTGCACAGTTTTCATAAAGGTCTATTTCATTATTGGTGGGTAGCGCATTTAACAGTTAAATACATTTAAATAATGTATAGGTGACTGCAGGACTGCAGCATTGGTAACTAGATAACCAATTCAACTAGAAACCAGCTAACAAGGAACTGTCTAAATACTTAAAATACAGCTCTTGTTGAGATCATCCTTTGTTTTGATCATCTTCTTGGGGGGGAAAAAGCCTGCTGCTGGTCACAATGGAAATATATTAAGGCCAAATCTTCTGATATCCATTCCCAAAGGTATCTTTCAGCTGGATTAAGCCTCCAACTCCAGGGCGAGCCCAAGCTTGTGGCCTCCAGCATTAATGCTCTTTCCGTCTACCAGAGCAGAGAGTGTAAGCTTCACACCTATTAAGACAAACACAAAAACAAAAAACTGTGATGTACCTGGCACTTCACTCAGTCTGAGCCTTCTTTCACAGTCATCCCCAGAAGCCTGCCTGTCACTTCCTCAGCCTGTCAGCTGACCTACTAGTGCTGGCCACCAGAGGGCGCTTGGAAGTATCTGAGACACCAGAAGGACTGGGTTACTATTCTAGTAAGGCACCAAGTCACAGAGAAATGTTTTAATAACAAGTTCAAAGTGCTCTAGAATATACAATAATGTTGAGTATACTATCCAGATGAAAAAAGACTAGAGACATAATCATAATTAGATCCTAGAAAGGGAAACCTACAATAAAGACACATTTGGGGACGGGGGTAAATCTGAATATATATTTGGTATTACATTAATGTTAGTTTTCTTAGATGCGATAATGGTATTGTGCTTATAAAGAAAAATGTCTTACTCTTAGGATACACATGCTAGGAGCTGCCGTGTCTGTATGTCTGCAAAACATACATTTTTTTTAAAAAAGTATGTGAAGTTTCAGAGACATAAATGTTGTAAATTTTAATAACTGGTCAACATAGGGTAAGGGTATATAATGTTCACTGTACCATTCTTCCAACTTTTCTTTAGGTTTCAAAATCGCCAAAATAAACTTTGGGAAGGAAAATCCCTATTTGGAGGGGGGAAAGTCCCCAGTACTTTAACCAGACTCCAAGATGAGTCATGTGCACTGTGAAGTTGGAGAAATGCTGCTCTAGACACAGCATGCTTCAAAATATTATATAAAGTCAACAAGACTATAGACAGAACCAAAGCAATGAGTGAACTTTTATCAACAAAATAAAAATTACTTTTATTTTAGAGAGAGAGAGAGAGAGAGAGAAAGGAAGGAAGGAAGGGAGGGAGGGAAAGAAAGAAAAAGAAAGGAAGGAAGGAAGGAAAGAGAGAGTTGTGGCAAAAGGTAAACATGTATTTATTGTACTCTTCTTTCAACTCTGTGTGCTTGAAAGGTCTGAAAAATAAGCTGAAGAATGAAAACTAATTTTTTTAATACTATCAAAACAATCCTACTTTATCAAGAATACTTACCAGGCCTCAGAGTCTGAGTGTAGCCTACTCCAATTAAGCTAGAGTTGTTGACTTTTGCCTAAAATAAAATTCAAAAACAACTGTAAGAAAAATATTTCAGTAGGGACAAGGCCCCTACATGTTTCCCCATCATGTAGTCATGAAGTGTTCAGTTTTATTCATGAGACAATAAAATTCATTATGTATTAAGCCAAACAGAAATCAGGTACTACTTAATTCGTATCCATTCAACTCAAAAATCAAATTGTCAGTAGGACACAATACTCCTGATAGCCACTGGAATGTATCCAAAGACCCCAAACTGTCCGTACAGCACAAGAGCCTAAGCACTCTCATAAAAATCATCTTTGTCGATTCTAGTCTAGCACAACAAAACCAGACCAAATGTGGTACAAATCAGGCTCACTAGAGGTGACACACAGCAGCCTTAAAGTGCAGGATATAAAGTTTAAATTCATGACTTAGTTACACACATGTAAACTTTCCTACTTTCAGGACTCTTCCTAAAGAACCAAAACCATCAATGTTAAAAGAAAAAAAAAAAATCTCCAAACAAGTAATTCCTCTGAAGAATCAGATCAAACAATCCTTTATCCTCACATTCTCACACCTCTCATGAATGCCAGTGCCGCTGAGTTCTGGCTGTATGTAACCACTGTGCTTGGGAGGAGGTCCCAGTGAGGTATCATGTCCCAATCCAGGCCCCTGCCTTCCTTGCACAATCCTAACATTTCAGGACTTACAGACTTCAAGGGCTGGAAGGAACCCTGAAGAGTAAGACATAGTAAGGAGTAGATTCCTTCTAGTTCCATTCTCTACCACCCCTAACATTATGAAGCCACACCAGAGGCCAGGAACACCTCCCTTCATTTCCAGGGCATAGGTTGCCTAGATACGCAACTTTGCTTTGCTTTCAGCATTCTGAGGGCTACTGTATAAAGGTAACAAACAGCTTATGTGACCAAAACAGATCTCCAAATGATTCATCCAAAGAGCCCAATCCAGAGAAAGAAATGATGTAACTATAGAGACACAAACCACATCCACACCACCTGTATTCACTTGGCACTACAGCCAAATATTCATGAGCTACCAATGACCATCTAAAACAAAAAACAGGCCTGGTGCAGTGACTGACACCAGTAATCCCAGCACTTTGGGGGCCAAGGCGGGAGGATCACATGAGCCCAGGAATTCAACAACAGTCTGAGCAACACAGTGAGACCCCTGTCTGTCTGTACAAAATTTTTCTAGCTTGGCATGATGGTGCACACCTACCCAACTATCGGGGAAGCGGGAGTGAGATGGAAGGAGCTCTTGAGCCCAGGTGGCTGAGGGTACAGTGAGCTGTGGTTGCACTAGTGAACTCCAGCCTAGGCAACACAAAGCAAAAAAAAAAAAGAAAAAGAAAAGAAAAAAAAATGCCTCACTAATGACCATCTGTGCCCTACAAATAAGAGCCTCAGACAGCTGAACAGACATTCCTATTATTGGCCGGGCGCAATGGTTCACACCTGTAATCCCAGCACTTTGGGAGGCTGAGGCGGGCAGATCACAAGGTCAGGAGATCGAGACCAGCCTGGCTAACACGGTGAAACCCTGTCTCTACTAAAAATACAAAAAATTAGCCAGGGCGTGAACCCGGAAGGCGGAGGTTGCAGTGAGCTGAGATTGCGCCACTGCACTCTAGCCTCGGCGACAGAGTGGGACTCCCGTCTCAAAAAAAAAAAAAAAAAAAGAAATTCCTACTATTGGCCAGACTCAGTGGCTCACGCCTGTAATCCCAGCACTTTGGGAGGATCACGAGGTCAGGAGTTCAAGACTAGCCTGGCCAAGATGGTGAAACCCCATCTCTACTAAAACTACAAAAATTAGCCAGGCACAGTGGCAGGCGCCTGTAATCCCAGCTACTCGGGGAGCTAAGGCAGGAGAATCGCTTGAATCCGGGTGGCAGAGGTTGCAGTGAGCAGAGATTGCACCACTGCACTCCAGCCAGGGCGACAAAGTGAGACTCTGTCTCAAAAAAAAAAAAAAAAGAAAAAAAAAAAAGAAATTCCTATTATTTAACAGTAGGAGTTAAACCATGAAACTGTGATAAGGAGTAGAAAAAATAAACTCAGTTTCTCCCTCTATACTCTCACAAGGCCTAGGGAGAATTTCCCACACATCAAGCAAACAATTCTGCAGCAGATTCCAGCTAGATGTTCTCTAATTCGATTCTGATACTATCTACCTGGAGAGAGAGCATTGGATCACACACAGGTTCAGCGCTCAGTTTCATAAAACTGCCCCACCCTCATTTTCAATGCCAATTGAAAGTTCCAGGTTGTTTTGCCTGTTTCTTACAGACTGGTTATAAGTCGGGGTTCCCACAAGTCCCTGGGGTTCAATTTCCCAGAGTGGCACAGAGAACTCAGGGAAACACTTACATTTACCAGTTATATAGGATATTTTAAAGGATGTAAATGAACAGCCAGATGAAGATACTTATGTATCTTTTCCTTTATAGGTGAGGTCTGGAAGGGTCCCAAGCACAGGAGCTTCCATCCCTGTGAAGCTGGGGTGCCCCATCCTCCCATAACATGAATGTATTATTGTTTACCTTCCTGAAGGCCCCCTGAACTCAGTCCTTTGGGTTTTTATGGAGACTTCATTACAAAGGCACGATTAATTAACTCACTGGTCACTGGCTCAACCTTTAGCTACTATGCCCTCCCCAAGGAAGGTTTGTTCCCTAGCAACCAGCACCCCCTACCATGTGGTCATCTAGGGACTATCCAAAAATCACCTCATTAACATAAGTTCAGATGTGGTTGAAAAGGACCCGTTAAAAATAACAAAATAGCCCAGGGCACAGTGGCTCGTGCCTGTTACCCCAGCACTTTGGGAGCCAAGGCAGGGGAATCACCTGAGGTCAGGGGTTAGAGACCCATCTGGCCAACATGGTGAAACCTCATTTGTACTGAAAATACAAAAATTAGCTGGGCGTGGTAACAGGCACCTGTCATCCCAGCTACTAGGTAGGCTGAGGCATGAGAACTACTTGAGCCTGGGAGGCAGACGTTGCAGTGAGCAGAGATGGTGCCACTGCACTCCATCCAGCCTGGGTGACAGCGAGATTTCATCTAAAAAAAAAAAAAAAAAC
>NW_012098954.1:493558-494173 GCF_000951045.1 Mandrillus leucophaeus | reverse complement strand
CAGTGACTGACACCAGTAATCCCAGCACTTTGGGAGGCCGAGGCGGGCAGATCACTTGAGGTCCCTGCCCTACAAAAAAATTTAAAAATTAGCCAGGTGTGGTGACGGGCACCTGTAATCTCAGCTACTGGTGAGGCTGAGGCAGAAGAATTGCTTGAACCCAGGAGGTGGAGCTTGCAGTGAGCCAAGATCGCACTACTGCACACCAGCCTGGGCGACAGAGTGAGACTCCATCTCAAAAAAAAAAAAAAAAAAAAGACAAAGTGATGATTAAAATACTAGCCAGATGCAGTGGCTCATGCCTGTAATCCCAACAGCCTCCTTTGGGAGGCTGAGACAGGATGACAGCTTGAGCCTAGGATGGGCAACATATGGAAATCCCATCCTTACAAAAAAAACATCAAAAAATTAATTGGGAATAGTAGGAGGCTGAGGTTGAACCCAGAATGTCAAGGCTGCAGGGAGTCATGATTGTGCCACTGCAGTCCAGCCTGGACAAAAGACAGCCTTAAAAAAAAAAAGATTAAAGCACTACTATTTCTGACACGGTAAAAACTACCCAGGGACCAAAACACCAGCTATAGTTGGGTTTAGACAGGCCTATGGCTCAAGGTT
>NW_012098954.1:459440-493508 GCF_000951045.1 Mandrillus leucophaeus | reverse complement strand
GTAAACCCGGGAGGCGGAGCTTGCAGTGAGCCGAGATCGCGCCACTGCACTCCAGCCTGGGCGACAGAGCGAGACTCCGTCTCAAAAAAAAAAAAAAAGAAAAAAACCACAAAAGACTCTTTCACTTTTATGCTCTGGAGCTGTTTCAGGAACCAAGAACAAATGGCCAAATATCTCAACAAAAGATACTCCTACTGCTCTAGTCACTTGGGAAATTGCAAGGGTTACAGAAGCTGTGAGCCAGGAACTGGACAAAAACCAAAATATATACACCATAGTATCACAGGCCACCCCCTGGTTTCAAACAGGGATCCCTTAGAGCAAAAAAGTCCATATATCTGTCAAGGATGTTTACACTTGTTACATTTATATAACACATGTATCTGCAAGAGTACAAACACAAATAAGCTTATCATCTGGAGAAGCTACTGTGGGATAGGGATAGGTTTAAAGAAACAACTAGGCCAGGCGCGGGGGCTCACGTCTGTAATCTCAGCACTTTGGGAGGCTGAGGCGGGCGGATCACCAGAGGTCAGGAGTTTGAGAACAGCCTGGCCAACATGGCGAAACCTCATCTCTACTAAAAATACAAAAATTGGCCAGGCATGATAGCGGGCACCTATAATCCCAGCTACTCGGGAGGCTGAGGCACCAGAATGGCTTGAACCCAGGAGGTGGAGGTTGCAGTGAGCCAGGATCACACCACTGCACTCCAGCCTAGATGACAAGAGACTCCGTCTCAAAAAAAAAAAAAAAAGAAAACCTAATTTGTCCTATGAAGAGGAAAAAAAAAATAGCTCAGCAGTATGAGGAATGTGAGGTATGCAAAATTTATCAGGCCCAGAGAGACGTGAGAATGAGACTTTAGTCACAGGACACACCCCCATGCCCAGGGGAAATTGTTTAAAAACATTTTTTCTTTTTTTTCTTCCTTGTAGTTTCCAGGCTAGCTAGTAAATATCTAAAGTGTTACTGCAAGTTGCACAATGTGACCCTCACCCATTATCTAACATTATATAACATGAGTTCCTGGAATCTGTGATACAAAGAACAATGTATAGCCAATCACTAATCAATGTTATTTCTGTAAACCAAAGAGTATTCCTGCCAAACAACTTTCTATCGGCCCACATCCTGTCCTGGATTTTTGGCCTTTAAAAACCTGTTTGTAACAAAGGCCAAATGGAGCTCAAATCCACTTGGATCTGGGTCTGCTGGGCAGCTGTCCTCATTATGGTGCAAGTAAATTCTTTAAAATTGTATTTTGTGCCTTAGTTTCTTCCTTTAGGTTCACAGAAGCCATTAGAAACATCTTTATCTTCTTCTACCAGCTTTTTCCCCCTTGATCTACTGTTATTTGTACCTTGTGCAGAACTATTTGGGACAGAGATCAGCTGATAGTGAGATACATTTCCTCCTCAGGCCAGTCACTTTCCATAGGTGTTACATCCTGAGGAGGCTTCAACTCAATTTCACAATACATATGATCATCAATCTGTATTATAAGACTTATTTACACAAGGGAGTTTAATCTTGCCAACAGTATTACCATACGGCAGTATGAGCATGGTACAAAAAAAATCAGTTTCGTTACAAATCAGTAAGAATTAGAGATACTTGCTCTGCCTTCCCAACAGAAATCTACCCTTCCCCATTTGTCAGCTTTAAACTGATTACTGCCCCAGGCAATTTCAGATCACATTTCTCAATGTAATCTCTGACTTCTGACTTTTTAAATTTCTCCAAATTGGGCAAAATACAGCAAATACAGGTCTTAGGGGTACTTTGCCCGAGGTTGGTGAGTTTGGTCTAGCATCAAGGTACAATCCAGCACTCTTTCACTTCGATTTTAGTGATTACAAATAACAATAATCAAGGACTTGTATATTTTGTTTGTTTCTTATTGTTTGCACTTCCCCTTATGCACCCAGTGAACCAACTCCCTGGCAGTTGGATCTATCTCCAAATTTCACTGGTAATTTTTAAGTACCTGAGCACAGCACAGTTGTGGCTCCATAGTAGGGGTGACCACTTGACCACCCAGGAGTCAAAAGTTCCTCATTCCCCATCCATTTATCCTTTTTCTTCCTAAACCATGCTTCGATGAGCCACTCTAGCTAGAGCCACTCTAGCAAATCCCAATCCTGACATCTGAGGATACAGAAAAAAACCAACTCAGTTTCTCCTACTATTCTCTCACAACACAGAATGTTTCTGTGATATGTGTGAGGGCTTTCCCCACACACTAAGCAAGCAATAATTTCTGCAGCAGACACTTGGCTAAAT
Organism: Mandrillus leucophaeus; assembly: GCF_000951045.1. Taxonomy (NCBI): domain Eukaryota; kingdom Metazoa; phylum Chordata; class Mammalia; order Primates; family Cercopithecidae; genus Mandrillus; species Mandrillus leucophaeus. The sequence goes on along the minus strand of NW_012098954.1, from coordinate 491,222 downwards.
GTCCTGTAATTCAATTCAATTCTATCCTGGAGACATCAGATGCCACAGGTTAAGGGCTCAGTCCCACAAGACTGCCCTCCTCCCACTTCGGATGCCAACTGCAAGCCCTAGGTTGTTTTAACTGCTTCTGACCTGGCAGCTCTAGAGGTTCCCACAAGCCCCTCCCTTGGGTTCAATTAATTTCCTAGAGCAGGTAACAGAACTCAAGAAATATTTTATTTACATTTACCAGTTTTAATAAAGGATATTACAAAGGATACAGATGAAGAGACGTATAGTGCAAAACATAGAAAAGCACACAGCTTCAATGCCCTCTCCAGGCATGCCACCTTCCAGCAACCTCAGCTACCCAGCTCACCGACCTCTGTCCTTGTGGGTTTTCACGAGGCTTCATTATATAGGTATGACTGATTAAACCACTAGCCATTGGTGAACAACTTAACTTTCAGCCCCTCTCCCCACCACCCTCTAATCACACCTTGGTCTCTCCACTGACTAGCTCCCACCCCGAAGCTACCTAAAGGTGGCCAGCCACCAGTCAACTCATTAGCATACGAAAAGATACTTAACACTTTGGGGATTCCAAGGATTTTTTAGGAGTTCTATGCCAGGAGAGGGAAGGAAAACCAAATATACACTTCCTAATATCACAAGGAGCATTAAGCAATGCTTCTGGGTACTGCCGAATTGGAGTGGCAGCTAACATTACTGAAGTGGGAAAGGCTAGGTAAGTTTCCAAACTAATTCCCAGGAGTCACTAAATGACACAGGGGTCCCAACCTGCCTTCCCATTTTAACTATGAACTCCTAGTAGGTGAGATAAGCTTCTTCCACTGACATTAAATCTGTTAAAATGTCACAGACATCAATGCAAATAACAGAATAGTGTGCTGTATGAATCCTGAGGTTTTTATTGCTGTAGTGCAATTAGAAATGGAGAAGGGGGCCAGCCGTGGTGGCTCATGCCTGTAATCCCAGCACTTTGGGAGGCTGAGGCGGGTGGATCACTTGAGGTCAGGAGTTTGAGACAAGTCTGGCCAACAAATCCCGCCTTTACTAAAAAATACAAAAAAATTAGCCAGGTGTGGTGACGGGCACCTGTAATCTCAGCTACTGGTGAGGCTGAGGCAGAAGAATTGCTTGAACCCAGGAGGTGGAGCTTGCAGTGAGCCAAGATCGCACTACTGCACACCAGCCTGGGCGACAGAGTGAGACTCCATCAAAAAAAAAAAAAAAAAAAAAAAGACAAAGTGATGATTAAAATACTAGCCAGATGCAGTGGCTCATGCCTGTAATCCCAACAGCCTCCTTTGGGAGGCTGAGACAGGATGACAGCTTGAGCCTAGGATGGGCAACATATGGAAATCCCATCCTTACAAAAAAAACATCAAAAAATTAATTGGGAATAGTAGGAGGCTGAGGTTGAACCCAGAATGTCAAGGCTGCAGGGAGTCATGATTGTGCCACTGCAGTCCAGCCTGGACAAAAGACAGCCTTAAAAAAAAAAGATTAAAGCACTACTATTTCTGACACGGTAAAAACTACCCAGGGACCAAAACACCAGCTATAGTTGGGTTTAGACAGGCCTATGGCTCAAGGTTATTATCAACATTAACTCGGCAGTTTTTGAGATTAAACAAACTCCACCGGCCTGGCCTGGAAATAAAACATCTAACACTGTATTCATCAAAAAAGCAACATTTAAAAATCTAAAGCCAATCTATCTGTAAACTGGGGACTGTGTGAAATCAATTCAAATTTTCAACATAATTCAGTATACCCAAAGACTCATTCCCACAACCAAAACTCCCTTCTAAGTCCACAAAAGTACTCACAGAAATGGAAGCAGTAGGATCCAACTGATATTTAGCTGCAATGCCAAAACGAGTGCAGTTGGTACCTGATGTCCAAGCAAGGTTTACTGAAGTGTCAAGATCTTCACATACTTTCTGATAAATTGATCCTCCAAATTCCGTCCCATCATTCCTATAAGATATTTTAAATTAGTAGATCTAGAATAGACAATGTAATAATGTCTAAGGCACAGGCTGATTTGTAGCATTACATTTAAATAAAAACCACAGCTCAAGTGGGTCTTTAGTGTTCCACTGAAAACTTGCAAGTTTTAACGGGTTTTTTACCCCAACCCATACCCATACAGGGACTGGTAAAATGAACCATAGAATATCCATTCAGTGGAATTATCACACTGTATTAAACATACAAGAGATTCCCATACAGTCTTTCGGTTATGTATTTCATACACACATATATATACACACACATATAAAAAGGTGAACCACCACAACGTTAACAAAGATTATATACCTAGCTGGCATGATTATGAGAAATGTAGGTTTTCTTCTTTGTGCTTGTTATTTACCAATGAATTTTTACAATGGAAAGAAAAACATTTTAAGTACTTTTCATGTATCTATCTAGTTTGGGCTTAGGTAAAAACACCAGGCTGGATGTAGTGGCTCACGCCTATAATCCCAACACTTTAGGTGGAGGCAGGAGGATCGCTTGAGGTCAGGAGTTTGAGACAAGCCTGGGCAACATAGCAAGACCCCATCTCTATAAAAATAATTAAAAACAAACAAAAAAACATCAGCAGCAGCTGGGCACAGTGGCTCACGCCTGTAATCCCAGCAATTTGGGAGGTGGGCAGATCAAGAGGTCAGGAGTTCCAGACCAGCCTCACCAGCATGGTGAAACTCCGTCTCTACCAAAATACAAAAATTAGCCGGGCGTGGTGGCATGCGCCTGTAGTCCCAGCTACTTGGGAGGCTGAGGCAGGAGAACTGTTTGAACCCGGGAGGTGGATGTTGCAGTGAGCTGAGATCACCACAGAGCAACTCTGTCTCAACAACAAAAAAAAAAAAGAAAGAAAAAAAAAACCCAACAACAAAACGCCATACATTTTAGGCAATCCTATCACGTCAGCATCCCACACATCTTTTAAAATGAATATACTGGTAGCAGTCTGCCAATATCTAATGCCTCGTGTAAAACTACAAAGTGCATTAAACCCCATATAAAATGAACATTTACTCTCTCAGCACCAAAGGTCAGATTGACATTCTTTTACTATAAGCTTTCAAGGAGCACCCTAGAAATGACCAAGAATGATTTTGTTTTTAAATGTTAAGAGAAATCCTTTAGGGTGCACCCAGATCAATAAGAGATGACAGACATCAAAATCATCCTCTGAGGGCCTACATCACAGTATCCTATGAAAGAAATACTTACACATTAGTGTGTAGCTGGAAGTCCCCAGTCCTGTAGCCCACTGCAAAGTTATTCCTTGTCAGCTTTGATTTGGCACTGTCAAAGGTCATCTGGTACCCAGCAAGCCAGCCCTCATAACCAAAGACAGCTGAACCATGGATTGCAGGTCCAGCAAAATCAAAGTCAACATCACAACCAAGGTTTATACACTCCCTCTTGTAAGAGGACTTGATTTTACCACTTTTCTTTCTGGAAAAAGAACAAACTGACGTCACTGGGAAAAACGTACACACACTTATGCACAAAAGAGCACAAAACAGACTTAAAGGAACTGCAGTATGACCAGGGAGTAAAAGCCAGCAATACAATAACCGAGTAAAAAAATCATCTCAATGAACTACAAGACAAGGACACGAGGCAACTGGACGGCCATCTACAACTGCTTTGCAGAATTAACAATCATTCACAAAAGCCTGCTAGAAACACATTAATTGCCCAAGTTAGTGCAACAACGAAGAGACAAATATTTGAAGGCAAGCCAATGATAGCAACCATAGTATTCTAAAAGCAGATATAGGCCAGGCATGGTGGCTCCCGCCTGAAATCTCAGCACTGTGGGAGGCTGAGGCGGGTGGATCACCTAAGATCAGGAGTTCAAGACCAGCCTGGCCAGCATGGTGAAACCCCATCTCTACTAAAAATACAAAAAAAAAAATTAGCCAGGCATAGTGGCACATGCCTGTAATCCCAGCTACTCGGAGGGCTGAGGCAAGAGAATCACTTGAACCCAGCAGGCAAGGGTTGCAGTGAGCCAAGATCGCACCATTGCAGTCCAGCCTGGGTGACAGAGAATAAATAAATAGGCTGGGAGCGGTGGCTCACACCTGTAATCCCAGCACTCTGGGAGGCCACAGCAGGCAGATCACAAAGTCAGGAGTTCAAGACCAGCCTGACCAACATGGTGAAACCCTGTCTCTACCAAAAATACAAAAATTAGGCGGGCGTGGTGGCACACCGCCTGTAATCTCAGCTACTCAGGAGGCTGAGGCAGGAGAATCACTTGAACCCAGGAGGCGGAGGCTGCAGTGAGCCAAGATCATGCCACTACACTCCAGCCTGGGTGACAGAGTGAGACTCTGTCTCAAATAAAAATAAAAATTAAAATAAATAAAATAAAACAAAACAAAACAAAATAAAATAAAATAGATGCAATAAAATATGGGAAAAAAAAAATGGCCAGGCACGGTGACTCATGTCTGTAATCCCACCATTTTGGGAGACCAACGCATCACCTGAGGTCATTAGTTCCAGAACAGCCTGGCCAACATGGCGAAACCCTACCTCTACTAAAAATACAAAAATTAGCTGGGCATGGTGGCGTGCGCCTGTAGTCCCTGCTACTCAGGGAGGCTGAGGCAGAAGAATCGCTTGAACCTGGGAGGTGGAGGTTGCAGTGAGCCAAGATGATGCCACCGCATTCCAGTCTGGGTGACACAGAGAAGATTCCATCCCAAATAAATAAATAAAAGCAGATACAGAGATTTCACCACCACAAGGTAGCTTAATAAGCTATCAAACAGTAAAGGTACACCTTTTCTAAATACACAAAAGAGAAATGCTTTTAAATGTAATACAGATAAAAATGTCTGTGCTTACCCTGTGTTTGGTGAGAAGGTAGTATCAAATGTCAGTTTCAAACCTTGACAAATCTATTTTGAAAGAAAAGTAATTTGCTTTCCTTTTTTGAAATACAAAAATAATTAATAAAATTAACACTAAAATTTTCAAAATGTTACCTGGTCTTCAATTGCGATTTCTGTTCCCAGAGTGTTATCAGTGTTCCACTTTTCTGTGAAAGTCAGACCATACTCACACCACTTGTATTTGGTCTCCAAGGTCCCAGTAACTTTACCAGTGTCTGTATTAGATGAACCAGACGTTGAAAATTCCTAACAAGACAATCAATAACTTCATGAACATTCTCATAAGCCTAGAATTCATCACTAACTTACAAACACACACACACACACAACCCGCTGAAACATTTGGTAAACTCATGAATCCTCCTTTTTCTAGCTTCCTGAACACTCGTATCCCTCTGCACTGTGCTACTCTCTGAAGCTTATATAAGAGTGACAAGCCTTTGAGCAACTGACTGCCACTTCACATACGGCTGACACTTCTAATCAATCACAAGTTCATCTGTAGTGAATTCTCAAGTGAACAAACTGTACACCCTTTTTTTTTTTTTTTGAGACCGAGTCCCGCTCTGTCGCCACGCTGGAATGCAGTGGCATGATCTCGGCTTACTGCAACCTCCGCCTTCCAGGTTCAAGTGATTCTCCTGCCTCAGTCTCCCAAGTAGCTGGGATTACAGATGCCCGCCACCACGCCCAGCTGATTTTTGTATTTTTAGTACAGATGGGGTTTCACCATGTTGGCCAGGCTGGTCTCCCAACTCCTGACCTCAGGTGATCCACCACCTTGGCCTCCCAAAGTGCTGGGATTACAAATGTGAACCACCGCACCCGGCCAACTGTACATCTTTTAAGGAAGGTTTTGCTAAGGTGATTTTATTTGGGATTCAAAAGTCAGCGGGAAACTGAGAGTGGCGGCTCACGCCTATGATCCCAGCACTTAGAGACCAGCCTGGGCAACATAGCAAGACGCCATCTCTACAAAAATTAAGAAACCAGCTCAGCGTGGTGGTGTGCGCCTGTAGTCCCAGCTACTCAGGAGGCCAAGGTGGGAAGATTGCTTGAGCCTGGGAGGTCCAAGCTGCAGTGAGCCATAATCCTACCATTGCACTCAGCATGGGTGACACAGTGAGACCCTGTCTAAAAATAATAATGTGCCAATCCCTGGTTGCACACGAACTGAAAAAGAAAAAATATGGAGGGCTTATCTGAATTTTTGTTTGTTTGTTTGAGACAGCATCTTGCCTCTGTCACCCAAGCTGGAGCACAGTGGTGTGATCACAGCTCACTGCAGCCTCAACCTCCCAGGCTCAAGTGATCCACATACCTCAGCCTCCTGAGTAGCTGGGATCACAAGCATCACCACGCCATGCCTAAGGAAGACAGCTGATGTGAAAATAATAAAGAGACTACAGCCAGAAATTGTGATATCTGCAGAGTGAGAAATATCAAAAACTGTATCAACAGGAGGAAAGGGCAGTCATCCTTCTCTCAGAAAACAGAACATTTGTATAACTATTGCTGTGCTGATAGAGACAAATCCTCAGGTCTTATATATACTCTCCTAAATTAGATCCTTTCATTAACAGGAATTTCAAGTCAAAGCATAACCCTCAATACCTACACTAAAAAGCACTGGATTGGCTGGGCACGGTGGGTCACACCTGTAATCCCAGCACTTCAGGAGGCTGAGGCGGGACGATCACTTGAGGTAGGGAGTTTGAGACCAGCCTAGCCAAAATGGTGAAACCCCATCTCTACTAAACATACAAAAATTAGCCAGGCATGGTGGTGCATCCCTGTAATCCCAGCACTCAGGAGTCTGAGGCAGGAGAATCACTTGAACTTGAGAGCCTGAGGTTGCAGTGAGCCAAGATGGTGCCACGGCACACTAACTTGGTGACGGAGTGAGTGAGACTCCATCTCCAATTAAAAAAAAAAAAAGCATTAGATTGGCCAGGCATGGTGGCTCACGCGTGTAATCCTAGCACTTTGGGAGGCCGAGGCGGGCAGATCACGAGGTCAGGAGATCGAGACCATCCTAGCTAACACGGTGAAACCCCATCTCTATTAAAATACAAAAAATTAGCTGCGGGTGGGGGTGGGCACCTGTAGGCAGAAGAATGGTATGAACTCAGGAGGCAGAGCTTGCAGTGAGCTGAGATCGCGCCACTGTACTCCAACCTGGGCGACAGAGCAAGACTCCATCTCAAAAAAAAAAAAAAACCATTGGATCCTGTTAGGAAAGAACACTGGACATAAAAATTGGGAGTTCTGATGTCCAGTTCTTCATGTCATTTACTAAACGCATCACACTGGGCAGGACACATTTTTTGGTTTTTTTTTTTTTTTGGAGACAGGGTCTCACTGTCGCCCAGGTTGGAGTACAGTGCCACAGGCACGGCTCACTGCAGCCTCAAACTCCTGGGCTGAAGTGAAGCGATCCTGCTATCTCAGCCTCCCAAGTAGCTGGGACTTCAGGTGCCCACCAACAAGCACAGCAAATTTTTTAATTTTTTGGTAGAGACAGGGTCTCGCTATGTTGCCCAGGTTAGTCTCAGAACTCCTGGGCTCAAGTGATCCTCCTGCCTTGGCCTCCCAAAGCGCTGGGATTACAGGAATGAGCCACTGTGACCAGCCTCACTTACCTTTTTTGGGTCTGTTTCTGCAACTATAATTACAAAGCTTACCTCCAGATGATTAAATTGAACTGACACTGTGAAAGTTTGTACATTTTCATATGCTCCACAGAAAACGAAAGCATTATTAAAACAATATATATGGAACAGGTTCTTCTAGCAGATAGTTTGAACGGGGAATGTGTGAGTAGCTATTTTTAATCCTGAATGACATTAATGACTCTTGGGGCCCCACCCACTGCCATCCATCAGCCCACAGATCAAGAGCCAGCCTATATACACATGCCACGGAAGTCTCAAGAAACAAAGCCAATACCACCCTGTGGGACCAGAGTTGGGCCAGATTACAGCTCATGCCCTTTACCACCAGACAGTTTGGCTTCTACATTCTGGGGTGGCCTCAGTAGCTTTGCAGTTCAGGTAAGAAAACAGAGCCAGGTATTAATGGGACTTATCCGGGGCCAGAGACAAACTACAGGATCAATACCACGGCTGTTCAATTACATGTATTAAATGTGAGTAAAAACATGCTACACCTAATCCAGCTCCTATACATCCTTCATGCTCTTAAACCTACTTCCATAAAACTTTCCCTAACCCCATACACAATAATCTATTCTTTTCCAACAAAGATTTGGTTTATCAAACAATCTAGTATTTGATATTATCTCAGTATTCTCAGTTTATTTTATCTCTCCAACTAGAAAGTAAGCTTTTTAAACACGAGGACTGAGTCTTTTTTAGAAGGCCCTTTGTGTTTCAACAAATACGGTAGGGGCCTCAATAGACTAACAATAGGAACATTAAAAAACACACTAAATCACTGCGCTGTAGCCTGTTAACTTGGCCAAATAAGTCATTCAATCATAACTAAACACCTAGGCTTCCTTTCAGACCAAAGAAAACAAGTGACAGATATGATCAATGTAAAACCCCAGAAATCCAACAGGCCTAGGCTTTTAAACAACTATAGGCCAAGCACTGTGGCTCACGCCTGTAATCCCAGCACTTTGGGATCACTTGAGGTCAGGAGTTTGAGACCAGACTGGCCAACATGGCAAAACCCTGTTTCTACTAAAAATCCAAGAATTAGCAGGGCATGGTGGCGAGCACCTGTAATCCCAGCTACTTGGGAGGCTCAGGTTGAGGCAGGAGAATCGCTTGAACCTGGGAGGTGGAGGTTGCAGTGAGCTGAGATCATGCCACTGCATTCCAGCCTGGGCGACAGAGCAAGACTGCGTCTCGGGGGTAAAAAAAAAAACAAAAACAAAAACAAAGAAAGAAACCACAATACGATTAATTTAAATAAATATCAGTTGCATGCACTACCTCAAAAATGTCTATACAGGCCGGGCGTGGTGGTTCATGCCTGTAATCCCAGCACTTTGGGAGCCTGAGGCGGGCAGATCACGAGGTCAGGAGATCGAGACCATCCTGGCTAACATGGTGAAACCCCATCTCTACTAAAAACACAAAAAAATTAGACGGGTGTGGTGGTGGCCAGTGCCTGTAGTTCCAGCTACTCAGGAGGCTGAGGCAAGAGAATGGCGTGAACCTGGGAGGTGGAGCTTGCAGTGAGCCGAGATCATGCCACTGCACTCCAGCCTGGGTGACAGTGCGAGACTCGGTCTCAAAAAAAAAAAAAAAGTCTCTCTCTCTCTATATATACACACACACACACACATATCAAAATAACCTATAGTATTCTAATATGCACACACTTATACCCACCCCGAAATAATCTCAAAACAAAAATTTTTAGAGTAAAAAAAATTGCACAAAGTAAAATTTTACTAGCTGGGCATGGTGGCTCACATCTGTAATCCCAGCACTTTGGGAGGTCAATCCAAGGCAGATGGATCACTTGAGCTCAGGAATTCAAGACCAGCCTGGGCAACACGGCAAAACGTCACCTCTAGAAAAACTATAAAAAATACTCAGGCATGATGATAGGGCCTATACTCCCAGATGCTTGGGCGGCTGACGTGGGAAGATTGCTTGAGGCTGCAGTGAGCTGAGATTGTGCCACTGCACTCCAGTCTGGGCAACAGAGTGAGACCCTGTCTCAAAGAAAGTTAAATTTTACTTTATCCCCTTTGTAACAGTTCACTCAACTATCAAGTCACCAAAATACTAGAATATTAACCTCTTTAAAAAATATTCTTGGCCAGGCACAGTGGCTCACGCCTATAATCCCAGCACTTTGGGAGGCTGAGGCGGGCGGATCAAAAGGTTAGGAGTTCAAGACCAGCCTGACCAACATAGTGAAACCCTGTCTCTACTAAAAATACAAAAATTAGCTGGGCATGGTAGCAGGCACCTATAGTCCCAGCTACTCGGGAGGCTGAGGCAAGAGAATGGCATGAACCTGGGAGGTGGTGGTTGCAGTGAGCCAAGTCACATCACTGCACTCCAGCCTGGGCAACAGAGTGAGACTCCACCTCAAAAAAAAAAAAAAAAAGTCTTGGCCGGGCATGGTGACTCACACCTGTAATCCCAGCACTCTCCGGGGCCGAGGTGGGTGGATCACCTGAGGTCTAGAGTTGGAGACCAGCCTGGCCAACATGGTGAAACCCCAGTTCTACTAAAAATATGAAAATCAGTCAGGCAGGGTGGTGGGCACCTGTAATTCCAGCCACTAGAGAGGCTGAGGCAGGAGAAACACCTGAACTCAAGAGGCAGAGGTTGCAGTGAGCCACGATCACACCACTGCACTCCAGTCTAAGTGACAGAGTGAGACTCCATCTCAAAAAAAAAAAAATTCAGATCAGGACTCCCTAAACTCACAAAACACATGTGGAAATCTTCTCCAGGGAGAACTGCGAGAAAATGGACATTATATAAATGATTAGTACACATTATATAAATGATTAAAGAGTTCCTGATAATTTTATGCCCATAACTGACGAGCACTGTTGACAAAGGGTTACAAAAAAGTCTCACGGGTTCCCTGCCTTCAAATGTGTAATCTTACTGAGTAAAGAATACCACCTGACTGGTCTTTCCTAAGTTCCTTGTGCATACATAACACGACAAAAGACCACATGAAAATCATAAATCACGTTCAAGACCAAAATAAATCAGGTTACAAGCAAATCTCTTAAAGTTAACTTCCGCCTCTTCTTTAAGACAAAACAGGTAGACATCTTTCAGTTATGACCATTTTACGAGTTGAAAAATTATAAAGGTTCAATAGAACTTATTCAACAGTAACACTCACCACGCCACTGCAAGACTTTGTTTTCACATCCAGTTTCACCAACCCAAAACCTTCAACAAATAGAGAGCAAAAGAAACAAAATGATTATTTTGTATGAAAGATGCATAGCAATTGTTGACTATACATAAAAAACAAAAAGATTCCACATACTCAGAGGTGGATAAAAATGTGTTAATATACAATATTTAAATGAAACTGTTACAAATTCATCTTTTGTAAACTGGTTTATAAAGGGCAGAATTATTCCTATGATGCTTTGTCTAGTTTTTTGGTAGCTGGTACACAAAAGAACGCTTTCAAACTATTCTTTTTTTTTTTTGAGACAGGGTCTCACTCTGCCGCCCAGGCTGGAGTGCAATGGCACGATCTCGGCTCACTGCAACCTCCGCCTCCCACGTTCCAGCGATTCTCCTGCCTCAGCCTCCCGAGTAGTTGGGACTACAGGTGCGTGCCACCACACCCGGCTAATTTTTTGTATTTTTAGTAGAGATGGGGTTTCACCGTGTTAGCCAGGATGGTGTCGATCTCCTGACCTCATGATCTGCCCACCTCCGCCTCCGAAAGTGCTGGGATTACACACATGAGCAAACACGCCCAGCCCCCAAACTATTCTTAAACTTAAATATTAGATTTAAAAATCATTCAATTTAAATCTCAGAATAGCTAATAACTTATCATGATATGGCTGGGTGCGGTGGCTCATGCCTGGAATCCTAGCACTTCAGGAAGTTAAGGCGGTGGATTACTTGAGATCAGGAGTTCAAAACCAGCCTGGCCAACATGGTGAAACCTCATCTCTACTAAAAATGCAAAAAAAAAAAGCCAGGCATGGTGGTGCGTGCCTGTAATCCCAGTTACCAGAGAGGCTGAGGCAGGAGAATTGCTGGAACCCAGGAGGCAGAGGCTACAGTGAGCCAAGACCACGCCACTGCACTCCAGCCTGGGCAACAGAGTGAGACTCTGTCTCAAAAAAACACACACACACGCAAAAACCAATTTATCATAATACAGCAATGGGGTATTTCCAACAATCTAAATAAAGGGGGGGATGGTATGGAACAAAATCTTTAAGAAAACTCAAATTTACCTGAAAAAGTTCATAACTCTGGAAAGTACTAGGAGTCACCACAAAAGCAAAACAGTAATATATCATAACTCTAGTAAACCAAGACCTAAGCTATAACTGAAAAAAATTAAAGCACAAGTCGCTTTTTCTTAAAGGCTCAAATCCTCTTAACCACAGTTTTAAAAAATTTTGGGAAATTGGGGGAGGGGGATGTAGATTGTAAAAGAACTATTTTCACAGAAGTTTAATGTAAGCATCTTAAGTTTCTAACAGAAGAATTAAAACAAGGCTGGGCACAGTGGTTCATGCCTATAATGTAATCCAACCAGGCTTTGAGAGGCCACTGTGTTTACTGGGTAACACAGTGAGACGCCACCTCTACGAAAAATAAAAAAAATTAGCCAAGTGTGGCAGAGTGTGCCTGTAGTCCCGGCTACTTGGGACTTGGGAGGCTGAGGAAAGATGATCGCTTGAGTCCAGGAGGTCCAGGCTGCAGTGAGGTATGATCGTGCCACTGCATCCAGCCTGGGCAACAGGCTCAAAAAAATAAGTAAGTCTAAATTTAAAGCAGCAAGATATTTACAATTTGCAATGATTAATCTGATTTCACTAAGCAATCCAAACATACATTTTCACTCTTTATCTAACACGTTTTAAAAATAAGGTTCTTACCAAATCCTTTGTTGAAAATATCTCTGGCAGCTTTGCCAAGGTCAGCATATGATGGAGGAATACACATTGCTGGTAGAAAAAAAATTCCAGTATTAATGTCTCTATTCTCCCATCTTCTATCCAAGAATTAGAGTATGACCCACTGCTGATATTAAAATTCAAGCAATCCCATTTGTTGGAATTATGTTTTTTATCTGGTCAGGAGCTACACTAAAACTATAACGACCTATAAAGGAGATACCACCAACGAATTATTTCTAAAATAGATAACCATGGTTATACAAACTTGGGAAATTCGTTCCAAAATAGAAAAAACAGTCTATTACCTACAGCCTCACTTCCTAGGACTGGACAGGTACAAAGAAACAAGTATTTGTGTGCATGGATATGTATCTGCTAAAATTCACTGAGATGAGCTGACTGAACTAAATTAGATAAAATCAAAACCTAAGACTAGGCCCTGTCCCTGATATGTCGTTTAATATCTTCGCTGAGGTGAAAACCAACATCCTGGAGTGGGAAGAGAACTTAATACTCTGGGAATTTAAATATTGAAACTTTGAAAAAATACTGCCATCTGTGTTTCATTCAAATGTCTGTATCAACTAAATATCAAATGGCGCTTCAAACTTACTAATATGACTCTCAAGTCCTTAGCCAATGCTGTGCTGCTTAAGGGCAGGCAATCTGAGCTCCTTACACCAGCTCATTCATTCCACAAAGCACGTCCACGCCCTTAGGAGCACATGTAATGACCTTGTGCTCTCACAAGGACTGCTACTTCCTCTAGAAGAGTGACTGATCCCATCCTCCAAAGCAGAATCCCCAATTAATAACTTTTACTTCTGTACGTCAAAGACACGTACAAAAGCTGAAAGTCCATGCGGCCACAGACCAACTCCCCGGGCCTTGTTCCCCTATTTGAAATCCAGCAGTCCAGCCCCTCCTCGGCAGAGGTGGTCAGACGGTAAGGCGACCACCAAAAGCAGCCGAATTTCCAAGTCCTCGGAAAGACACAGGGAAACAAACTGCGGGTTTCTGGTCGACAGGCTTCGACTCCCCGCCGCCCCATCCGGCAGAGATCCCTGCTCTACTTACGCCGCGCGCAAGTCTGTCCGTAGGTCGCCATGGCGAGGCCGTGGGAAGAGGGGAATCTGCGGGAGGGACAAGAAGTGCGGTCAGCTGGGGTCAAAGGGCCAAAGGGAGGTCCCGGGCAGAGAGGGGCGAGGGGCCGCGGGGCAGCGCGGCCATCTTAGGAAGCCAGGGCCGACCCCAAGTCCGGCGCAGGCCTCCCGCTTGGCCGAAGCGGCCTAGGCCCCTGGGTCGGCGTGAGGCGGGCGCGGCGGTACCTGGTGGTCTCCTGAGGGGGGCCGCAGCCACCGCTCCGCTAGCTGCTGAAGCCGCTCGTCACGCTCACTGTCCGGCTGCAGCTGCAGCGGCTGGAGGGCGAAGTGAAGGAGACACCGTTCCGCCCGCCGCAACCCTGTCCTCTCCCAGCCAGGACCCCGTCGCTGCCCCCGGGGCTGTCCGCCGCGCCTGTGCCCGCAGCGCAGCCCGCTGCCAACTCCAACCTGCTCCGGAGCGGCCACGTGGACCGACAGCGCCACGGTCCTGCAGGTGGGCTGCCTCGGTCCGTCGATGGGGATCGGGAAGGCAGAAGCTGCTGGGCCTTGAATCAGGCAGCTATCCGGGCAGCCTCAGAGGCGAGGGGGCGGGGAACGGCGAAGGCAGCGCGCTGCCGCCCGCCCGGGAGGGGGATGGGGCGGAGGCCCCGCGCGAACGCGTCACGGACGGGGCGGGGCGTCGGCGCGTGGCCGGGGCGATAGGGCGCGGCTGCGCACCACCGGGGTCACGTACATCTCTCCTACTCCCCTTACACGCTGGTGCGGGTCCGCCCCAGAAACAAACCCCTGCATAGGGCGCCTGCGGGGAGTCGGCTGAGCGTTACCCACGTCCACCCTAAGCTAGCGCAGCCTGCGCTTCTGAGGGACAGCTTCTCTTTCCCAACCCAGTGAGAACGAGTGGGACACAGGAGCGCCACCTCCAGCCCCTCGCGCTCTTCTGCCCTCTTTTCCCACCTTGGTGTGACTGCCTTGCTGTGCCGGGCTGTGTGCGTGAGAGGTTTTTCGGGACTGCCTCTCCCTGAACAAATGTGAGCTGGTCCCAGCGTGCCCCACCCATTTCTACTCCGCCTTAGGCTTTCTCTTCCGCGGCTCCTCCCCACTCAGGCATGTCACTGCCTCACACCCGCACGGAGCCGGAGCTTGGCGAGACAAGCCCGCCCCGGGTCCAACTTCCTCTGGATTATGGGCCTGGAGAAAATGTGGTATCATCCTGAGCAGGCGTTAGAATGCTGCACACCCAAGTTCCCCGGGTGTGCAGGAAGGGTGACAGAGCTGTTAGATAAAATGTTAGATAAACTATAGGAAGCCGTTAGTTTGGACTGAGCTCCTGCATTAGGCGCATCAAACCAAACCAAAATGGGGTGGTTCATGCTGAAGCTCCAAACTACCACGCCAAAGCTAGGATATTTGCAAGAAATCAGGAGAGAAACAGATGCTAACCAGATCCCCAAACAGGCTGGGCGCGGTGGCTCACATCTGAAATACCAGCACTTTTGGATGCCAAGGTGGGCGGATCGCCTGAGCTCAGGAGTTCCAGACCAGCTTAGGCACAGTGATACCCTGTCTCTACCAAAAAAAAAAAAAAAAAATGCCGGGCGTGGTGGTAGGCGCCTGTAGTCCCAGCTCCTTGGGAAGCTGAGGAGGGAGGATTGCTTGAGCCTGGGAGGTTGAGGCTGTAGTAAGGTTAGATGGGGCCACTACTGCACTCCAGCCTGCCCACTGGAGCAAGACCCTGTCTCAAACAAAAATCCCCAAACAGGCCAGTTTTAGCTGACGTAAAGAAGTCCCATGTTGTTTAACCTTTACAAGAAAAGTGACTTTCTACCGACTAATCCACGTTTTGTTTCTGCTTTCCTTGGCCCTTTTCTGTCTGTAATATCAACTTCCTCTTCTCATTGGAACATTCATTCCATTTTATAGAATGAAGCGTTGCCCAATTGTAGAATTGGAACTAAAAGCCAATTAAGATGTGTAAACTAAATTTGTTGTAATTTTTTCTTTTAACAGAACCAAAGGAAGAAAAAAAAATGAGCAGTCTAATGATATAGAGCAGTCATCTATCTCAGTAATTTAGCCAGTCTACCTCAGTTTTTGTTTTGTTTTTGGTTTTTTGGGGTTTTTTTTTTTTTTTGGTTTGGTTTTTGTTTTTGAGATGGAGTCTCGCTCTGTCACCCAGGCTGGAGTGCAGTGGTGCTCTCTCGGCTCACTGCAAGCTCTGCCTCCGGGGTTCACGCCATTCTCCTGCCTCAGCCTCTAGAGTGGCTGGGACCACAGGCGACCGCTACCACGCCCAGCTAGTTTTTTGTATTTTTAGTAGAGATGAGGTTTCACTGTGTTAGCCAGTATGGTCTCGATCTCCTGACCTTGTGATCTGCCTGCTGCAGCCTTCCAGGGTGCTGGGATTACAGGCGTGAGCCACCGCACTCGGCCTACCTCAGTTTTTTAATTATAAAATGACAAATGAAACGAAGTGATCTTTAGTAGCTATCAGCCATAGTCTCTGAGCAAAGCCTTTTCCCCCTTGACTTTCTCTAGCTCTGAAAGCGATGTCTGCTCAAATGCTCTCAAGGTTCTACCCTCCTCCTAAACCAGAAAAGGATGGCTAGATGGGCTTCTACAGTTCAAAACCCAGGTTAAAGCTGCAGCCTGGAAGATTTCCCTCCCATGAGCAAGCCCAGCCAGCTGTCTTGCCTGGTCATGACTGGGCTTATGTTGCAAAGGTTAGCAGAATTTACTTCTAAAAGATCAGTCACCAGAAGCCCCCATTCATTCCTTCATTCGAGCTCAGGTCGGTTTGCAATCATTTTGGCTCTTCTGGGAAATGGTCTGGTATGTTTGATGTTATTGTGAGGCTAATAACAAAGACCGGCATTTCCATCCTAACTGCACCACAGCACACTACCTCTCCGAAACACCCAGTCTGATAAATGAGTCACCTCCACTACCTGCAGCAGGGCTTACTCACAATGTGAATTATCTGTAGCAATTTGTAGCCCCCTGAACTTCACTTTCTCTGAGGCTTCACCTTCTGCAAACCCAAGGAATGTACACAATACCTAAGGACCAGGGGAAGAAGATCTGTGGCCAAACGGGAATAATGGCAGTATTTTCCAGAGCTGGATTTAGTAAATAAATCTGAGTGCTTACATCCAAAGTCCTTTAGACCAAAGCTGCATTAGTAGGCAGTTACTACCTACCACAAGCAGCTACTTTGTGTCATCCACGGGGTAAGCAAAGTCCATTGAGACACAGTCCCTACTCTCAAGGCACTTACAGTCAAGTGTGTGTAAAGGTGTCAAGAACAGGGGAAGGTCCAGAATTTTACCCTACTTGCACACTAACAAGTTAGCCTGCCATAGTTTCAGAGGCTCACAGATGCTAGCAGAAGACATGAGACGTGTGGGTCAAGGACAAAAGACTCTCTTACCTGTGACACAGCAGGCAGCATAAGCTTCGTGTTTTGCCTCAATTTCTGCTGTCCTCTGCATCCCTCAGGAGTGATGTAGAGCAGGTTAGGTGGATGCTGTGCACACCATGCACTGGTGTCACAGCCAAGGAACCCTAAGCTTATAAAACCACCTGTCTTAGAAGGAGCTGCTAACAAATCTGCCCAACCTTCATCCTATGAAAGGAAAGTATCTTGGGCCCCTAAGATCATTAAGCTAAAGGGAAAAGTCAAGCTGGAAATTGCTTAGGGCAGACCTGCCTCGCATTCTGTTCAAAGTCATCCTTCCGCTCACTGAGATAAATGCATATCTGATTGCCTTCTTTGGAGAGGCTAATCAGAAACTCAGTGCAACCATTTGTCTCTCACCTACCTGTGACCTGGAAGCCCTCTCCCCACTTTGAGTTGTCCCGCCTTTCCTGGCCACTTTGAGTTGTCCTGCCTTTCTTGACCAAACCAATGTTCATTTTACGTATGTTGATTGATGTCTCATATCTCCCTAAAATGTATAAAACCAAACTGTGCTCTGACCACCTTGGTTACACGTCATCAAGACCTCCTGAGGCTGTGTCAAGGTTAAGTGTCCTCAACCTTGGCAAAATAAACTTTTTTTTTTTTTTTCTTTTTAAGACTGAGTTTCGCTCTTGCCGCCCAGGCTGCAGTGCAATGGTGCGATCTCTGCTCTCTGCAAACTCTGCCTCCTGGGTTCAAGCGATTTTCCAGCCTCAGCCTCCTGAGTAGCTGGGATTACAGGCGCGCCACCACCACGCCCGGCTAATTTTTGTATTTTTAGTAGAGACAGGGTTTTACCATGTTGGCCAGGTTGCTTTCGAACTCCTGACCTCAGGTGATCTGCCCGCTTTGGCCTCTCAAAGTGCTGGGATTACAGGCATGAGCCACCACGCCTGGCAATTTTTTTTTTTTTTTTTGAGACAGAGGAGATAGAGTTTCATTCTTTTGCCCACACCGGAGTGAAGTGGCACAATCTCAACTCACTGCACCCTCCGTCTACCAGGTTCAAGTGATTCTCCTGCGTCAGCCTCCCAAGTAGCTGGGGTTACAGGTGCCTGCCATCATACCCAGCTGATTTCTGTATTTTTAGTAGAGATGGGGTTTCACCATGTTGGCTAGACTGGTCTCGAACTCCTGACCTCAGGTGATCCACCCACATCGGCCTCCCAAAGTTCTAGGATTGTAAGCGTGAGCTACTGTGCCTGACCTGGCAAAATAAACTTTCTGAATTCTCAAATTTCTCAAATTTTCAGGGTTCACAATCCCTGAGGGGGAGATTATTACACTGCTCAGGAAATAAAATCTGTTTTCTGCCCCAGAGAGAGATATTATCTTCCAAGGCTGTTTGCTAAGTAAACATCCTGGAAAGATAGTCTGAGACAAAAGCTGCCATAAGATGGGTAGAAACACCATGGAGAATTGGCCCCAACAAAGGATGGGGAATGGGAAAGACAAGCTCAAGATGTCACAAGTACAGTTTTTTTGTGGGGGAGCAGGGTCTTGCTATATTGCCCAGGCTGGTCTTGAACTCCTGACCTCAAGCAATCCTCCCATTTCAGCCTCCCAAGTAGCTGGATCACAAGTGTGAGCCACCACACTCGGCTTCTGCAAGTACAGTTTTAAGATGTAAATACAGAGAACCGTGGGCACAGTCAGATGGAGGAGCTACTTGCACTGAAGTTTGAAAGCAGGACTTAACAAAATTAGAAAGCCAACAGATGGAGGATGGGAAGGCAAAATTCTAGAAAGAGGATGTGCAAAATCATAGGAGTGCTTGAAGTGGCAAGAATTGTTTGGAAACCACGTATTATTTTTTTGCTTTTGATTTGCTTTTGTTTTTGTTTTTGTCTGAGACAGAGTCCCGCTCTGTCACCCAGACTGGAGTGCAGTAGCACAATCTTGGCTCACTGCAATCTCTGCCTCCCGAGTTCAAGCAATTCTCCTGCCTCAGCTTCCTGAGTAGCTGGGATTACAAGCACGTGTCACCACACCCGGCTAATTTTTGTATTTTTAGTAGAGATGGGGTTTCGCCTGTTGGCCAGGCTGGTCTCAAACTCCTGAGCTCGGGTGATCTGCCCGCCTTGGCCTCCCAAAGTGCTGGAATTACAGGTGTGAGCCACTGCACCCGGCTAGTTTTCTTTTTGTTTGTTTGTTTTTGAGACAGGGTCCCCCTGCATTGCCCAGGCTGTTCTCAAACTCCCAAGCAATTCTCCTGCCTCAGTCTCATGAGTAGCTGGGACTACAGGTGCGTACCACAGGGCCTGGGGGAAACCACAAGTCATTAAGTAAAGCTGGAACAAGCTATCGAAAAAGTTGAGAAATTAGACTAAAGATGTTGGTTGGAGCCAAATACTGAAGGTCCTGAAAGCAGCAAGTGAGGACAAGTCTAGGGTAGCTGGGAGCAACATTTCTGATTTGAGCAATGGAGAGGACAAAGGTTCCAGCCACTGTGGGAAGGTCTGCAGGAAGAGGGGCAGGTGTGAGCGTGAAGACCATGATTCCATTTTGGATGAATATGAGAAGCCAGGTCCACATTGCAATGCAGTTGTCCAGTAGGCAGTTATGAAGCTTTGGAGAGAGGTCTGGCTCAGAAGCATGGGTGTAAAAGTTAGTTTTAATTATGACTAACTATGGGTGTGGTTTAAGTCAGTGAGATATGGGATAGGAATAAAGACACTAACAGCCTAAAGGACGAGGCCATGGGCATTTGTCTTCTTTTTTTTTTGAGACAGTATCACTCTGTCACCCAGGCTGGAGTGCAGTGGTATGGTCTTGGCTCACTGCAATCTCTGCCTCAGCCTCCCGAGTAGCTGGGACTACAGGCATGTGCCACCATACCCGGCTAATTTTTTTGTATTTTTAGTAGAGCCAGGGTTTCACTATGTTCTCCAGGCTGGTCTTGAACTCCTGACCTTGTGATCCAGCTGCCTTGGCCTTCCGAAGTGCGGGGATTACAGGTAGGAGCCACCGTGCCCCGCCAGGAGCATTAGTCTTTTAGGGGCAAGAAGCAGAGGAGGAGCTAATGAAGAGAACTGACAAAAACTAGCCAGGAGGATAATAAAAAGAGAACTCGGGAGGAGCACTTCTGTGGAAACCAGAAGAAGAGAGCACTGGGTAGAGAAGGGAGCGCTCAACAGTGTCACAAACTGAGGAGAGGTCAAGTGAGGCAAGGGCAGAGAGCATTAGGGCCGGACGCAGTGGCTCACACCAATAATCCCAGCACTTTGGGAGGCCAAGGCAGGAGGATCACTTGAGCCCAGGAGTTTGAGACCAGCCTGAGCAACATGGCAAGATCTCATTTCTGCAAAAAACAGAAAATTAGCTGGGCACAGTGGTGTGTGCCTGTAGTCCCAGCTACTCGGGAGGTTGAGGTGGGAAGGATCGCTTGATCCCAGGAGTTTGAGGTCACAGTGAGCTATGGTTGTGCCATTGCACTCCAGCCTGGGCGAGAGAGCAAAACCTTGTATTCAATAATAGTAATAATAAATAAAAGAAATAGCAGCATTAGCTGCTATTACTGTGTAACAAATTGCCCCCAAATTTAATGGCCTAAAACAAGCATTCTATTATCTGAAAGTTTCTGTGGGTCAAAAATTAGGGACTGGCTTATCTGGGTGGTTCTGGCTCGGGGCCCCTCAGGGGGTTGCAGTTGAGATGCTGGCTGGGGCTGCAATCATCTGAAGGGTTAACGGCACTCAAGGACCTGCTTTTAGGATGGCACCCTCATGTGGCTTTTGGCAGGAGGCCTCAGTTCCTTGCTATGTGAGCTTCTCCATGTGGCCTCTTGGGTGTCCTTGTGACATGGCCGCTGGCTTCTCTCAGAGCAAGTGATCTGAGAGAGACACTGAAGCCACAATGTCTTATATGATCCAGCCTCAGAAATCGCACTATCATTTCTGCCTTATTCTGTTTGTTAGAAGTGAGTTAGTAAGACCAGACCACACTCAAGAGGAGGGAAATTAGGCTCTCTCTCTTGAAAGGAGTGTTAAAGAATTTGTGGATATTCTTTAAATCCCCACAGCCTATCTTTTGTTTGGTTTTTTTTTTGTTTTTTGAGATGGAGTCTCGCCCTGTCGCCCAGGCTGGAGTATAGTGGCGCAATCTCACTGCAACCTCCGCCTCCTGGGTTCAAGCAGTTCTCTGCCCTCAGCCTCCTGAGTAGCTGGGATTACAGGCACCCGCCACCATGCCCTACTAATTTTTTGTATTTTTAGTAGAGATGGGGTTGCACCATCTTGGCCAGGCTGGTCTTGAACTCCTGACCTCTTGATCCACCCACCTCAGCCTCCCAAAGTGCTGGGATTACAGGAGTGAACCACCGCACCAGGCCCCCACAGCCTATCTTTTGAAAGGAGTGTCAATTTGTGGATATTCTTTAAATCCTCACAGCCTACGCCATGGTCACATTTACTTTCATTCCTCCCATATGCAAAACATACTCCCTCCCAAAACCTCCCCCAGATCCCAGCCTTCACAGTAGCCGCATGAGGCTCCTTGGATGTAGTTGCTTGAGTCCAGCAGTTCCTCTCCATCTGAAGACCTGTGAACTAAAG
The DNA here is from genome assembly GCF_000951045.1 of Mandrillus leucophaeus. Taxonomy (NCBI): domain Eukaryota; kingdom Metazoa; phylum Chordata; class Mammalia; order Primates; family Cercopithecidae; genus Mandrillus; species Mandrillus leucophaeus. Next base: position 469,563 of record NW_012098954.1, on the reverse strand, counting down.
AGATATCAACACAAGTGGTGGGATAGGCACAGCATAACCACTACAGACACCCCTGTTCAAAAAGGGGGAAACAGGAAGTACCCAGGAGTCACAGGTCCACAGAGATTCTGAAATCCAGCCAGGCAAACTTGGAAGTTCCCTTATTAGGACTCAGTTCTCCTCCTGCCTGCACCAGATGAGGTCATGCAGGGAGAGCCAGCCCTAGACACACACTCCTTCTCTTCCTGCCCCTGGCCTCTGTCCCACACTGGAAGGGGCACACCCCAGCCTGCACATCCAAGCTCTCTCCCCATCACGTACATACTCTGTTTGACCACCCCAAGGGCTTAGGGGTGTGTCACTGGCAGTTCAGTCCATCTTCTGGAGGAGGGACCCTGGGGGAAAGTCCATGCAGGCCCCAGAAGCAGGCTCAGGATGGTTTGAAACAAGAATCCTGAGGTCTCCTGTATTCTGAGTTTGGTCTGGATATGGAGAGGGCAGGCATGGGCTCTGGTGGGCATGTTCTCTGGGCCCTGCAGGCTCCTCACCTCATAGGAATGGGCACAACGTGAGAAGGGTTTTGGTGAGGTCTTCCAAAGCATGAGACCCAAGAGGCCCTCCAAAGCATGAGACTGGGGAGGGGGCTACAAAGCATGAGACCGGGTGGGGCCCTCCAAAGCCTGAGACCCAGGGCAGGGGCCCTCCAAAACATGAGACCCGGGGAGGGCCTCCAAAGCATGAGGCCCAGGGGAGGGGCTCTTCTTGCCTAGGTTGAAGAACAATACTGGGGCTAGGGACTGAGAATCTTCCTGTGATTGAAGCATGTTAGGATGAAATGAGAAAGAGAGAGAGGACTGCAAGCTGGGGTTATGGTTGGAATGTGGGACACAGGGAAGCAAGGTTTTGCCATGGCACATTCAAGGTGGTGAGCAGCTATGGAAGCGTGGAGTGAAGTGAAGGCCAGTGGAGCTGAGGTGATCAGGGCTGTAGCTGAGGCTAAGATGTTGAAGCTATGCACCCCACACACACCCAGCAAACAGTGGTGGGGTAGGCACAGGTTATTGACAGAGGTACTGATGTCACCACGGTGTTGCCAGGATAAGAGATGAGGAGGACAATGATGAGTCAGGTACCAAAGTCTTCAGGAGACATGGAGGCGTGACCAGGAAGTTGGCCATAAAGGATGACAAGTAAAGAAAGCCAGAGTTGGCCGGGCGCGGTGGCTCACGCCTGTAATCCCAGCACTTTGGGAGGCCGAGGCGGGCGGATCATGAGGTCAGGAGATCGAGACCATCCTGGCCAACACGGTGAAACCCCGTCTCTACTAAAAAATACAAAAATTAGCCAGGCTTGGTGGCTAATACAGGCGGGCGCCTGTAGTCCCAGCTACTCGGGAGGCGGAGCTTGCAGTGAGCCGAGATCGCGCCACTGCACTCCAGCCTGGGCGACAGAGCGAGACTCCGTCTCAAAAAAAAAAAAGAATGGCAGAGCTGATGGGATGAACCTCAAAGCAGGTGATCTTATAGGAGGTGACAAGTGAAGTAAGTGGCCCCCTCCCAGTCCCAGTCCAGTCGTGGGGTGTGGGAGGGAGTCTTCCCTGGGCTCCAGTATCCACGGGGAAAGGTGAGGGGAGTGAAAGAGCATTCAGCGGTGCAGCTGAGAACTTAGGGTAGTTTGTTAACAACACCACAGGCTTCTAGAGGGGCACAATGGGATGGGGTGAGGAGGACAGCGGTGGAAGTTCAAACCAAGGAGAAGGAAGCGCAGACAAGACTGGGATAAAACTAGGAAGAGCACAAATGAACAGACGAACTCATATTTTGGGGAGTTAGGGCCAACGGCCAGAGGTGAGGGGCATGCTAGGGCTCAAAAGTCAAGCCAGTGCCTGTGAAAATCCTTAAATCATGCATAAAGGACAATATGCCTGGTTTTGGGTATACAACCTTGGGTTGCCATTTTTAGCCACACTAAAGCATGAAAACCACTGATCTAGACTGTCTATCAAATCCCAGAAGTGACTGGGAGAAAGGAGGGACATTCTACAGCTTTCCAGATGACATTCAGATTAATCTACCTGATATAGTCTTTAATATACAATGTGATGATAAAAGCAGATAGTGGAGTTATAGCTCAACAGTCAGGACACAAGTTAAGTACAAGCTTCATGCAGCTCCTCTCAACTGATATCCCAGTTTAACCATTCAGAGTTGATATAAAGTTTGATATAAAAGGACTTTCCCACCGGGCACGGTGGCTCACGCCTGTAATACCAGCACTTTGGGAAGCCGAGGTGGGTGGATCACTTGAGGTTAGGGGTTTGAGACCAGCCTGAGCAACGTGGTGAAACCCCATCTCCACTGAAAATACAAACATTAGCTGGGCGTGGTGGCGCATGCCTGTAATCCCAGCTACTTGGGAGGCTGAGGCAGGAGAATTGCTTGAACCCAGCAGGTGGAGGTTGCAGTGAGCCAAGATGGTGCCATTGCACTCCAGCCTGGGCAACAAGAGCCAGACTCGGTCTTAATTAAAAAGGAAAAAAAAAGGACTTTCCAGCCAGGCTCAGTGGCTCATGCCTGTAATCCCAAAACTTTGGGATGCTGAGGCGGGCAGATCACTTGAGCTCAGGAGTTCGAGGCCACCCTGGGCAACATGGCAAAACTCCATGTCTACCAAAAAATACAAAAAAATTAGCCCGGTGTGGTGGCACGCACCTGTGCTCCCAGGTACTTGGGAGGCTGAGGTGGGAGGGTCGTTCGAGCCCAGGAGGCGAAGGTTGCAGTGACCTGAGATCACGCCACTGCACTCCAGCCTGGGTAACAGAGTGAGACCCTGTCTCAAAAAAGAAAAAAAAAGGGCTTTCCTATTCATTGTCCAGTCAGTAACCTGTGGCCTTGCTCAGAGTTCTGTTTGTAAAGAAACATTGTTCTGTTTCTTTAAAAAGCTCAGCACAGCTGGGCAGGGTGGCTCACCCCTCTAATGCCAGCACTCTGGGAGGCCAAGGCACGTGGATCACCTGAGGTCAGGAGTTCGAAACCAGCCTGACCAACATGATGAAACCCCGTCTCTACCAAAAATATAAAAATCTGGCCGGGCGCGGTGGCTCACGCCTGTAATCCCAGCACTTTGGGGGGCCAAGGCGGGCAGATCACAAGGTCAGGAGATCGAGACCATCCTGGCTAACACGGTGAAACCATGTCTCTACTAAAAATACAAAAAAATTAGCCAGGCATGGTGGCGGGTGCCTGTAGTCCCAGCTACTCCGGGGGCTGAGGCCGGAGAATGGCGTGAACCTGGGATGCGGAGCTTGCAGTGAGACGAGATCATGCCACTGCACTCCAGCCTGGGCAACAAAGCGAGACTCCGTCTCAAAAAAAAAAAAAAAAAAAAAAAAAAAAAAATTAGCAGGGCGTGGTGGCGCACACCTGTAATCCCAGCTACTCAGGAGGCTGAGGCAGGAGAATCGCTTGAACCTGGGAGGTGGAGGTTGCAGTGAGCTGAGATTGTGCGATTGCTCTCCAGCCTGAGCAGTAAGAGCGAAACTCCATTTCAAAAAAAAAAAAAGCTCAGCACATTCTGTGGGAATGCTTAGCCCTGGTAGTGGGGATAACGCAAAGGCTCCTGCTCAAGGATCTTCAGTGGCTCCCATTTACCCATAGGATAAAGTCCCCAACACAATGGTGATGGAACCATGATCCTACCCTGCCTCTGTCACAGTCGTGTTTCCCACCTGCCACCTGTGCCAATTCAGGTCACAAGCAATTCCCAAATCACGGTTTCTTTAGTGTCACTGCCAGTGCTTATGCTCACTGTACCTAGAATGCCGCCTTGTTCCCACTGTTTTAAGTTAAATTCTCGATATCCTTGTAAAGCCCAGCTCAAATGTACTCCCACCACAGTTTTCTTTTGTCTTACCAGCTACAAGTTCATTTTATTTCCTCTGAAATTCTATGGCATTTGTTACCTTATAACACTTATTACATACTTTCTTTTTTTTTTTTTAACTTTCTCTCTGAGCAAACATGATTAACACAATATTTTCATTTGTCTTTTCTTCCTTTCCTTTCCTTTTTATATTCTTTTTTTCTTTTTTTCTTTTCTCTTTTCTTTTCTTTCCTTTTCTTTTCTTTTTCAAAACTAATGCAGTGACACAATCTTGACTCACTGCAGCCTTAACCTCCCAAGCTCAAGCAATCCTCTCGCCTTAGCCTTCCAAGTAGCTGGGACTACAGGCATGTGCACCACCATACCTGGCTATTTTTCTCATTTTTGTAGAGACAGGGTCTCCCTATATTGTCCAGCCTGGTCTTGAACTCCTGGGCTCAAGTGATCCTCCTGCCTCGGCCTCTCAAAGTGCTGGGATTACAGGCATGAGCCACCATGCCCAGCCCACTTTTTTTTTATATTAAAAAAACAACAACAACAACCAAAAAAACTCAACTCTGCCCTGCCCATCAAGTTCTTTAATATAATCCTTCCTGCTTGCCTGCCTGCCTGCCTGCCTTCCTTCCTTCCTTCCTTCCTTCCTTCCTTCCTTCCTTCCTTCCTCACTCCCTCCCTCCCTCCCTCCCTCCCTCTCCCTTCCTCCCTCCCTTCCTTTCTCTTTTGAGATGGAGTTTCACTCGTTTCCCAGGCTGGAGTGCAATGGCACGATCTCAGCTCACCGCAACCTCCACCTCCTGAGTTCAAGTGATTCTCCTGCTTCAGCCTCCCAAGTAGCTGGGATTACAGGCATGCGCCAGCGCACTCAGCTAATTTTGTATTTTTAGTAGAGACGGGGTTTCTCCATGTTGTTCAGGCTGGTCTCAAACTCCTGACCTCAGGAGATCTGCCCGTCTCGTCCCCCGAAAGTACTGGGATTACAATTGTGAGCCCCTGCACCCGGTCGAGAATTGTTTCTTACTCAACTCTATCCCCACCATCCACCAAATATCTAATAATGACACTAGTCATGAATGATAAACACAATCAAAGTAGTCATGGCTAACACATATAGGGCACTTCCTCTGTTCCAGGCATTGCTCGAAACACTTCATGTGCTTTATTTAATTCTCCCCACCTTTTTTTTCTTTCTTGAGACGGAGTCTTGCTCTGTCGCCCAGGCTGGGGTGCAGTGGCACGATCTCAGCTCATTGCAACTTCTGACTCCTGGGTTCAAATGAGTCTTCTGCCTCAGGCTCCCAAGTAGCTGGGATTACATGCGCCCGCCACCACGCCTGGCCTATTTAATTCTCATAACAACCCTATGAGACAGGTACCATTAAGTGTGAAACAGAAGCTTATGGGGGTGCACAGGCCTGGCTTGGGATGCATAGCTAGTTCTTCAGGAGTTGGAGACAGAATCCCTCTCTGAGTGTGAGGTGCATACTCTGAGCCACCATTTATATTGCCTCCTCATTGTCAAAGCCTTTCCCATGGAGGGTGACTAATAATATTTATAGAACATTTAAAGAGTCCACTGCTTTGGACTATTCCAGTCATGACTTGCATCCATTGACAGAGTTGCCTTCAAAATTCTTTCCTTTTAAATTTGTAGTGGGGACAGGAGCTTCCACAATGAGGGTAAATTGGGCAGCAGAGAGGGTCTTCTCCAAGACCTTTCACTGAGTCACCAATGAGAATGTCTCGTGACTCACATTCCACGGCTGCCTGAATCTACTGTGTGACTGCCCTGTGTCTCTGGGGCCGGTGTGGGAGGCAATGGAAGGAGGGAAAGGGAGCATTCTGAAGCCTGGGAAAGTCACATGGGCAATTTGGCCGGCAGCCACCTGGACACTCAGTACAGAGGGAAGCTGATGAGGAGGCCAGAGGGACAAAGGGCCATTATTTCTGGCTGTAGGAGTTTGGTCAGTTTGACACTGGGTGACCCACCATCACTCCCACCAATTTGAGTTCTCCTAGAGCTTTGGTGGGAAGTAAAGCAATGAGATTTCAAATGAGTCACATCCTATGTCTGGAAACTGAGGCAGCGTCGGGGCTGGTTATGGCTGTAAGGACTGATCAGTCATGACTTTGAGGACTTTTGAGGACCACCCTCTCACTCCAATCCCCACTATACCCCACTGCAAGATGAACACAGCTCTGAGTACGTGACTCCTCTCTTCAGAACCTCTCCATGAATCTACCCACATGCCAGGTAACCTATAGGTTAAAGCTCTCCACGGCATGGCCTCAACTTAACTTTCTAAGCCAGCACAGCTTTGTTGAATAATTACACGTCATTAATATAATTTACATATACAGAAAGAGCTCTGTGATCACATAGGTTGGGGAAACTTTGGATTAAACCAAGATTAACCCATTTCTGTAAGTGGAACTTCTCAGAGCCCCACTTTTGTGCAGGATGAGTCTCTGAGAGGATGCAATATGGCCCCAGTTTTTTAAAGAAGGATCTTGAGAGACTAAAAAGTATGTTCCATTAAATATCATTCCCACCTGAAATGTAACCAGTTCTTCCAGGCCCATTGTGGCAGTCATAGAAAGGTACTGTTCAGATCTGCTGCTGTGAGGAGCAGAGGGCTGACTGCTGCAGCTGCTGGGCTCTGGACCTACTGATGCCAGGCAGGCTGCTCCCCGCCGAAGACCTGCACTCATGCAGGGCCATCCCTGCAAAACCCGGGACTCCTCTAACAGGCAGCTTTGGCTTGAGGATGACCTTTTGTCCTGGCTGAACTTTCCTAGAACTGTGTTGCCATCTGAGGCTCTTCCCACTTTATCTCCCCTCCTTCCTGTGTCACAATGTGCACACTTACACCTAGATATATAGTTTAGAACATATATAAGCTCTGGAAAACTTTGCAATTTTGAGTCGGTCTGGTGATAATTTCCAGGCCTTTGCCCTGTAACCGGTTGCAGAAATAACTCTCTTCCTCCCTAGTTCATCTGCATCTCGTTATTGGGCCACAAGAAATAGCAACCCAACCCTCAGTTTGGTCCAGGAACAAGAGGGTCTCACCATGTTGCCTGGTCTGGCTTCAAGGGATCCTCCCACTTCAGCTTCCCAATATGTTGGGATTACAGGCTGAGCCACCGCGCCCAGCCTGGTCGTGCTTGTTAAGCCCTGTTAAACACAACCTGAAAGGACGGTTTGAGCAGTGAAAGCCTCAGACTCAGGCTAAGCAAAAGTAGAAAAAAATGGCAGAAAACCAAAGGAAGGAAATTCCAAAGGCTGGTGAGAGTGTGTTGATGAGGGAGCACAATGAGGACACACAGAATCCAGGCTTTCCTGGCCTTCTCCATTAGTGCAGCATGTCAGGCCACCTTGGTATTACAGTTTTCCCAAGGAGTCTAACTTGGCAAGGGAAACCACAGCTCAGGAGTGGTGGCTCCCAAACTAACCTGTTGTGGGTCTTTGCAGGAGGAAGCTACTGGAATTCTTAGATCTTCTGCCTATGTGTCTAGCTGTGACCTGGCCTCTGGGGAGGCTCAGTTAAGGGCTTGACTTTGTCCCAGGAGCCCAACATTGCTCTCAGAGGGGACAGGAGGTTATTTTCACTCACCCCAGCTCTTCCCAAAATCTCATTAGTTCCTTGAAACCATAGCACCAGGACATTTTACTTCCAGCTGTAAGTCACAGCTGGAAGAAATTCCTGCGACCCTACTTTGGGGGCATAGTCCATCCCTAAAGGCCTCCTTGCTCTTTTTTTTGAGATGGAGTCTTGCTCTATTGCCCAGGCTGGAGTGCAGTGGCATCATCTTGGTTCACTGCAACCTCCACCTCCCGGGTTCAAGCGATTCTCCTGCCTCAGCCTCCCAAGTAGCTGGGATTGCAGGTGCCCGTCACCACACCAGGCTAATTTTTGTGTTTTTAGTAGAGACGGGGTTTCACCATGTTGGCCAGGCTGGTCTCGAACTCCTGATCTCAAGTGATATACCCGCCTCGGCCTCCCAAAGTGCTGGGATTACAGGTGTGAACCACCGCGCCCGGCCACCTCCTCGCTCTTATAGGCAGGGGAACTCGTGTGTAGCAAGGTCTCCTCCCCACGGGATCCTTCTTCTGTTCTAACTGGATGATCCTCCATGACCAGTCTCTGATTTTCTTCATTTAAGACCCTTATGTGACAGGAAAGTTCTATGTGTATGTGTATGTATACAGATGTGGGCTTTTGTGGTTGTAGCTTTTTTGGGGGGTTGGAGGAGGGGAAGGTAGGAGGAGTTCTTGTTGAGAGTTGAGGCTGCTGCCACAGCTGCCCTACAAGTAGAAAGCCACTGGGTTCATGAAATTCAAATATAGAGGCCAAAGTATACCAGGGATGCCACCATCACCTCCAAAACAACATCAATTTCTCTGTGTTTCCAGCAATTTTATGAGACAAGCTACAAAGATACACCATTTAGATGAATCACTCTGCTCTCTGCAATACCAAGAACTTCAAGCATAGTTAATTCAGAATGACTAGGTCCAGCTAACAAGAGCTGGTTTGTCTGAATCAAAGTATATTTAAAGAAACTCAGTTTTATTACCTTCAGGAATCTAGTGGAACTATGCTAATAAATTGCTCCTCTGTGTAGGTCTTAAGGGAAATATGTTTTAATGAACAGATGAAAATATTTCCTAATTCAGTCTATCCAGTGTTTATATAGAAAGTGTTACTCATCAAGTGTTTACGTTTACTTGAAATGCTTGCTCTTGTTTATAATCACAGTATTTTAGTTTAATGAACCCTGTGTTTATAAATGGTATAAAATAAAACTATCCACCTTGTCATTCCCTCTAAATTAGTGAAGTCCCAACTAATGCCTCAATGGCTCTGTTAGCATAAAATCAAGAGTCATTGCACCAGCTGGGTACGGTGGTTCACACCTGTAATCCTAGCTCTTTTGGGAGGCTGAGGTGGGAGGATCACTTGAGGCCAGGAGTTGAGACCAGCCTGGACAACATAGTGAGACCTCATTTCTACAAAAAATAAACAAAATTATGTTTTGTGGCCAAGTGCCTGTGGTCCCAGCTACTTGGGAGGCTGAAGTGAAAGGATCACTTGGACCCAGGAGGTCAAAGCTGCAGTGAACCATGATCATGCCACTGCACTCCAGCCTGGATGACAGAGGGAGATCCTGTCTCGAAAAACAAAGGAAGGAAAAAAAAAAAAGAAGAATCATTGTACCCATCACTCAAAAGAAACACTTAGCTTTTGCATGGGCTATTCTTCCAGCGGTGGGAGTTTGGGGATCCAGCCCTAGTCTTTCATATTTTGTGACACATTCTTTCTCCCTCCTTTCTACGAATGTTTGTTAAGGAACTAGTAATGTGTCAGACACTGTGCTAGGGACTAATTAACAGTCAACAATCTCACAGTCTAGAAAGGGAGACAGACATGAACAATGAGCAAGTATTGTAAAGTGCTGTAGGTACAAGGATAGCTGTATGAACAGAGGACAGTGAGGTTACAGGAGTCAGTTCACCTGGGGAGCTTCGTGAAGGCTTCAGCATTGAATGGATTCTTTTTTCTTTTTTTTTTGAGATGGAGTCTTGCTCTGTTGCCCAGGCTGGAGTGCAGTGGTGTCTCGGCCCACTGCAACCTCCGCTTCCTAGGTTCACGCCATTCTCCTGCCTCAGCCTCCTGAGTAGCTAGGACTACAGGCGCCCGCCACCATGCCCGGCTAATATTTTTTGTATTTTTAGTAGAGACGCGGTTTCACCGTGTTAGCCAGGATGGTCTCGATCTCCTGACCTCATGATCCGCACGCCTCCACCTCCCAAAGTGCTGGGATTACAGGCGTCAGCCACCGCGCCCGGCGAATGGATTCTTAAAAATGGAGGATACAGCTGGGGGCAGTGGCTCACGCCTGTAATCCCTGCACTTTGGGAGGCTGAGGCAGGTATATCACCTGAGGTTAGGAGTTTGAGAACAGCCTGGCCAACATGGTGAAACCCTGTCTTTGCTAAAAATACAAAAAATTAGCTGGCCATGGTGGTGCACATCTGTAATCCCAGCTACTCAGGAGGCTGAGGCGGGAGAATCACTTGAGCTTGGGAGGTGAAGGTTGCAATGAGCAGAGATCCTGCCACTGCACTCCAGTCTGGGCAACAGGGCGAAACTCAGTCTCAAAAAAAAAGAGAGGCTGTAAGACCAGGCATGGTGGCTCACGCTTGTAATCCCAGCACTTTGGGAGGCTGAGTCAGGCAGATTACCTGAGGTCAGGAGTT
>NW_012098954.1:447898-454185 GCF_000951045.1 Mandrillus leucophaeus | reverse complement strand
GTCACCAGTGAGATTGCATTTAAAATCCAGCAGCCTCAGAGCCAAGACCAGCCTTGTGTAAACAGAGTTCAGGGAGGCGTGAAGACAGTGGAGTGAGGTGTGCCGAGGCCAGCCGGCCTCTGGGCTCAGGGTGGGCTGTCCTCTGGGGGGCCGAGTGCATCTGCTAGACTGAAGGCAGAGTAATTTTTTCATCTCATCCAGGAAAAGAAAGAAGATATGCAGCAGAGGAAAGGAATGGAACATTATCCCTCCCTACCTTACACAGGGGAGTGGTCATCTACACTAAAGCAAAACTTCCTTATCATAGGAAGACCATTTTCCTTGACCTTCAGGCGATTTTATAGTCATCTCGAAAGGAAAATGAAACTCAACTCAGGTTGATTGAATACAGAGAATCCACTAGGATGCAGTATTCCTGCCCACTTCTCTGGGAAGAAAGAAGCAAATGATGTAGGTCTTTTGGCGCTGTTTGCTTAATTATAAAGAAATTATGTTGCAAGCTGGATACTGATGCTTTATTTGAAACAGGTGTTTAGATGGTGGCATTTGTGAATTCTTTATCTTTTGTTCCAAACCAAAAGACTAAATAAATAGCAAGTATGGGTGGAAAAAAAAGCCTTCGCCGGGCGCGGTGGCTCATGCCTGTAATCCTAGCACCTTGGGAGCCCAAGGAGGGCGTATCACAAGGTCAAAAGATCGAGACCCTCCTGGCCAACATGGTGAAACCCCGTCTGTACTAAATATACAAAATTTAGCTGGGCATGGTGGCACGCACCTGTAGTCCCAGCTACTTGGGAGGCTGAGGCAGAAGAATCGTTTGAACCCAGGAGGCGGAGGTTGCAGTGAGCCAAGATTGCACCACTGCACTCCAGCCTGGGCGACAGAGCGTCTCAAAAAAAAAAAAAGACTTCAAAACAGTATGGAACTATGGAACTGGATGCCATCCAAGAATACTGGAAAAATACACTCTTCTTTACGCAGTAGAGCTAGGCTTTTCAAGATACAGGAGACCAATGAGAAGGGTTTTTTAGGCCAGGCGCAGTGGCTCATGCCTGTAATCCCAGTACTTTGGGAGGCCGAGGCAGGCAGATCACCTGAGGTCAGGAGTTGGAGACCAGCCTGGCCAACATGGTGAAACCCCATCTCTACTAAAAATACAAAAATTAGTAATCCCAGCTACTTGGGAGGCTGAGGCAAGGAGAATCACTTGAACCTGGGAGGCAGAGATTGCAGTGAGCCGAGATTGCGTCCCTGCACTCCAGCCTGGGCGACAGAGTGAGACTCCATCTCTCTCTCAAAAAAAAGGAGAAGGGTTTTTTGTTTGTTTGTTTGTTTGTTTGTTTTGAGATAGAGTTTCGCTCTTGTCGCCCAGGCTGGAGTGCAATGGCGCGATCTCCGCTCACTGTGACCTCCGCCTCCCAGGTTCAAGCGATTCTCCTGTCTCAGCCTCCTGGGTAGTTGGGATTACAGGCACATGCCACCACGCTCAGCTAATTTTTGTATATTTTTTTGAAACAGAGTCTCGCTGTGTCACCCAGGCTGGAGTGCAGTGGCACGCTCTCGGCTCACTGCAACTTCCGTCTCCTGGGTTCAAACAATTCTCCTATCTCAGCCTCCCGAGTAGCTGGGGTTACAGGCACCTGCCACCACACCCAGATAATTTTTTCATTTTTAATAGAGATGGGGTTTCACCACATTGGCCAGGCTGGTCTCGAACTCCTGACCTCAGATGATCCACCTTCTTGGCCTCCCAAAGTGCTGGGATTATAGGTATCAGCCACCGCGCCTGGCTTAATTTTTGTATTTTTAGTACAGATGGGATTTCATCATATTGGTCAGGCTGGTCTCAAACTCCTGACCTCAGGTGATCCGCCCACCTCGGACTCCCAAAGTGCTGGGATTATAGGCGTGAGCCACCATGCCTGGCCTCAAAGTATTTTTATAATATGAACGCAGTAGGTCCTTATAATATGCTTAAAATATGGTAATAATAGCAATGTTTAACATTTGTAATAATAATATTTAACACTTTACATCCTTTGCATGTTATCCTCAGAATAACCCTATGAAGGTAAGTACTATAATCACCTCAAAACTGAGAGAAAGATAGGTTATGTAATTGCCCAAGGTAATTCAGCTAATAAGTGGAGGAGCCAAGATTTGAATACAGGCACTTGGCTTCAGAGTCTGTGTCCTTAAACCACTATGCTATCTGCCTTCCAAATATTATCATGCATTATATCAAAGGAGGAAATTGAGACAGTGCAGTTTGGTGACCTGCCTGACCTCACACACAGTCCCATTACATCATGACTAAGAGACAGAACCCAGGTCTTCCTCTTGAAAGCCAAGCCCCATTAGAGTGTGGCAGTTGAGATTAGCAGCCATTTCTACTTTAGATGGCTTTCCTAATAGGAAGGATTGCAGAGGGTGAGGGGTTGCGTGCAGAGTGGGTGGCCAAAGGCTTGCTGATATTTGCCTTGAGAAGACAATGGCTACCTTTACGTTTAGCAGCAGAGGGTGGATGAAGCTGTGTAAATGGGAGCTGCTTGGTGAGCTGACCCTGGAAGCCAGTCCGCAGGAACAGGGGCTTGGCAAAGGTTGGGCCAAGGGAGGTGATGCTCCCTTTGCCTCTCTATGAAGACACCCAGCAGCAGATAGAGAGAGAGGGTGCAAACACATTATACTGCCACCACCCCCCCAGATGCCATCTGCCCCATTCCACTACTGTCCAGGAAAGGGCAAATTCACTCTCCCTGCTGCCTAGATCAGAAGCCCCGTCTCCTGCCTTCCTTTTGGAGCACTCCAAGAGAGCACAGCTCCCGATTTCCACTGACCTATCAAATGGGCTGAGGGCCACCTCCACCTCTGCCAAGCCCTGTTCCACCCAAGGCTTCGCCTCAGAGTCCCCTCGGATGCCACAACTCAGACACTGGACCCACTCAGAAACTCTGGCTCAGAGAAGCAGGACTGTGCTCAAGGTGAGGCTCAGGCTAGGCACTTCCCCACTGTGGGCTGGCAGGGGTTCCACTCACTAGCTCTGGCCAATGAGAACTAACTATTTCATCAAGGCTAGGTCTCCCTCATTTCAGGGCCAGCGGCCTGATCATTTCAGATGTCTTCCCCCTCATTGTCCTTAGTGGTCTTTGCTAGGATTCAGAATACTGTCAAGTTGCTTTGTGAACTGGTGGTATGTTATCTGCCCCTAAATATCATGACAGAATGGGGTTGGCAGATCTAGTTCTGGTCACCAGAGAAACCAGAGTTCAAGATGGAATAGGGGGAAGGATAAAACTGTTGCTATTCAGAAATGATGGGATTGTCTATGACTATGTAAACACACTAACGAATCTATGAAAGAACTCCTAGTACATGACTTTGGCACTGTCACAGGATAAAAGGCCAGCAATTAAAAATCAATTGCATTTCTAGCCGGGCACGGTGGCTCATGACTGTAATCCTAGCATTTTGGGAGGCTAAGGCAGGTGAATCACTTGAAGTCAGAAATTTGAGACCAGCCTGGCCACCGTGGTGAAACCCCGTCTCTACTAAAAATACAAAAAATCAGCCAGCTGTGGTGGTGTGTGCCTGTAGTCCCAGCTACTTGGGAGGCTGAAGCACAAGAATCACTTGAACCCAGGAGGCAGAGGTTGCAGCGAGCCGAGATTGCGCCACTGCACTGCAGCCTGGTGACAGAGCAAGACTTTGTCTAAAAAAAAAAAAAAAATTGTATTTCTATACACTAAAAATGCACAATTAGAAACCAAAATGAAAGGATGGGAGGGAGGAATAAAAGCTAAGATGCTGGCAGTGATCATTTGTATGGAGTTTACTAATTTACAGCATTCAGTACTTTCACAACAGCCCAGGGGAGGGAGGAGGAAACTCAGGAGCTTGGGGAACACCTGCATCCTCACTCCAGCCTGTTCTGAAATGCCTTTTGGGGATGCTGCTTCAAGCTGTGGGTGTTGGTGAAAGGCTCTTCAGGGGGTTCTGATCACTTCCTGAGGAAGAACCAGTCTGACAGGGAGCCTCAGCATCACCTGGGAACCTGTCAGAAATAAAAATTCCTCCCACTTAGGCGGAAGGTAGGGTTTAGCAATGTGTTTTAACAAGCTAGGTGATTCTGATGCACACCTATATGTTGTTCAAACCAGTGACTTCCTGTGACAAAGGCACAAGGGCTGCTGGAGGTTTGTAGCACCCTCTGCTGGTAACCAACTGCAAAGGTTGACTTCTGAACCAAAAAAAGGTTCTCATAACTCTAGTTTGTCAGCCTGTGCATTAAAAAAAAAAAAAAAAATTAAGCAAAGAAAAGTTAAAAATTCTGCTGCCATTCTATCCAGGGCTGTCTCATCCCACTGCGGCACTTCTGAGATCATGCCGTATTTTCCTTTGGCTCTGCTGCAGCTTTCGTCTCCTTGCACATCCTTCAATTCTTCCATGCTCCTAATAAAGCACCCAGAAGCACCTGATGAATCCTTCAAGGATAACATGGTCCAGGGCCAGGCAAATTGGCCTACACAGAAAGAGCTGGGTGGAGGAGGCCTTCTCTGCCTTGGCCTACACATGTCACTCCAGCTACAATGGAGATGTGAGGTGGGAATGTGAGTCACTCCTCTGCACAAAACCCAAATCCACCAATGGCTTCCCATGTCACTTGAAGCAAAACTTAAGTTTTCACCAGGACCTTCAAGGATTGTATGACTAGAGCCTAGTTACTTCTCTAAGTTCACGTTCAGTCACTTTTTTTTCTTTTTGAAATGGAGTTTTTGCTCTGTCGCCCAGACAAGTGCAGTGGCACGACCTCGGCTCACTGCAACCTCCGCCTCCCAGGTTCAAGCGATTCTCCTGCCTCAGCCTCGTGAGTAGCTGGGACTACAGGTGCCTGTAGTCCCACACCTGGCTAATTTTTGTATTTTTAGTAGAGACAGGGTTTCACCGTGTTGGCCAGGCGGGTTGCAAACTCTGACCTCAAGTGATCCACCCGCCTCGGCCTCCCAAAGTGCTGGGATTATAGGTGTGAGCCACCGCACCCAGCCAAAGGTAGGTTTTTAATTAAACTTCCTGCAGCGAGAAAGACTAAACACCTGGAGAAGGGAGGGGACTCTCAGTAAGAGAGTGTTAGGTGGGGCTGGTACAGGATTTGGGCTTGTGTTCGGTGTTCTTAAGGCAGGTTTAGGAAAGCAACCAAGTAGGGTGCTGCTCTGGACTCAGTGCTTTCAGAAAGCTGGGGCAATTCGGAATCTTAATTCTTATGAAGGAACAAATAATAGTTGCCTGTATTAATCAGGAGAGGGGTGCATGGCTATTTTTGTGGCTGCACGGTGTCTTTATTGCCATTCAGGCATGATTGTGAGTGAAGAGGATCCATTACAGCCAGGCAGGGTTCTCATCTGACGTCGATACTCTATAGAATTGCTTATGTTCATTAGGAGAATGCCACTCTACCCAGGTCAATTACTAGTTGACAACTGCCAGGAACGCTTTTTTTTTTTTCTCATATATGTGTTTATTGTCTAGAAAGTAAGATTCCTGAAGGCCGGGGCTTTGTTTTGTTTACCACTGAACCACTAGCACTTAAACAGCGCCTGGCATAGAATAGGTACCCAATAAATGTTTAATAAATATTCTTTCAAAACGTCTTCCATAGCTCAGATCCTACACATCTAAAATGAAGCCCTCCACAGGTAAAGCTGGGTCTTTGGAATGTCTTCCAGGTGATGGTAGGGCCAAAAATAGCTACTGCAGGCAGACCAGTATCAACATTACTCTTTATAGAACTTTAAAACAGAGAGCAGCTGAGTCCTTTGGGCTTTCCCTTGGACCAGACAGGACTTAGCCTCCTACAGGTACTCAAGGAAGACAATGATCAGAAAAAATTGTTACTTTTCAATGGCAAGAGATGGCCAAGTAAAGACTATGTTAAAAATTAAACAGGAGAAACACTCCTCAATCTGCTAAATCATCTTCCTGGCTGGGCACAGTGGCTCATGCCTATAATCCTAGCATTTTGGAAGGCCGAGGTGGGAGGATCGCTTGAGGCCAGGAGTTCAAGATCAGCATGGCCAACATAGTGAAACCCCCATCTCCACACACACAAAAAAAGATGAAAAAGTATAATTTGAAAATCATCTTTCTTTTCCCACTCAACATCTTATAGTCATATAGTCTTTAATCTATAGTCATATAATCTTTAATAAAAGTCATAGTTGGCAGTTTCCAGAAAGTTTTACATACCAACCAAGTTGTCACCACTCCACCAATTCCTTATCATATTACTATTT
>NW_012098954.1:432647-447848 GCF_000951045.1 Mandrillus leucophaeus | reverse complement strand
CCACACCTGGCTAATTTTTGTATTTTTAGTAGAGACAGGGTTTCACCGTGTTGGCCAGGCGGGTTGCAAACTCTGACCTCAAGTGATCCACCCGCCTCGGCCTCCCAAAGTGCTGGGATTATAGGTGTGAGCCACCGCACCCAGCCAAAGGTAGGTTTTTAATTAAACTTCCTGCAGCGAGAAAGACTAAACACCTGGAGAAGGGAGGGGACTCTCAGTAAGAGAGTGTTAGGTGGGGCTGGTACAGGATTTGGGCTTGTGTTCGGTGTTCTTAAGGCAGGTTTAGGAAAGCAACCAAGTAGGGTGCTGCCCTGGACTCAGTGCTTTCAGAAAGCTGGGGCAATTCGGAATCTTAATTCTTATGAAGGAACAAATAATAGTTGCCTGTATTAATCAGGAGAGGGGTGCATGGCTATTTTTGTGGCTGCACGGTGTCTTTATTGCCATTCAGGCATGATTGTGAGTGAAGAGGATCCATTACAGCCAGGCAGGGTTCTCATCTGACGTCGATACTCTATAGAATTGCTTATGTTCATTAGGAGAATGCCACTCTACCCAGGTCAATTACTAGTTGACAACTGCCAGGAACGCTTTTTTTTTTTTCTCATATATGTGTTTATTGTCTAGAAAGTAAGATTCCTGAAGGCCGGGGCTTTGTTTTGTTTACCACTGAACCACTAGCACTTAAACAGCGCCTGGCATAGAATAGGTACCCAATAAATGTTTAATAAATATTCTTTCAAAACGTCTTCCATAGCTCAGATCCTACACATCTAAAATGAAGCCCTCCACAGGTAAAGCTGGGTCTTTGGAATGTCTTCCAGGTGATGGTAGGGCCAAAAATAGCTACTGCAGGCAGACCAGTATCAACATTACTCTTTATAGAACTTTAAAACAGAGAGCAGCTGAGTCCTTTGGGCTTTCCCTTGGACCAGACAGGACTTAGCCTCCTACAGGTACTCAAGGAAGACAATGATCAGAAAAAATTGTTACTTTTCAATGGCAAGAGATGGCCAAGTAAAGACTATGTTAAAAATTAAACAGGAGAAACACTCCTCAATCTGCTAAATCATCTTCCTGGCTGGGCACAGTGGCTCATGCCTATAATCCTAGCATTTTGGAAGGCCGAGGTGGGAGGATCGCTTGAGGCCAGGAGTTCAAGATCAGCATGGCCAACATAGTGAAACCCCCATCTCCACACACACAAAAAAAGATGAAAAAGTATAATTTGAAAATCATCTTTCTTTTCCCACTCAACATCTTATAGTCATATAGTCTTTAATCTATAGTCATATAATCTTTAATAAAAGTCATAGTTGGCAGTTTCCAGAAAGTTTTACATACCAACCAAGTTGTCACCACTCCACCAATTCCTTATCATATTACTATTTTAAAAAAACTTTTTTTTTTTTGGGAGACAGAGTCTCACTCTGTCCCCCAGGCTGGAGTATAGTGGTATGATCTCGGTTCACTGCAACCTCCACCTCCTGGGTTCAAGCAATTCTCCTGCCTCAGCCTCCCGAGTAGCTGGGACTACAGGTGCATGCTGCCACCCTGGGTAATTTTTTTATTTTAGTAGAGATGGGGTTTCACTGTGTTGCCCAGGCTGGTCTCAAACTCCTGAACTCAGGCAATCCACCCGCCTCCCAACGTGCTAGGATTATAGGCATGAGCCACTGTGTCCTGCATCTTAAAAACACGTTTGGGCTGGGCATGGTGGCTCACGCCCGTCATCCCAGCACTTTGGGAGGCTGATGCGGGCAGATCACGAGGTCAGGAGATCCAGAACATCCTGGCTAGCACGGTGAAAATCCATCTCTACTAAAAATACAAAAAAATTAGACGGGTGTGGTGGCAGGCGCCTGTGGTCCCAGCTGCTTGGGAGGCTGAGGCAGGAGAATGGCGTGAACCTGGGAGGCAGAGGTTGCAGAGAGCCGAGATCGCGCCACTGCACTCCAGCCTGGATGACAGAGCGAGACTCCATCTCAAAAACAAAAACAAAACAACAACAACAAAAAAACACTTTTGAAGATTACTTTTGTAGCTAGGGAATTAAGATACCATTTTAAAATCTATAAATTTAGGCCAGGCGCAGTGGTTCATGCCTATAATCCCAGCACTTTGGGAGGTTGAGGCGGGTGGGTCACCTGAGGTCAGGAGTTTGAGACCAGCCTGGCCAACACAGTGAAACTCTGTCTCTACTAAAAATATAAAAATTAGCAGGGTGTGGTGGCAGGTGCCTATAATCTCAGCTACTTGGGAGGCCGAAGCAAGAGAATCACTTTAACCTGGGAGGCAGAGGTTGCAGTGAGCTGAGACCGCGCCATTGCACTCCAACCTGGGCAACAAGAGTGAAACTCTGTCTCAAAAAACTAAATAAATAAAATAAAATCTATGAAATTGGCAAACATAAAAAAATTCTGTAATACATTGCTTTGGCAATGGTGTCGATTAAGTAATTCTCCTGCCTCAACCTCCTGAGTAGCTGGGTCTATAGGTGGGCACCACCACGCCCAGTTAATTTTTGTATTTTTAGTAGAGACGGGGTTTCACTGTGTTGGCCAGGCTGGTCTCAAACTCCTGACCTCGTGATCCACCTGCCTCGGCCTCCCAAAGTGCTGGGATTACAGGCGTGAGCCACTGCGCCCAGCCCCTCCTGCCTTGTTAAGATATATTAAGATATTCAATAATAGAAATACCCCCATCTAATCAGAACAGATTCCCACTTCAGTTAAACCTTCCCCAGAAGCTGCGTAACTCAAGCCCACATCCTATCCTTTCCAACATCTTCCCACTGAGATGCCCCACAACTCCCCATGGTGTATATTCTCCATTATAACAAACAATAAACCCAACTTATTCAACTAAGGCGAGTCCTTCATCCTTGGCTGGAAGGCATTGGAACATGTTAAGTGAAATAAGTGAAATAAGGTATGAAACCACGTGCATATATACATATATATGTATATGCTACAATTGGAGTAAAATAATGTAAACATTTAAAATTTAAAAAATATGTTTGTAGGTCAGGCGCAGTGGCTCACGCCTGTAATCCCAACACTTTGGGAGGCCGAGGCAGGTGGATCACCTGAGGTTGGGAGTTTGAGACCCACCTGACCAACATGGAGAAACCCCCATCTCTACTAAAAATACAAAATTAGCTGGGCGTGGTGGCGCATGCCTGTAATCCCAGCTACTTGGGAGGCTGAGGCAGAAGAATCGCTTGAACCTGGGAGGTGGAGGTTGTGGTGAGCTGAGATCACACCAATGCACTCCAGCCTAGGCAACAAAAGCGAAACTCTGTCTCAAAACAAAACAAAAACAACAACAACAAAAAAACCATTAGATACAGACATTCACTTCATAATGTGACCCGGGGCTCCTAAAGCTGGAATATGAGCAGGTCGTGGTGGTTCTGTATTTCTGGCTCTCACGGGAGCCCCATGAACTGAGAACATACAGCATTTAAATGTCATGCTACTCTACCAGAAGCCTTAAAACTATCATTTGGGCATCTTCAAAGTTCCAGCTAAAGGTGGCAACTGAGCTCCTCTGAGGCACTCTCTTACCTCAGCACCCTCATCTTAACATCTCCATGAGCAAGGCTACAGAACTTTCATAAATTGGCCCTTAATACAACCTATGTGGTAGGCACTTTTTTCCACTTAAATAAGGTTAAGCGGAGGTTTGAAGAAAAACTTTGTCAGTGTCAGAAACACAACTCATACCCAGGTCCTCAGAGTCTAAACCCAGTGCATTTTGTACTTCACCAAGCTCCTTGTGGTCTCTTCTGGACTATTTTTCCCAGAGTTCTCAAAAAGACTAGCTGGGCCAGCACTACAGAGGTCACATATTAGCAGTGATCAGGAAGACACATTCAGTTGTGGGTCAAGCAGATATGGTCCTGCACCTGTGACAATGCTTAGCATTTTAACTACTCCACAGTTCTGGACTAAGTACCACAAATTTAAAGTTGCAGAGCTCAGTCATTTGCTTGTTTTTTTGGAGACAGGGTCTCACTTTGTCACCCAGGCTGGAGTGCAGTGGCATGATCTCGGCTCACTGCAGCCTTGACTTCCCAGGCTCAAGCGATCCTTCTACCTCAGTCCCCCAAGTAGCTGAGACTACAGATGTGCACCACCACGCTTGGCTAATTTTTATACTTTTTGTAGAGACGGGGTTTCGCCATGTTGCCCAGCCTGGTCTTGAATTCCTAGGCTCAAGTGATCAGCCCACCTTGGCCTCCTAAAGAGCTAGGATTACAGGTGTGAGCCACTGCACCTGGCCAATGATTTGCAAAAACTAAATTCATTATATAAAAAACTGACCAGCTCCATTAATAATGCAAAGACATTTAAATAAGAAACTGCAATCCAACTTTCAAATGTTTTATTTTTAGTGTTTTTAAACATTTTAATACAACAAGGATATAAAATAATATATATTAGTTAAATCTGGATTTAATTTAGAATCAAGATATTTACTTATGTACAAACACTGTGCTTCAAGGTATGGCTACCACAGGAACTTTCACATCTTCAAGTAATACTAGTTTCTCTGTGGATAGAGAGACATTTAGGTAGAATTCACAAAACAAAACATGTCCGTTTTAGTCCAAGCTAATTTTGCTTCTCCCATTAAGTACCAGTTTCCACTTTCTTTGTTCCATATCAGAAATACTTCATTTTTCTAATAATACATAGATCCTCTGAATAAAACTTAGTAAAACTGAACATTTTTAAGATGACATTACTAATTGATAATATTGCTTGGCTATGTTCAATTCTCCAGACAACCCAGTCCTTCAGATTGAAAGAGACCTGAAGCAACAATGAAATTAACATAGTGTTCTTTCTCTTCCCATGTCAGGCACAAACATTCCTTATGCTGAAATATGAACTACACTGAATAAAAAGTTCTTTGGTTAATTTAGGACAGAATGTATTCTAGAAACCAGAATAGCTGAAATATGGCTTACAGATTTCAGAGATATTTGTACAGAACTTGAAGCAAAGTAACTGGTCACATTTTAGTTATTTGAAATTGGTGGCATTATATCCGGGTGGGGTGAGAAGGGGGGTCCAAAACCTAGTTTCATACTAATTTTAGTCATTCAGAGTTACTCAAAGACAGGGAAAAGAAACAACCTACTCAGTCTCTTTCCATCTTATTCATCACCTGAAGCATTACGACCTTTGATGTTACTAACAATTTTCCTCTATAGCAGTATGGGGTAATTCAGGCTAAACCGCTTACAAACACAAACGGTTAAACTGTCAAGTTGGCATTAAAATGGACACCTTTGCTGGCTTAGAAACTGTCTAAATGAAACCAATACTGTTTAAGAAAGCAATTGGACTATTCTACAAGAGAGCTTTCTTGTCTCAAATGCCTGAATACCTTAAAGAACTGGCAAATGACTATATTATCATTACCTTTATTATGAAGAAAACCTAAGTCTATAAAAGACTATCAAATAATTACATTTATTAAATTAGAGCGTTTAAAACAAGAATGTGGTTAACATTCTTAGGCAATTTAGATCTAGAATCCTTTAAAAAAGCTTACTATGAAATTAATGGTGAAACTGCCTTTTGTTGAACATAGTCAAAGCAAATTAGTGTTATAAATATGACTTTGTGAATATATGAGTAATACTTTCCAAACAGATGTTTCTAAAACAGACTGTTTCTTATCAGCTATAAAAGAATCTGGCTTCTCTGTTTCCCATTTACAAATTATATGATTTCTGGAATTCTTAGTAAAAACACACAGGCAGGGACAGGGCATGAAAGACCACTGCTCACAGACTAAAGAGTTACATTCCCTGCAGGTCTCTTGGTCCAATGGGTTCTGGTCTCTCAGTCACTGACTTTTTCTTCTGAATAGCCCACATTATTATTTAATTTAATTAAATTAATTTATTTATTTATTTGAGACGGAGTCTCGCTCTGTTGCCCAGGCTGGAGTGCAGTGGCACGATCTCAGCTCACTGCAACCTCCGCCTCCTGGGTTCAAGTGATTCTTCTGCTTCAGCCTTCCGAGTAGCTGGAACTACAGGCGTGCACCACCATGCCCAGCTAATTCTCTAAAAAACTTTTTTTGGAGACGGGGTCTCACTTTGTTGCCCAGGCTGGAGTGCAGTGGCACGATCTCAGCTCACTGCAACCTCCGCCTCCTGGGTTCAAGTGATTCTTCTGCTTCAGCCTTCCGAGTAGCTGGAACTACAGGCGTGGGCGCGCACCACCATGCCCGGCTAATTTTTGTATTTTTGGTAGAGATGGTTTCACCGTATTGGCCAGGCTGGTCTCGATCTCCTGACCTTGTGATCTGCCCGCCTCAGCCTCCTAAAGTGTTGGCATTATAGGCGTGAGCCACTGCACCCGGCATAGCCTGTATTATTTAACTGACCGGTTCTAAGGCTAAGTTCACTACTTTCTGATTTCAAAGGATACAAATAAATAGAGCTAGAAGTTCTATTTTTGTCCTAGCAATTCTGGTCACAGAACTATGGAGAGGATAGCCACACAAATAATTCTTGCAGCACAGCCACAAAAGGTTCCCCCCAAATTATTTGGTGACAACAGCAAACCTGTCTCCTTCAAAACCTCTTACTCTCTACCAACTCTTCAATTACCCTTCAATAACACTACCCTGCCTGGTCTTTAAAAAAAAAAAAAGGAAAAGGTTAAAAAAGACAACACTGCTCCCAGGAACATAGAAAATGCATCGAAGACTTGCAACATAACCTCCAATTTGCATCCCCAAACCAAAAACCTTTTGGTTCCTTCTACACTAAAGTCTCTATGATGATGTAAGCCTCTCACAAGTCTGCAACTACAGAACCAAATACAAGGTCAAAAAATATGTAGACCAAAGTCATGTAGCTTCTCTGCCTAGCCACATTCACAGATAAAATGTAAACATAAATACTATCTTCACTGTGGTTTAGATTTTAACCAGAAAAAAAATATGAAGAAAAAAATCTGGAAATTTCTGGACAAAACAAAAAGCAACTAAAATACAGGTTTCATGTTTAGGTAAAACTGAAAATAATTTTGTCTCAATGTTTTCCAAGAAAGAGATGATTAATTTATGTAAACACTGCCTTATAATAGTTAAAACAGTAAGTTATAAACCTAACTTACATTTTTCTCACAACATATATGAGCAAGTGCAAGGCTGAACAGTTATTTTACAATCCCCATTGCAGTCTGTTGTTAGGTACTCTCAATGTCAATAGCTCTGCAAAGTTAGTTGCATTTGATTTTTCTATTTGGTCCTAGAATAGAATTTATATGAAAGAAAGAAGACCGAGGTTAATAGCTATTTAACTTTTTGTTATTGATTGATTGAGACAGGGTCTCACTCTGTCACCAAGGCTGGAGTGCAGTGGCATGATTACAGCTCACTGTAGCTTCCTTGGGCTCAAGTGATCCTTCTGCCTTAGCCTCGCATGTAGCTGGGACCACAGGCATGCACCACCATGCCCAGCTAATTCTCTAAAAAACTTTTTGTGGGGACGAGGTCTCACTTTGTTGCCCAGGCTGGTCTCGTTTACCTGAGCTCAAGTGATCCTCCTGCCTCAGCCTCCCAAAGTGCTGGGATTACAGGCATGAGCCACTGCGCCCAGTCTAACTTGTTTTTTTTTTTTGTTTTTTTGAGATAGAGTCTTGCTCTGTCATCCAGGCTGGAGTGCAGTGGAGTGATCTCAGCTCACGGCAACTTCCACCTGGGTTCACGTGATTCTCATGCCTCAGTCTCCCAAGTAGCTGGGATTACAAGTGCGTGCCACCATGCCTAGCTAATTTTTGTAGTTCTAGTGGAGATGAGGTTTTGTCATATTGGCCAGTCTGGTCTCAAACTCCTGACCTCAAGTGATCTGCCTGCCTTGGTCTTCAAAGTGCTGGGATTACAGGCGTGAGCCACTGTACCCGGCCATGTTCTTAAGAGAATGGGTCTTGCTGTGTTGCCCAGGCTGGAATGCAGTAGTTAGTCATAGCCTCAACACACTCCAGCCTAACTCCTGGCCTCAAGCAATCCTCCCGCCTCAGTCTCCTCAGAAGCCAGGACACTACAGCCTTGTACCACTGCACGTGGCTTAACATTTTAACATTAATGTTGTCATAGAGTTTTTTGAACCCTTTCCCAAAAGCCAACATCAGTGCCTCCCTAGCTAAATTCAGTCTGTTCTGTCACTAGAAAAATAATAGTAACACATCTTTTGACCTCAAGGGTCAAACCACTCTAACTGGCATAGGAAACATCCTTTACTTTTCATGATTATGCAACTCCTTTACATGTTGGCATTTTGTTCCTAGCATGTAACAGAATCAGCAATTTAAGATATCAGATTCTGAGGTGTGAGATTTAAAAGCATAAAACTTGAACTGCCTCGCAGCATTTCTCAAGTGAGAAATAAATAATGTTCACAGCAGACACAAATTGGGGTCCTTCAGCACTAGCTGAGACTTGTTTGCATAATTTCCTTTCCTACCCAATTCATTTGGGCTTCTATGTAGCTTATACAGGGGTGGAAATATGACTCAAAGTGCAAAAATAAAATATTTCACCCAGATAACAAAGGAGCAAGCTTCTGATAAGCAGCCTAATTTTAGGCCTCAGAATGCCAGCACCTTTTCTAAGTTTTTGTTTTAAAATGGAATGTAAAACCTAATTATTATTCCCAGCAGCTAAGCTCATTAGTTGGGGTTTAAATTCCAATTCCATAACCATCCTACTGTCATAACTATTGTAAAAAATCATTAAAAATAAAGTAACAAATGTTATCACAGAGGTGAAATTACTTAAAGTACTATATTTCTAGTGTTGTAAATAGCAGCTAAGTTATATCACTTCCTGACTGCCAAATTAAGACTAAATACAAAGAAGGTATATACACCATTATATTTAAAAGTAAAAAACAACACAACTTTTTCATATCCAAGTATGTCTGAGACTGTTTACTTCCAACGGCCAAGAATGATAAATTTCAAAAACCAAAAAGTTGTATTTTGCGTGCTATAAGTTTCTTTTCAGGAGAAAATTCTTTGCATGCATACCTCCCTACTTAACGACAAAAGAACTTTATCTAACATCTGGTAAAACACTCCTATTTGGCTTATTAAATAACACCATTAAAAAAGCATAAAATTGGACTGTCATCTACTATAGCACAGAGTTATTCTGGGTACCTATACTACTAACATTAAGTCCATTTATTTTTATGGATGCAGCCATTTTTCCCTCATGAACACTTACTGATGGTTACACTGAACCCTCAGAACAAAACAAGCACTGCATCTTTTCTTGCATCTTTGGTGAAAAATGCCAGCTCTACATCTGCATTAATGAGGAGACCAATGGCATCCTAGCCAGTACTCTGTCACGTCATCTATGGCCTCTTTCATTCTCCTCTTATTTCAGGCATCCTGGTATGCTCAGTATACATAAAAGATGGTTCAGAAGGCAAAAACTGTCAGTAAAACAGATCATGTCCCAGCGTGGCATATTTTTAAACTGACACAGAGATTAGTCCAAAGAACAAGTACTGATCACTTGGTAGGGTTTCTTCTTCTAAAGATAATAAGTAGCTTCAAAACATATTATTTCTTGACCAGAGCCTTACTGGAAATCAATGAAAATTCCTCAATCAGCAAACTGCTCAAGTTGACTTGTTTAAAGTTCAATAAGCAAATACTCAACAGGTAAGGGTACAGCCTAACTTCAATCACAACATTAAGTCTTCCTAAAGAGAAGGGGCAGAAAACATCTACTTAAGCTTTCTGTTCAAACAGCTACATAAGGACTCTTGATTGTTCTTGCTTGCTTTTTATAATCATAACTTTGCTCAGAACAGAAAACTTTACTTTGTCAACACATAAGCCAGGCATCTAGGAACAACCTAGGGGGAGAATGCAAAGTTACTCATTTTCAACAACTATTATATATTTAGTCACAAATTCATTAGAAAGATAGTCTTCATCCAATTAGTCTTTTCATTATTGCTGGTTTTGAAAATGGCCAACAATATTCATTAGGAACTGTGCCATTAACATTGCATTCAAAAAAAGAGAACATGGGAAACCAAATCCTTGCTCTCCTACTCTGCTGATATGCTCTGGTATTGGCCAGAGTATGGTAGTACAAAAAGAGTCTTGTTGTTATATAAAAAGCAATAAACACATCAATGGAATAATGTTCATGGGCAGCCAAGATGAAGAAGATTCCAAAGAGGTTGAGAACCCAGGATAAAGTGTGCAAGAAATTCCAGCTTCTTGGTGTATCTAGGAAAAGGACAGAAAGATCATTTTAAAGCTACATTCCTTCCAATGCTGCTCAGTCACATGTTTCTCAGGTCAGGCTGTTTTGCCATTCTTCACAGGATCTGACACCCTCCCCACAGCCTTCACTACAGCTAGTTATCTAATATGCATAGAAGCACTAAAAAGATACTTACATTCAGTGACAAAGAAATTCAGCATAGTTAGGACGACTGTGTGGCCACTAAACATGTAATCTCCACATGTGTGAACGCCAGTCAGGGTCATACCAAAGCCACTCCAAATGGCAAAGGCTCGATGTAATTTCTCCCATACACTGCCATATATCTATAAAGAAAAGTTAAGAATTAGTGCTTCAAATGCTTAGGGAGGTGGGAACTTCCCAACATCCATTCCCATTGAAATTTAAATGCTGAATAACTTAGAAATAAGATCTAAGCCAAAGCAGTTAGGTCCTCAGTCTAATGAATTCCAGGCAGACTTCAAGACTGGGTGGGTAAAGCTTGGCTGTACTCAGAAATATTTTGGTAATTAAATGAAATCAGGCTGGGTGCAGTGGCTCACGCCTGTAATCCCAGCACTTTGGGCGGCTGAGGTGGGCAGATCACCTGAAATCAGGAGTTCAAGATCAGCCTGGCTAACATGGCGAAATCCCATCTCTACTAAAAATACAAAAATTAGCCAGGCGTGGTGGCGCGTGCCTGTAATCCCAGCTACTCAGGAGGCCGAGGTAGGAGAATCACTTGAACCTGGGAGGCAGAGGTTGCAGGGAGCCGAGATCGCGCCACTGCACTCCAGCCTGGGTGACAGAGTAAGAGTGTGTCTAAAAAAAATTAATTAATTAAAAATAAGTAAATAAATGGAATCACTGTAACATGAACTCCTTTACTAGGAGTTCCTTTATAATAAAAAGTTCTCTATAACACAAAAACATCTCAAAGTTTTTAATCCAATATCACAGTAGTATTTGCTTGGCTATTCTTGCCAGTAAGACATAGGCTATGACAGACAGAGATCAATGTCTACCTTTCAACATCCACTCTCCCCTTCTTCACTGGTAACAGAATCCCAAAAATACTGAGGCAGCAATGAATTCAGCCACAATATTGCCTTTCCCAACCTCCCTTGTAGCTAGGTGTGGCCACATGACTAAGTTCTGTACAATAAGATCTAAGTAGAAGTGTTAAGGGTTTCTGGGAAGGCTACTTATCAAGGTAAGAGACAACAGTTTTGAGGAAGTCTTTTCTAACTTTCTACCTTCCCTTCTTTTAGTCTACAACTCCGACTCATTCAACTGGAGGTGAAACTCCAGCAACCATCTTGGACCACAAAGTGGCTTTGAGGCTACAAGCCAAGTATTGTGATAGCAGACCAGAAAGACAGAAGAATGATGGGGTTTTTTTGGATGACTTCATAAAATTTTCATACCAGACCTGGTGTACCTACCTTCAGACTCTTTTTTGAGAGAGAATAAAGCATTGTGTGTTTACTAAACCATAGCCACTTTGAATTTCCAGTTATCAACAGCCAAACCTAATCCCAACTCCCACATATACGCCTAAAAGAGCAATCCATTTTGAGGAAGACTTTGAGTGATAGCTGCTTTACAAAAGAGGGGCAGTCGCTACTTTAAAAAAAAAAAAAAAAAAAAGGCATACTGCCAGGCATGGTGGCTCACGCCTATAATCCCAGCACTTTGAGAGGCTGAGGCAGATGGATCACCTGAGGTCGGGAGTTTGAGACCAGCCTGACCAACATGGTGGAACCCGTCTCTACTAAAAGTATAAAAATTACCCAGGTGTGGTGGCACATGCCTGTAATCCCAGCTACTCAAGACTGAGGCAGGAAAATCTCTTGAACCCGGGAGGGGGAGGTTGTGGTGAGTGGAGATCGTGGCATTGTACTCCAGCCTGGGCAGCAAAAGCAAAACTCCATCTCAAAAAAACAAACAAACAAACAAACAAAAAAACCCAGCATACTAATATTATAATAATAATACAATTTAATAATAATATAATAATGGTACAAAAAGGTGCTAAAATTTTATGTGCATTTACTATGTGCACGGCGTGCTGCTAAGTGCATTATGTGTTATTGCATTTAATTTCTACAGCAATCCTATGAAGTGATTTAATTGTACAGATGAGGAAACTGGCTTAGAAAGGTCACATAGCTAGTAAATAACATAGGCAGGATGTGAACCCAGGGAGCCCAATTCCAAAGCCCTGTCTTCAAGATTCTATCAAATATGACCAAAATAAACAACTTCACAGATACCACAATCTCATTAGGAATCTCACCTGCTGATTATACACTACCCAGCTTTCCCTTTCTGCCTCATTTGAGGGAAAGAGAGGAAGAAGAATTTACTGTTAGAGAGAGAGAAAGAGAAAACACATGGGTTTGGTTCTTCCGTGATCGCTATGAACATGGGCTTAGAGATATTACTCTTGAGAAAGTAAAAAATCACGTAGTAAATAAAGAGAAGGGACTGCTACGAAAATGATTCAACCAAGGATAGGAAACTAGTGATGCCAGTCAAAAGGTGCCTCTCCATCCTTTCCCGTCTTAAATGTCCCATATATTCTTCCAGAAAAATAAAAACTGAAACACAACAGAGCAGAATGAAGAGGATGTTTTGATAAGAGAAGGTGTAGAAATATGCATTAAGTGTTTCTAAATTTCAAAAATAGACATGTTCTTGGTTCTGTCCTCAAACCCCTTACTTCTGGGAATGCAATTTCAAGCAATTAATTTATTATAATGAAAGTACCTTATGGAATTCACTGTAAGGGATTTGATTTCAAGTTACTATCACTTTAACTTTCTATTTATAACAATTGCTGCAAATAATACGGGTCAGTAAGTAGGTTATATTATAATTCAAAGCAATTAACAGTATTTAGGTCAGATTGGAGGAGAAATATCTATATATAACCAACTGATAAAAACAGTCATTAGAGACAGAAAAAGGGCTGTTTATACCATAGAGGGATGGTATCTAATTTATTTTTGCAGCATATGTTGCAGCCCTATGCACACATATCCCTCTCCTCGGCGGCTGTCCTACAATTAAATCCCTTAGCTATGGAAAATTTTCTCTTTTCAGTGTAATAAGCTTATATTTTTCTTTTTTTTTTTTTTTTTTTTGAGACGGAGTCTCGCCCTGTCACCCAGGCTGGAGTGCAGTGGCGCGATCTCTGCTCACTGCAAGCTCCGTTGCCTCCTAGGTTCACGCCATTCCCCTGCCTCAGCCTCCCAAGTAGCTGGGTGCTCGCCACCATGCCCGGCTAATTTTTTTATATTTTTAGTAGAGACGGGGTTTCACCGTGTTAGCTAGGATGGTCTTGATCTCCTGACCTCGTGATCCACCCGCCTTGGTCTCCCAAAGTGCTGGGATTACAGGCGTGAGCCACTGTGCCCAGCCTATATTTTTATTCTTTAAAATCTGTCCTGGCTGGGCGTGGTGGCTCATGCCTGTAATCCCAACACTTTGGGAATTTGAGATGGGAAGAACACTTGAAGTCAGGAGTTCAAGACCAGCCTGGACAGCAAAGTGAAATCCTGTCTCTAGGAAAAAAAAATTAAAATCAGGCCAGGCGCGGTGGCTCACGCCTGTAATCCCAGCACTTTGGGAGGCTGAGGTGGGTGGATCATGAAGTCAGGAGTTCAAGACCAGCCTGGCCAAGATGATAAAACTCTGCCTCTACTGAAAATACAAAAATTAGCCGGGTATGGTGGCGGGCGCCTGTGATCCCAGTTACTTAGGAGGCTGAGACAGGAGAATCCCTTGAACCCAGGAGGCAGAGGTTGCAGTAGGCCGAGATCGCGCCACTGCACTCTAGCCTGGGCGACAGAGAAAGACTCCATCTCAAAAAAAAAAAAAAAAAAAAATTTAGCTGGGGTGTGGTGGTGTATGCCTGTGGTCCCAGCTACTCAGGAGGCTGAGGCAGGAGGATTGCTTGAGACCAGGAATTTGAGGCTGACAGTGAGCTATGATCATGCCACTGTACTCCAGCCTGGGCAACAAAGCGAGAATCTGTCTTAAAAAACCAATGACTAAAATAAAATAAAATCTCCCCTAATCAACTAGAATACTATTTGGGTGAAACTCTTCACACCATGTACACAGCATACTATTTTGGAGAAACTGTGCACACCATGCACAGAAACAAATTCAAAATAAATTAAAGTTGTAAAATATAAAAAAATAAGACCATAAAAGCATCAGATATTATCTTTCATCAATCAGAATGGCAGTGCTGGCAAGAGGGTAAGAAAGCTGACATGCATACATGTTGGCAGTAGTGAAAAACTCATCTTTTCAAGTGTGTATTTTAGCAATATATATCACTTTTTTTTTTTTTGAGATGGAGTCTTGCTCTGTCACCCAGGCTGGAGTGCAGTGGTGTGATCTCAGTTCATTGCAACCTCTGCCTCCCAGGTTCAAGCGATTCTCCTGCTTCAGCCTCCCAAGTAGCTGGGATTACAGGTGCCTGCCACCATGCCCAACTAATTATTTGTATTTTTAGTAAAGATGGGGTTTCATCATGTTGGCCAGTCTGGTCTTGAACTCCTGGCCTCAAGTGATCCGCCCACCTCAGACTCCCAAAGTGCTGGGATTACAGGCATGAGCGACCTCGTCCAGCCCATATCATATTTTTCAATGTGCGTGTCCTTTAATTCTGTAATTTTACTTTCAATAATTTATCTTAAGAGATAACTAAGTGCAAAAGCACAACGTACAAGAATGTTTACTATAGCACTGTTTATAAATAGTAAAATTTTGAAACAATCAAAATGTACATCATTTGGAACCTGGTATCCACAATGGACTACTGTTAAAAAGATGTAGTTCCTTTTAGAAAAAAGTAAACAACATACTATTAAATGAAAAATAGGCTAAAGAGGCTGGGTG
>NW_012098954.1:431702-432250 GCF_000951045.1 Mandrillus leucophaeus | reverse complement strand
TTTTTTGAGACGGAGTCTCGCCCTGTCACCCAGGCTGGAGTGCAGTGGCGCGATCTCTGCTCACTGCAAGCTCCGTTGCCTCCTAGGTTCACGCCATTCCCCTGCCTCAGCCTCCCAAGTAGCTGGGTGCTCGCCACCATGCCCGGCTAATTTTTTTATATTTTTAGTAGAGACGGGGTTTCACCGTGTTAGCTAGGATGGTCTTGATCTCCTGACCTCGTGATCCACCCGCCTTGGTCTCCCAAAGTGCTGGGATTACAGGCGTGAGCCACTGTGCCCAGCCTATATTTTTATTCTTTAAAATCTGTCCTGGCTGGGCGTGGTGGCTCATGCCTGTAATCCCAACACTTTGGGAATTTGAGATGGGAAGAACACTTGAAGTCAGGAGTTCAAGACCAGCCTGGACAGCAAAGTGAAATCCTGTCTCTAGGAAAAAAAAATTAAAATCAGGCCAGGCGCGGTGGCTCACGCCTGTAATCCCAGCACTTTGGGAGGCTGAGGTGGGTGGATCATGAAGTCAGGAGTTCAAGACCAGCCTGGCCAAGATG
>NW_012098954.1:426008-429042 GCF_000951045.1 Mandrillus leucophaeus | reverse complement strand
GCCACTGCTCCAGCCTGGGTGACAGAGCAAGACTCCATCTCAAAAAAAGAAAAAGAAAAAGAAAACTAGGCTACAGAACAATGTTTGCAATATAATCCTGTCTTGTTTAAAAAGTATCTATAAAAACTTACATGAAGACCAGGCACTGTGGCTCACACCTATAATCCCAACACTTTGGGAGGCCGAAGTGGGTGTATCACCTGAGGTCAGGGATTCGAGACCAGCCTGGCCAACATGGAGAAACCCCCTCTCTACTAAAAATACAAAAAACAGTCAGGTGTGGTGGTCCCAGCTACTCGGGAGGCTGAGGCAGGAGAATGGTTTGAACCTGGGAGGTGGAGGTTGCAGTGAGCCAAGATTGCACCACTGCTCCAGCCTGGGCAACTGGGAAAGATTCCACCTCAAAAAAAAAAACAAAAACAAAAAAACAAACAAAAAACTTATACGAGTGTGTAAGTATGCTTAAAAATGGTCTGTGTGGCTATACACACAACTGTTAACTGTATTATTTATAGGGTGGGGCAAAAAAGAATCAGGTAAATTTTTACTTTTTAATATATACATTTCTATATAATTTGAATTTTTATAATAAAATATAATTTTATAATTTGAAAAAATTACTTTTCCTTTTTGGAAAAAGAAAAAAAGACCTCAAAACAGCTTTTACCTTAAAAATAAAACATTTCCTTTACATGAAATCCTGTGTCATATCAACCCTTCCCCCTTTCTTACTGGTCAGTCTAAGCCTTCCTAATATCAGGAGAAAGTTTTGTCACCCTTCAGCTCAGGAGTATATTTTTAGCTCTTGATCTCGTTTGGCTGCTTAATCTTCCCTTGTTGGCATTTCAGCTATGATACTGCAGCACAAGAAGTGAACTTGAATGCTGTTACAAACAACATCAAAATAACTACAAAGGTGTTAACACATACATTTATTTGAATATGTGAAAACACAGAATTAAAGCACAGAGGCCTAGAAAAGTAGGGTTCTTTTGTCCAAATTTGTATATAATTTGGACAAAATTATTTGCAAATTTGTATATAAATTTTACCCAATTTTGTACATAAAGTACAGGCGATTTTCAGAGTCTTATTTTGTCTCCATCTGCATAATTTATTCTGTTTAACCAGGAGATGTCTATAGTAAACCAAAACAAAGCCACAAAGAATAAAATGAAAACCAAAAGTCAGCCATTATTTGTTTATCTCAGAAAGAGTAAAGTTTAGAGTGATGAGTATGTCGTCAAACTGTAACTTTTTTCTTTCTTTCTTTTTTTTTTTTGAGACGCAGATTCACTCTTATTGCCCAGGCTGGAGTACAATGGTGCCATCTTGGCTCACTGCAACCTCCGCCTCCTGGGTTCAAGTGTTTCTCATGCCTCAGCCTTCCGAGTACCTGGGATTATAGGTGCCTGGCACCACGCCCAGGTAATTTTTGGTGTTTTTAGTAGATTGCACCATGTTGGCCAGGCTGGGTCTTTAACTCCTGACCTCAGGTGATCCACCCGCCTCAGCCTCCCAAAGTGCTGGGATTACAGGCGTAGACACAGCGCCTGGCCGGCAACATTTTTAAAGGAGTGAGGAGGACAGTGAAGGAACCAGGGCATGCCATATGAGAAACTTTGAAAATGCTGAGGATGGTGGGAAAAGGAAAATGATAATTGAAAGAAAATTTTCTTTCTTTCCTTTCTTCCTTTCTTTTCTCTCTCTCTCTCTCTCAATCTCTCTTTCTTTCTTTCTTAGACAGAGTCTTGCTATGTTGCCCAGGCTACAGTGCAGTGGCGTGATCTCAGTTCACTACAACCTCCACCTCTCAGGTTCAAGCAATTCTCCTGCCTCAGTCTCCCGAGTAGCTGGGATTACAGGCGTCCACCACTGAGCCTGGCTAATTTTTGTATTTTTAGTACAGATGGTGTTTCACCATCTTGGCCAGGCTATCTCAAAATCCTGACCTCGTGATCCACCCGCCTTGGCCTCCCAAAGTGCTGGGATTACAGGCATGAGCCACCGCGCCCGGCCAAAATAAATTTCTTTTCTTTTCTTTTCTTTTTTTTGAGATGGAGTCTCGCTCTGTCGCCCAGGCTGGAGTACAGTGGCACAATCTTGGCTCACTGCAACCTCCGCCTCCCGGGTTCAAGTAATTCTCTGCCTCAGCCTCCCAAGTAGCTGGGATTACAAGCGCCCACCACCACACCCAGCTAATTTTTGTATTTTTAGTAGAGACGAGGTTTCACCATCTTGGCTAGGCTGGTCTTGAACTCCTGACCTCGTGATCCACCCGCCTCCGCCTCCCAAATTGCTGGGATTACAGGCATGAGTCACCATGCCCAGCAGAAAGAAACTTGTTTTCTATAGCTCCATAACATAGAACAAGTTTCAACAGAAATAACAGGGAGGTAGAATCTGGCTTAAGACTTTTACCAAATTATTTCTATATATTTTTTTGTAGACATTGCAGATACTAAAAAGCATATTTTAATACTATAAGCAAAATGTTAGCCCTATTGCATATAGTGTGCCATCAACCCACCAAGAACAAGAATGAAAAAGAAGGTAGCAGGCTACCTTTCCAGTACACTGCAGGTGTTGTCCTGGCACGGAGAGGGAGGTCACAAACATGGTAAAGCAGCGAAGCAAGAATACAGTTCCCATCAGACTACAGAGCCTTCGCAGAAGTATTGACCTGTAAACAGATCAACCAAAAATGGGGAAAGATCAGAAGAAAACAAACCAAAAAACCCCAGGTATCAAATATTTACTTCAAGGAAGAGCAAACAGAAAAATCACTAGACTCTTTGAAGAGGACAGAAATCTTAAAGACCATCAAAAGCATCATTGTCCAATAGAATTCTCTACAATGATGGAAATGTTCAATATACTGGCCAAGAAGCTATTTATATACCATGTGGATCTTAAGGACTTGAAATGTGGCCAGTATGACTGAGGAACTGAAGTTTTAAATTTTATTTCATTTTAGTTAATTTAAATTTTGCCATAATGAACAATACAGACCTAAATTAGATTCTAAAAGCAT
>NW_012098954.1:422159-425363 GCF_000951045.1 Mandrillus leucophaeus | reverse complement strand
AAAAATAAATAAAATTAAAGTAAATAAATTCTTTCCTCTATATTTTTTGGTGAAAGTACCAAGAAGCACTTTCCCATTTAGCAACCTCCTATACCTGTCTCTTATACACATCTAGATGTGTATAAGAGACAGGTGTATACCTGCAGTTCTAGCCTGAGGCAAGAGGACTGATTGAGCTCAGGAGGTCAAGGATGCAGTAAGCCATGATATATCACTGCACTCTATCTAGCCTAGGTGACAGAGCAAGACCCTATCTCAAACAAAACAAAAAAAAAACCCATTGTAAATTGGTTAATGATAGTAGCTATCGAATACTCATTCTAACTTCTCTTAAGCTATAAAATACTAAGTTAAAAAAATTTTTTTATATCAAGTATATATCAAACAAAAATTCTGAATAACTGTCACTTGGGTAATCATGAACTGTACTGTGACAACACTAGTACTGTTAGATTCCTGAGGACAGGGACCATGTATCACATATTTTTGAAATGATCCTTCCACCCTCAGAAAAAGCACTGAACACAAGGCTAGGTATGTTTCAAGCATTATGTGCACTCCTGGGATGGAGCCTAGGAATCTGCATTTTAACAAGCACCCAGGTGATTCTAATGAAAGTGGTACAAACACTTTGAGAAACACTTTCTTTGACTAAGTAAACATTAACACTTGGATTTAACAGGTTACCTCTATGCTTTATTAAACCTACCAAGGTTTCCTGGAAGGTAAACTCCAGTTTTGAAGAGTAGATAAATTCAAATTCATGAGATCTTGTGAGGCAAAGTTAACCAGAAAGCAGCAATGATACACACATTTTAAAACCACCTCTGGTTTTAAGCAATCCAGAATTTAAAATATTGCTACAAAACAGGACAAAATGGGAGAGAATGAGGCTCAATGTGGCCTAAAAGTGTGATAAGAATAGTAACCACCGACCCTTCTTTCCACCTTCAGAACACTGAAATAACTGCTACTTAGGACCTAAAGCTCATCACTGTGGTTTACCTCAAGCACTTCCTGGTGACGAGAAAGGTCAAAACCTCAGGCAACTACCCTTGTTCCTCTCTCCAGTGTTCCAAAATCAATGGACAGCAGAAGCTACAATTTTTTTTCTTTAAACAATCTCAAAAGCTCACATACCTATAATTTTTTTAACCCCCTCAGGAGCTCTTAGGCAATATCTAGTAATTTTGTCTTTAAATTTTTTGCTTACAATGCCTTGTTTTTTTACTTAAATCCACTAATTCTTCCTGCCCATTAAACTAGGAAAGGAGGCCCCCCGGCCTCCTTTTTTTAATTAAAAAAATTATTCCTTGCTGACTCTGGGTACACTGCCTGTGAGTTAGCCCTGCTCCACAAGAAGCAGTAAAAATAAATAAAATTAAAGTAAATAAATTCTTTCCTCTATATTTTTTGGTGAAAGTACCAAGAAGCACTTTCCCATTTAGCAACCTCCTATACCATCTGAAGTAAACCAGAAGTATATATGTGAAGTATATATGTGAAGAAGAAGTATATATGTACATGTTGTGCAAAATAATCTTTTTTTTTTTTTTGGAGACAGGGTCTGGCTCTGTCACCCAGACTGGAGTACAGCGGCACAATCTCAGCTCACTGCAACCCTGACCTCCTGGGCTCAAGCAATCCTCCCACCTCAGCCTCCTGAGAAGCTGGGACTATAGGCATGTGCCACCACACCTGGTTAATCTTTAAATTTTTTGTAGAGACAGGGTCTCCCCATGTTTCCCAGGCTGGTCTCGAACACCTGGGTTCAAGCAATCCTCTTGCCCCAGTCTCTCAAAGTGCTAGGGTTACAGGCATGTGCCACTGTGCCTGGCGAATCATTTTTTGCTGTTGTTGAGATGAAGTCTTGCTCTGTCGCCCAGGCTGGAGTGCAGTGGAGTGCAAAGCTCCGCCTCCCGGGTTCACGCCATTCTCCAGTCTCAGTCTCCCAAGTAGCTGGGACTACAAGTACCTGCCACCATGCCCGGCTAATTTTGTATTTTTAGTAGAGACAGGGTTTTACCGTGTTAGCCAGGATGGTCTTGATCTCCTGACCTCGTGATCTGACCGCCTTGGACTCCCAAAGTGCTGGGATTACAGGCGTGAGCCACTACACCCAGCCAATAATCTATTTTTTAATGGGCCTCCTCCAAGCAGAGAAAATTTCTTCCATCTAAACATGTGACCAAAGAATGTCCTTGGAAGAGTTTCTATCCTTCTACAGAAAGTAACATTTCCAGTTAGTTTCTAAAGAAAGATAAGGTTTTCTTATCTTTCTTTCTTTTTTTTTTTTTGAGATGGAGTTTCACTCTTCTTGCCCAGGCTGGAGTGCAATGGCGGGATCTCAGCTTACTGCAACCTCCGACCCAAGGGTTCAAGCGATTCTCCTGCCTCAGCCTCCTGAGTAGCTGGAATTACAGGCATGCGCTACCACACCCAGCTAATTTTGTATTTTTAGTAGAGACGGGATTTCTCCATGTTGGTCAGGCTGGTCTCAAACTCCTAACCCCAGGTGATCCACCCGCCTTGGCCTCCCAAAGTGCTGGGGTTACAGGCATGAGCCACCGCGCCAGGCCTCTTACCTTTTTTTAGATCAGAGATGAGCATGATCAGGCATAGGGCATCTCTGATCTTTCCTTGCAAAATGCATTCAGGATTATTACTAAATATGTAGATATTATCTTAGGCTGACTCTTACTGATCAAACTCAAAATCCTTTGTTAATAACTATGTCACAATGACCAGAGAAGGAAATTAACAAGGAAATGCAAAGAGAAAGATAAGATTTTATGGTATTGATACAACAATTAAAATATTTTCAGTATTTTAATGGAGTAATGAGGTACCTGTGCTTGTGAAGAAGAAGAACCAGGAGCCAAATATAGCACAGAATCATGCCACATACTTCCGTCATGGCAAAGGCCCATGGGATTCTAGGAACACTGCAACAGAAAAAAATGATTTTGAATTGAAGTATATATGTAAATGATGCCACCCTTTTCAGTAAGGTGCTCTTTTAATAATGACCTTAAAATTGGTTTTATATAACTTTTATCCCTTTCAGAAGATGATATTTGGAGAAACTGGAAGAAAAAATCTGTGTCATAAAGTACCCCCACCTATCAGAACCTGTTTCTCGTCCACTGATTCCCAGTCAGGGTTCTCTATAAAGAAGTGACTGACAGCAAATACCAGAGGGGG
>NW_012098954.1:420365-421654 GCF_000951045.1 Mandrillus leucophaeus | reverse complement strand
AAATAACTATTTCCCTAGTTATAAAATTAACAGGTCATTGTAGAAAAGTTTTTAGTAGAAATGTCCAAAAAATAAAAAAAAAAATCAGTATTCCTGGCACCCAGAGATGACCTATTTGGACTATTTCACTTTGTTTCAGTCTCCTTCCCCTTCCTTTCTTCCTCCCTTCCTTCTTTCCTCCGTCTTTCTTTTTTTCTTTTTTGATACAGGGTCTGGTTCTGTCGCCTAGGCTGGAGGCAGTGATGAAACCTCGGCTCACTACAACCTCTGCCTCCCAGGCTCAAGCCATCCTCCCATCTCAGCCTTCCAAGTAGCTGGGACTTCGCGTTGTACAGCACCACGTCTGGCTAATTTTTGTATTTTTTGTAGAGACCCGGGAGTTGGGGGTGTTCATCATGTTGCCCAGGCTGGTCTCCTGAACTCCTGAGTTCAAGTAGTTGGCCCACCTCAGCCTCCCAAAGTGCTGGGATTACAGGCGTGATCCACTGTGCCCAGTCTCTTTCTCTCTTTTTCTCTCCCTCTCTCCTTTTTCTTTCTTAAAGTGACCTGTCCTTTATTAGTGGGTAATCATAAGAGCTGTTTTGTGAGGAGGAAAAAGGGACAAATGAAAAACAGATTTTAAAAACAGGGTTCCAAAACAAGGGAGGATAGAGAGAAAGAGATAAAACAAAAAACAAATGAAGGGCCAGGCGTAGTGGCTCATGCCTGTAATCTCAGCACTTTGGAAGGCTGAGACGGGAGGATCACTTGAGCTCAGGAGTTTGAGACCAGCCTGGGCAACAAAGTGAGACCGCATACAAAAAATACGAAAAATTAGCCAGGCCTAGTTTCACGGGCCTGTAGTTCCAGCTACTTAGGCGGCTGAGGTGGGAGGATCACTTGGGCCCTGGGCGGTCTAGGCTGCAGTAAACCGTGATGGCGCCACTGTACTGCAACCTGGGTGACAGGGCAAGACCCTGTTTCAAAAACAACAACAACAAGAAAAAAGCATCGAGTTCAAACCCTGATTGTTTGCAGTCTGAAATGAGCACTTCACGTGAGAAATGGGCCTTTCTCCCATTGTCCTTTGTGGGCAGTCCTGTATCCAGAGTCTCGCTTTGTTGCCCAGGCTAGAGTGCAATGATGCAATCTTGGCTCATTGAAACCTCTGCCTCCTGAGTTCAAGCAATTTTTGTGCCTCAGCCTCCCAAGTAGCCAGGATTACAGGTGCCCACCACCATGCACAGCTAATGGTTTCACAATGTTGGCTAGGCTGGTCTCGAACTCCTGACCTCAAGTGATCCACCTGC
>NW_012098954.1:413536-418715 GCF_000951045.1 Mandrillus leucophaeus | reverse complement strand
TCAGGAGATCGAGATCATCCTGGCTAACACAGTGAAACCCCATCTCTTACTAAAAAACACACAAAAAAATTAGCTGGGCGTGGTGGCGGGTGCCTGTAGTGCTCCGGAGGCTGAGGCAGGAGAATAGCGTCAACCCGGGAGGTGGAGCTTGAGGTGAGCCGAAATTGCACCACTGCACTCCAGCCTGGGCGACAGAGCAAGACTCCGTCTCTAAATAAATAAATGAATAAATAAATAAATAAATAAATAAATTTTCCTTAGTAATGTAGAGTCATCACCATGAACACTGATTATTACACTGTATATGGTAATGACCTCGGAGACTACTGAAAAATGAAGGACAGTTAAGCCCCAGATTGATGTAGTTTTTCCATTATTTATGTTTGCTTTTTATAGTGCTTCTGTTTCCTCCCTTGCTACTATGGTTATCAGCTCTCACTTCTCACTGCCGTAGGTGGGCCTGCCTCTAGAAACATTCCTATTTCCTTCTAATTTTCTGTTTCTATGTGCTGAACATCTTGGATTTGTATAAAATAAGCTTCAGAAGCAGACCCTGAAACAAACATCAGTATGAAAGTCAATTACAGGGAAATGTTCTCAAAGAAAGCCCACAGGGCAGTGGGTTATGAGATTAGAAGGCAAGGAAGCAAAGCAAGGGTGAGACATCAAGCAAAGCCCCGTGGAGAACTCAGGAAAGGGTAACTTTGGCTTAGGCTTATGGGGAATTTGGGACAGTGTAGGTCCAATCTAAATGTCGTCCCAACCAGGGCAAAGAGAAGTGAGTCACTGGTTAAGGACAGCTGCTGGTGGGAAGTAAATTTCCAAGTACTTTTTGGCTTTCTCTTCAAGCAGGCAAAGTTGCTCCAGCAGCCCAAGAGCAGCCCTCCAACATAGACATATCTGCTGGATGTTGGGAGTATCCATGTGCAAGAAAATGGAAAAGAGATCTGAGGGGATATAGAAGGAACACTGACATCATCTGCTACCATTCTCCTATGAATAAAGTTTAGATGTTTAAGACCATGGAGTTTCAGTGAGTGGCATAGCATGTAAAAAAAGTTAGGCAAAATTTGGTTTGAAATCATCACTGCAAATTGATAATATATGTCCTGCTGGGCGTGGTGGCTCACACGTGTAATCCTAGCACTTTGGGGGGCCGAGGTGGGCAGATGTCTTAAGGTCAGGAGTTCGAGACCAGCCTGGCCAACATGGTGAAACCCCTTTTCTGCTAAAAATACAAAAATTAGCTGGGTGTGATGGTGTGCGCCTGTAATCCTAGCTACTCAGGAGGCTGAGGCATGAGAACCGTTTGACCCAGGAAATGGAGGTTGCAGTGAGTTGAGATCACACCACTGCACTCCAGCCTGGGTAACAGTGAGACTCTGTCTCAAAAAACAAAAACAAAAACAAAAAAAACTTTGCACATGAATGTTCATAGCAGCATTATTAATAATAGCCAAAAAGTAGAAACAGCACAAACACCTATCAACTGATAAATGGATAAACAAAATTGGTACATCCATACAGTGGAATATTATTTGGTAATAAGAAGGAAGGTAGTGCTGATACACGCTACGGTATGGATGAATCTTGAAAATGTTGTGCTGAGTGACACAGAAAGACCCGATATTGTATGGTTCCACTTATATGAAATGTCCAGAATAGATAAATTCATAGAAACAAAGTAGATTAGTGGTTGGTAAGGTCTGAAGAAAGGAAGGAACAGCGTATGACTGCTAATAGGTATGAGTTTCTTCCCAGGACGATGAAAATGTTCTGGAATTAGTGGTGATGGCTGTACAACTTTGTAAATACACTAACAACCACTTAATTGTATACTTTATTTTATTATTATTTTTTTGAGACAGAGTCTTGCTCTGTCACCCAGGCTGGAATGCAATGGTGTGATCTCGGCTCACTGCAAACTCCACCTCCCAGGTTCAAGCAATTCTTCTGCCTCAGCCTCCAGAGTAGCTGGGATTACAGGCGCATGCCACCACACCCGGCTAATTTTTGTATTTTTAGTAGAGACAGGGTTTCGCCATGTTGGCCAAGCTGGTCTTGAATTCCTGACCTCAGGTGATCCACTTGCCTCGGCCTCCCAAAGTGCTGGGATTATAGGCATGAGCCACCGCACCCAACCAGTATACTTCAAAATAATAAAAGCCTCATTGTTCTACTGGACCATTTCCTGCTCTCCTACTATGCTTTGTTTTTTTATTTTTATTTTTTGCTTGTTTTTTGTTTACTATTTTTTCATCTACCGCATATCCTTTACTTTCTTTTTTTCTTTTTTTTTTTTTTTTGAGACAGAGTTTCGCTCTTGTTGCCCATGCTGGAGTACAATTTGATCTCAGCTCACTACAACCTCCGCCTCTCAGATTCAAGCAATTCTCCTGCCTCAGCCTCCCGAGTAGCTGGGATTACAGGCATGCACCACCAGGTTGGCTAATTTTGAATTTTTAGTAGAGATGGGGTTTTTTCATGTTAGTCAGGCTGGTCTCGAACTCCCAACCTCAGGTGATCCACCTGCCTCAGCCTCCCAAAGTGCTGGGATTATAGGCATGAGACACCGCGCCCGGCCTTACTTCTTTCCTCATCCATATCAGTCCATGGTCCCTCATTATAACCACTCCCTTGCCACTTTTCCCTTCATTGTACTGCCTAGCAAAACTCAACCCTGCTTAAATCCAGTTTTTCACCCATTCCATACCTGTATCTGTTGTTGAATGAGGCTGGTAAACACACATAATGCTAATACGACTACTAACCTCAAGGAGACCATTAAGTGCTGCTACTGCATTACACAAGTCTATTCACTCTCCTACTCTCCTAGATGGCTAATTTTATACATCTTATCCTTCCTCCTCAAACCTCCATCCTCCTCTCCATTCTCACTGTCTTTACACAGAGAAAATAAAAACAATCAGGAGAGCACTTCCTTGTGCTCCACCATCACATATGGCAACTCTCTACCTGTTTTCCTATTTTCTATCTTCCCCTCTGTTATGAAGGAACAGCCCAAGGGCCTACGGCCAGCCCCTCCCAGCCACAAGGTCCCATTCCTTTTCATCTACTGAAGGGCACTGTTCTAACATTGTACCCTCTCTTTCCTCTGCCATCATTGCCCCCCCACATTGAGTCATTCTTATTATTAATACAACAAACACGCTATCATATAGCCAATCAAAAAAACAAAAACGAACAAACGCCCTCTTGACACTAGATCCTTCCCTACTCCTGCCCAAGCTACAGCTCCATTTCTCTGCTGCCCTTCTAGGAAAACTTGCCCCTACAGGAAAGACTTTTTCTCCAATTTCTCTGTTCCCATTTTCTCTCTCTCTCTCTCATTTCTTTGCCTAATTCTTTTAAGTTGAAAAATTCTGATCCTACAAAAAAAGTTAAAAGAATCAACACTATATTTTTCACCTAAACTCAGCATTTACAATAAATAACATTTTGCCACATTTGCCTTCTTTCATTCTTTCTATACATACCTACATACATATACACACATACTCTTTT
Organism: Mandrillus leucophaeus; assembly: GCF_000951045.1. Taxonomy (NCBI): domain Eukaryota; kingdom Metazoa; phylum Chordata; class Mammalia; order Primates; family Cercopithecidae; genus Mandrillus; species Mandrillus leucophaeus. The sequence continues at coordinate 415,190 of NW_012098954.1, read as the reverse complement.
CAGGGAGGTGAACCTCTCCCCGAAGTAAGTTGCAGACATTATGACACTTCTCCCCTTTGTTTCTCTAGGAACAACGATATCCTCCTCATAACCCAATACACTATCACACCTAGGAAATTGTAACACTGATTTAGTATCATTTAACATGCAGTTCATATTCCAATTTTCCTAATTGTCCCAAAAATGTCCTTTATAGCAGTATTTTTCTTTTCTTGATATAGGATCTAATTAAAGTTCATGTTTCTCTTGGTTGTCTCTTCAATTTCCCTTACATTTCCCCCTGGATTTTGCCTGCCATGACACTGACATTTTAGGAGTCCACATCAGCTGTCTTGTAGAATATTCCATGTTCTGGATTTGTCTGATTGTTTCTTTGTGATTAGATACAGGTTAAAGTTTTTTATTTTTGGACAAGATGATTACAGAGGTGATGCTGTGGACATCACGTCCAATGCACATAATGTCTGCTTGTCCCACTGTGATGCCACATTTGATCATTTGGTTAAGGTGATGCATGTCAGATCTTGCCACTGTAAAGCTACCTCATTCCCTCTGTAATTAATATGTGAGATGAAACTTTCAGATCATGTGAATAAGCTTCCCCTCAGTGGCCTTTCACCTAATAATAGATTTTATCATCTACTGATGACTTGCCTGAATACATTCGAGGAGGCAGAATAATCATGCCGTCCACATTTATTTGTTCATATTATTCTTGAAGAGCTTCCCCTCTCACCCCACTATTTTTGTTTGTTTGGTGTCAGCCCTGGTCTGGTTCATTTTAGTGAGGAATGGTATGTATTTATTTGTTTACTTACTCACTTACTGAGACAAACAAAAGGTGTCGCTTTGTTGCCCAGGCTGGAGTGCAGTGGCATGATCACAGCTCACTACAGCCTTGATCTCTTGGGCTCAAGTGATCCTCCTGCCTCAGCCTCTGAAGTAGCTGGGACTGCAGGCATAAACCATCACACCTAGCTAATTTTTAATTTTTTGTAGAGACTGGATCTCACTATGTTGTCCAGGCTGGGCTAGAACTCCTGGGCTCAAGCAATCCTCCCGCCTGGGCCTCCCCAAATGCTGGGATTACAGGAGTCAGCCACCGTACCTGGCCTGGGAATAGTATTTTAAAACCATGATTTGTGTGCTCATAGTGCTACTGTTGCTGAGTTTTTCCTGCAAATTGTTTTGTATCAGTTCACAGAAATTGTCTTCATTCTTTTCTATGATTAAATAGTATTCCACTGTATAGATGTATGATGGTCTATTCAACCAGCTCCCCATGGGTAAGCATTTAGATTTATAATATTTATAATTATTACAATTAATGTCACAACAAATACTGTTGCACTCATGTTGTTTCATATTTGTGGAGTACTTTCATGTAAATTCCAATACATCTCACAGTCTCTCCTGAACCCATTATAACCCATTTTGCCCTTATTAACTCTTGTCATAGTCACTGATGACCAACATGTTGCTAAAGCCAATGGTCAATTATCCTCATCTAACTTGACCTCTCAGCTGCATCTGATACAGCCAATTGTTCCTAACTTCTTTTTTTTTTTTCTTTTTTTTTTTGAGATGGAGTCTTGCTCTGTCACCCAGGCTGGAGTACAGTGGCACAATCTCAGCTCACCACAACCTCCGCCTC
>NW_012098954.1:409393-410171 GCF_000951045.1 Mandrillus leucophaeus | reverse complement strand
TGGGAGGCTGAGGCAGGAGAATCACTTGAACCTGGGAGGCAGAGGTTGCAGTGAGCTGAGATCATGCCATTGTACTCCAGCCTGGGTGACAGAGCAAGACTCCATCTAAAAAACAAAAACAAAACCAAAAATTAACAAACAAGAAAGTAATACCCAAATTTTTAAAAGATTTAAAAATCAAAAATGTGAAAATAGTTCTGAATACTTCTTTACTGTTTTATTATTATTGTTGTTGTTGGAGACAGGCAGGGTCTTGCTGTGCTGCCCAGGCTGGAGTGCAGTGGTGCAACTACAGCTCACTGTAACCTCGACCTCTTAGGCTCAAATGATCCTCCCACCTTGGCCTCCTGAGTAGTTAGGACTACAGGCATGTGCCATCATGCCTGGCTAACTTTTAAGTTTTTGGAGAGATGGGGGTCTTGCTATGTTGCAAGTCTTGAACTTGTAGGCTAGTCTTGAACTCCTGGACTCAAGCAAACCTCCCACCTGGGCCTCCCAACATGCTGGGATTATAGGCATGAGCCACCATGCCCGGCCTACTGTCCTATTCTTATTTTTCATATGTTACACATATACAATATTTTTTATGTATTCAGTATGTAATAAAACAGCACGCTATCACTGAATCCATTTGTCCTCTTTGTGATAGTTCCAATTCATTTGGTGATATGACACCACCAATATTTTTGAAAAAGTAGAACCCTATTCTTCATTATAAAAAAAGGCAACCAAGTTCCATTTATTACAAACATCATTCCAGGATACCCTCTTAAAATCT
>NW_012098954.1:403955-406223 GCF_000951045.1 Mandrillus leucophaeus | reverse complement strand
GATGGAGTCTTGCTCTGTCACCCAGGCTGGAGTACAGTGGCACAATCTCAGCTCACCACAACCTCCGCCTCCCATGTTCAAGCAATTCTCCTGCCTCAGCCTCCCGAATAGCTGGGACTACAGGCAGGCGCCACCATGCCCAGCTAATTTTTGTATTTTTAGTAGAGACAGGATTTCACTATGTTGGCCGGGTTGGTCTCGAACTTCTGACCTTGTGATCTGCCCGCCTCGGCCTCCCAAAGTGCTGGGATTACAGACGTGAGCCACCGCGCCTGGCCTCCTAACTTCTTAAAATACTTTCTTTTTTGGCTTGGCTTCTGGCATACTATTCTCTCTCTCCGCCCATTCCCAAATCTTAGCCCAGATTTCTGTCTCAATCTCTCTGAACTTCTGCTCATATTTCTATCTCTTACTTGACATCTGATTTTGCTATAAAACATATCTCAAACCTGACATGTCGAAAACCAAACTCTTAATTTTCCCTCCAGGTCAGTTCCTTCCACAGTTTTCCCATCTCTGTAAATGGCAACTCCATCTTTACAGATGCTCAGGTTAAAAATCTTGGAATAGGCTGGGGGTGGAAGCTCACGCCTACAGTCCCAGTGCTTTGGGAGGCAGAGAAGGGAGGATCACTTGAGGCTAAAAGTTTGAGACCAGCCTAGGCAACATAGCAAAACCCCATTTCTACAAAAGATTTAAAAATCAGGCAGGTGTGGTGGCACACACCCGTAGTCGTAGTGACTCAGGAGGCTAAGGAAGGAGATCACCTGAGCCTAGGAATTTGAGATTACGGTGATCTATGACTGCACCACTAAACTCCAGCCTGGAGAACACAAGGAGACCCTGTCTCAAAAAACAAAAACATCTTGGAAAAATATTTGAATTCTCTCTCTTAATTCATCAAATCCATCAGCAAATTCTGTTCTAATTTCAAAATATATATAGAATTTGACTCTTTATCATACCACCTCTACCACTGTTCTCATCCAATCTAACATCTTTATCTAGATGAATTTAATAAATTCTTAAATGATCCCTAGATCCCCACCCACACTCCCAGGGTATTCTCAATACAACAACAAGAATGACCTTTTAAAATAGAAGTTAGATCCCTCAACTCTTTTCCTCAGTACTTTCCAGTGGCTTCCCTTTTCATTTAGAATGAAAGCTGAAGTCCTTACAATGGTCCTCAAGTCCTTACACAACCTGGCTTCTTGTCTCCTCTCAGATCTGCTCTTCTCATCTCTCACTGGTTGTTCCTTAAACCTGCCAGGAACACTCCCAGTACAGATTTTTGCACTCGGCTGTTTCCTTTCCCTAAAGTACTATTTTCCCCAGGCAGCCACATGATTTCTTCCTTACTTCCTTGGGGTCTTCTGTTTACAGTTGGAAAAACTGTATAAAACAGGAGAGGAGATACAGGGATATAACAACTTCTTAAACAGCTTTCAATAAGCTCTCCTTACTGTAGTATCACCCCTTCACCTCCAGTATCCAGATCCTTGAGAAATCTGCAATATAAACTGGGTTAGTTCTCAGTTTTCCCCATTGCTCAAATTTTATAATTAGGTTAATTTTGGGTTTGCCAATTGCCACTCATCCATCTTCCAACTTCCAAAAATGTATGGCTGTTTTCTCCTATTTTATCCACTCCATCTTGTGGGCTTACTTAAAAAACAAAAACAAAAAACTCTTTACTATAGTTCGCCAGGCATGGTGGCTCACGCCTGTAATCCCTGTACTTTGGGAGGCCCAGGTGGGTGGATCATTTTAGGTCAGGAGTTCGAGACCAGCCTAGTCAACACAGTGAAACCCTGTCTCTACTAAAAATACCACAAAACTAGCTGGGCATGGTGGCACATGTCTGTAATCCCAGCTACTTGGGAGGCTGAGGCAGGAGAATAGCTTGAACACGGGAGGCAGAGGTTGCAGTGAGCTGAGATTGCATCACTGCACTCCAACCTGGACTCTGTCTCAAAACAACAAAAACAAAAAAAACCTAGTTTTAGTTGGGGTTTGACAGGGAGCAAAATGAGATGTATACATTATTCTGGCACGGTAACACAGACATTTTAAATTCATTTCATTTTCAAATACAAATACTACAAGGCAGTTTTATTTTACTTTATGTACGTATGTATGGATTTTTTTTGAGATGGAGTCTCGCTCTGTTGCCCAGGCTGGAGTGCAGTGGCACAATCTCGGCTCACTGCAAGCTCCGCCTACTGGGTTCACGCCATTCTCTGGCCTCAGCCTCCCGAGTAGCTG
>NW_012098954.1:399869-402189 GCF_000951045.1 Mandrillus leucophaeus | reverse complement strand
AAGTACCTGGCCAACCGCAGTGGCTCACGCCTGTAATCCCAGCACTTCGGAAGGCCGAGGTGGGCGGATTTCCTGAAGTCAGGAGTTCGAGACCAGTCTGGCCAACATGGTGAAACCCTGTCTCTACTAAAAATACAAAAAAACTAGCTGGGCATGGTGGCATGCGCCTGTAATCCCAGCTACTCTGGAGGCTGAGACAGGGGAATGGCTTGAATCAGGGAGGTGGAGGTTGCAGTGAGCCAAGACCACACCACTGAACTCCAGCCTGGGTGACACAGCGAGACTCTTGTCTCAAAAAATCTAAAGTACCCAAGGAGCTATAACTACACAAAAATAAATTAAGCAGTTCAGGCCCTGATGGCTCATGCCTGTAATCCCAACACTTTGAGAGGCCAAGGTGGGAGGATCCTTTAAGCCCAGGAGTTCACCCAGCCTGGGCAACCCGGTGGGACTTTATCTCTACAAAAAACTTAAAAATTAGCTGGGCGTGGTGGCACATGTCTACAGTCCCAGTTACCTGGGAGGCTGAGGTGGGAGGATTGCTTGAGCCCGGGAGGTTGAGGCTGCAGTGAGCCATGGTCATGCCACTGCATTCCAGCCTGGGTGACAGTGCAGTGTGAGATTGTCTCAAAATAAAAAATTAAATTAAATTAAATTAAAATTAAATTAAATTGAAAAATTAAAAAGTTAAGCAGTGGTTTTTCTCACTCACCTAGGTTAAAGGCCTAATTTAAGTGAAAAAGGTAACTTCAAAGCATATCTTTTCATACCAGCAGATAAAGCAAATGGAAAGTATACATCTACCACAATAAGAAACAATATAATTATCACAAATGTAGTATCACTGCTGTTAATTATAGCAACCTCCTACAAACTTAGCAACCAGAAACAAAACTTACCTATCTAAGAATATATCTGGGAGTGGTGGATAGGTCTGCATGTCAGGCACTCGCTCATGGACTATAACCATAATGAAAGATGTAAATCCAAATACTATAAAAACATATATACAACTCAGTATAGTCTTCCAGTATTCTGGGTCCAATCTTCGAACAGAATGTTTGTTTTTACCATTCATGTACTGGTACTGATCAGAATTCAAGTCAGTGATGGGTCCGTCACAGTCATGGGAAAGCTCCCCATTACAGAGCCAGTCTGTACTCTGAAGAGCACTGATGAAAGGGGTCATGGAACCCATGGGACTGTCACTGTTGTAGCCCATCTCTTCTAAAACATCAATATGTATTTTCTGCAATTTTCGGACCGAGAGCATTAACCTTTTAATGTCCCCTAAGACTTTGATTTCCAGAGGAGGAGACCGGAGATCATATTCAGTCAATGTTAGCAATGTGATTCCATCAAGTCGGTGCTTATTGCATAAAATGTCCACATATTCAAAAAAGCCTTCATCCTTCAGCCACACAGCTACATGCTTGGTAGTCCAGCGGCGAATGCAGAGTTGATTATGACCTGCCATTTCCTCCTCCACTGCCTGTCAGGAGAAAACAGGAAAACAAAACAAAAGCTTCAGTGTGTCCTAACAATTTCTTCAAAGACAAACACACGTAAATACACCAGAAACAGGCCAGGCACAGTGGCTCATGCCTATAATCCCCAGCACTTTGGGAGGCTGAGTTGGGAGCATCACTTAAGCCCAGGAGTTTGAGACCAGTCCTGGCAACATAGCAAGACCCTATCTCTACCAAAAAAGAAAATTTAGCCTGGGCATGGTGGTACGCCTATAGTCTCAGCTACCTGGTAGGCCGAGGTGGGAGGATTACCTGAGTCTGGGAGGTCAAAGCTGCAGTGCACCATGGTTGTGCCACTGCACTCCAGCCTGGGCAACAGAGGGAGATTGTCTCAAAAACAAAAAATAAGCTATATATATATAAATACACACACACCCCCCTCCCCAGAAACAGTAATTTAGCTACACCATCCTGTTGGCTTCTAGAGCAAAAGAAAAATTATTCAATAATGAATGGTTTTCAATAGATTAACATACTAATAATTTTATGCATATGACTCCAACAGCAGAAGAAAATTTAATAACCAAATATTTCTATAGAAAGACATTTTACAAACGGCTTTTCCACTACATCAGTCATAATTAAAAAGTCTACTCGAGAACTAAGAAAAATCCCATTTTAATACTTTTCATAAAATCAAGAAATATAGGAAGATTTATTATATTTTTAAAAGTCAAAGAAAAGAGAGAAAAAAAATCCAATTTCTGAAATCTCCATGTTCATGGAAAATGTATCTCCCCACCTGGGGGATTTTGAAATAAACATAAAAGAAAAGTAGATAACTGTAATTC
>NW_012098954.1:397718-399733 GCF_000951045.1 Mandrillus leucophaeus | reverse complement strand
GGAGTAGCTGGGACTACAGGCGCCTGCCACCACGCCCGGAGAATTTTTTGTATTTTCAGTAGAGACAGGGTTTCACCGTGTTAGCCAGGATGGTATTGATCTCCTCCCCTCGTGATCTCCCTGCCTCGGCCTCCCAAAGTGCAGGGATTACAGGCATGAGCCACCACGCCTGGCCAATTAAGCATATTTCTAACTACTATATACAAAATGATTTCTATAACAGATATGAAGCCTTTAGACTAGACATATATTTGAATCTCAATAATAACTCAGTTCTTTCTACAGCTTTGAATATTACATTATAGAACTGAATAGGGCATTTTATTCTTAAACTATCATGGACTTTAGCAATAAAATTTTTAAATTTTATTTAAAATTTAAAATAAATTTAAATTTTAAAACTGTCATTTCAATGTACTCACAAATTTGATGACCCAGACTTTATACTGCAGAATAAAAGGCCAATAATGTGCTATGCTTTAAAAAGTACCAATAATTTTTACTACCTTGATTTCACACAGCTCTATTTATGTTCTTCTATTGTAAAACATTCAGTTACTTGGGCCTCCTCAGGTTTATAAAGTATATCAGATACATAGGAGACAAAGGTCTACATGGAAAAAAACACTATTTCTCAAAAGCACTTTCTCAACTATTAAAGCCTGTAGGTTTTTTGACACTTTCCAGACCTCTGAAGACTGTATTTCCTCCTGAGATAATATTTTTAAAATGGTAGGCAAACTTTAAAGCATAAAAGAATAAAATGATACAACGAACACCTATGTGCCTACTACCCAGCTTGGGAAAAAAAAAAAAAAACTGTCATAATACAAATGTTCTTTTTTAAAAATCTGGATATTAGTTATATGGGTTTGTTCCTTTTGTGAAAATTCATTAAGCTATATAATTGTGATCTATACTTTCTCTATATATGTTAGGTTAAACTTTATTTTCGAAGTCTTGAAAAACCAAATAAAACATCAATACAAATGAATATCCTTCTATCCTGAAGGACAAATGAATGAGGACAGCATCCTCTTCCTCAATGTAATAATTCTTGATTTAATGATTTAGTGATATAGATGCACTGTGATATAAATGCATTTAGTGATATAAATGCACTGTTAGCTATGAAAAACTTTCTGTGCTTCCTTACAACAAGAAAAGTAAAAAGCTGGTACTACTCTGAATTCTTTCCCTACCCACATAAACTCTTGCCACGAAGACTTACAGTTACTTGGCAAAGGCAGACATTTTAACTACATGAGTACCACTTGTATCATCAAAACTATTTAGAAAACAATAAGCTTGATAAAATCCACCCATAGATGAATGTCAGGGAAATGTCAGTTAATCAGTAAGTATTTATTTCTTTATTACTAAAAGCAATCTTAATTTTTGGAAGGCTTAAGTCATATTTTGTTTCACAAAATAACTTTTATTATCGACCCACCTACTTTCCCTGTCTTTGAAAATTACTATCACATCCATTTACAAGGAGTCTATATTTTTTACAAAGTTGTCTAATTCTTATGCATTATGGGATAACAAAAACTCTTAACTCTTTTTAGCTATAGCATATCACCACCACCTCAAATGTCAAAGAATTACGATTTATTCACTTTAACACATGGAACTTACACATTTATGTATTATATTATTTTATATCACTTTAGAAGTATGATTTTGCTGTTTTCGTTCACATGGATAACTAGATGCTTTCACCCTACCTACTATACATACCTTCTTTTACCCAAGGTATGCTCTGACTAAATTACTACATCCTTGGATATCCAACAAGCACATGCTATAATCTCTGTAGCAGTTATGACATAGCGAATCTGAGAGACAAGTTTCTTTCACATAAAACAAAGCCAGCCAGGCACAGTGGCTCACGCCTATCCCAGCACTTTGGGAGGCTGAGGCAGGTGGATCATGAGGTCAGGAGTTCAAGACCAACCTGGCCAAGATGGTGAAACCCCGTCTCTACTAAAAATACAAAAAAATTAGCCGGG
>NW_012098954.1:385252-396064 GCF_000951045.1 Mandrillus leucophaeus | reverse complement strand
AGTGTGGTGGCAGATGCCTGTAATCCCAGCTACTTGGGAGGCTGAGGCAGGAGAATTGCTTGAACTCGGGAGGCGGAGGTTGAGGTGAGCTGAGACCGCACCATTGCACTCTAGCCTGGGCAACAAGAGCAAAACTCCGTCTCCAAAAAAAAAAGTTTCAAGACACTGGACATCAGGAAGATCCCTGAGAGCCAGGAAACAAATAAAGTGAACCCTACCGCACCAGGTTACGGCCTTGAGTTTCCCAGCCACAAGAGGCACAGGATGGGAAACTCACATGAGGTCTGGCAGGCTCAATGAGTTGAGGAGATGGAGCTGAGAGTTTGGGGTGATCAAGATGGCTAGTGTTTATGGGGCACAATACTAAAGAGGAGATACACAGACGAGAACTCCAGAGATCTGCGGGTCTCTCTTGAATATTTAGCTGAATGCCTATCAGCACATGTATGTAAGGAAACTAACCAAGACCAAGGAAAGACCACCCAAATGAATTCCCAGCACTCACATGAGGCCAAGAAAAGTGCCTATTCCAAATAGCCAGATTGAAAAAAGGTCTCATGAGCAGCTTTGGGTAGAGTACACAGAAAGATCTTGCCATGGTAGTGAGGCAAAACTAACCCTAAGGCAGCAACTCTCAACTGGGGGCAATCCTCCCCACTTCCTGGAACATTTGGCAATGTCTGAAGACATTTGTGGTTGTTACAACTTTGGGGGGGAATGCTGTTAAACATTCTATAATGCACAGGACTATCCCCTCCCCCAACAAAGAATTATTTGGCCCCAAATGTCATGGTGCTGCTATTGAGAAACCCTACCCTTGACTAAACATGTCTCTGGGTTCATCCTAACAAATCTTAAAAGGAAGACTCAAAGGGATCAAACTGTGTTCAAGTAGTTGAACAGCATCCCACAAAAAGCTCAAGAATATTAATATAAATACCAAAGTATCTAGAGTACAACAATGAATTCATAATGTCCAACAATGAATTCATAATGTCTGGCATCTAGTCAAAGATTATCAAGCATGCAAAAAAGCAGAAAAGTATCACTTACAATGAGGAGAACAATCAATCAATCAAGAACTTACACAGATAATAAAATTGGCAGATAAGGACATTAACATAGTTATGATAATTGTGTAATACATTTGTCCAAAAAGTTAAATGAAGAAATAGACACACAATGGGCAGGCGGGGGCTCACGCCTGTAATCCCTGCACTTTGGAAAGCAAGGCAGGAAGATCCCTTGTGGCTAGTTCAAGACCAGCCTGAGCAACAAAGGGAGATGCCCCCTGCCCTCGCACCATCTCAACAAAAAAGGAAATAGATACATTAAAAAAAGACTAATGCAACTCATAGAGTTCTAGAGATAAAATGACATTATCTGAGATGAAAAATACCCTAGATGGGACTAACAGCTGATGAGACACTGAAGAAGGTAAGAGCAATAAATGTAACTAAGTAACAATAGAAACAATTCAAAGGCCCTGGTTGCAATCCCAACACTTTGGGAGGCTGAGGTGGAAGGATTGCTTAAGCCTATCAGTTCAAGACCTGCCTGGGCAACATAGTGAGACCTCATCTCTATAAATAATTTTTAAAAATTAGCCAGGCATGGTTGTCCATGCTTGTAGTCCCAGCTACTCAGAGGTTCAGGCGAGAAGATCACCCAAGTCCGGGAGTTCAAGGCTGCAGTGGGCTGAAAGCGTGCCACTGCACTCCAGCCTGGGCAACAGAACAAGAGCCTGTCTCAAAAAAAGAAAGAAAAGAAACTATTCACAATAAAACACACACAAAAAAAAAAAAGAAAGAAAAAAAAGGGAGAGAACTTTAAAAAAGAGAATATTATTCAGCCTTAAAAAGGAAGGAAGTTCTGGCACATACTATGACATGGATGAACCTTAAAGACATACTAAATGAAATAAGCCAGTCACAAAAGGACAAATACTGTAAGATTCCACTTATATGAGGTAACTAGAGTAGTGAAATTCACAGAGACAGAAAGTAGAATGGTGGCTGTCAGGGACTAGGAGGAGGGAAAATGAGTCATTTTTTAAAAGGTATAGAATTTCAGTTTGGGAAGATTTTTTTAAAGTTCTGAAGATGGATGGTGATAATGGTTGCACAACACAGTAAATGTACTTAATGCCACTGCACTATATAAAAAATGGTTTCGGCCGGGCGCAGTGGCTCACACCTGTAATCCCAGCACTTTAGGAGGCCGAGGTGGGTGGATCATGAGGTCAAGAGATGGAGACCATCCTGGCTAACATCGTGAAACCCCGTCTCCACTAAAAATACAAAAAAAGAGCCAGGCATGGTGGCAGGCGCCTGTAATTCCAGCTACTCCGGAGGCTGAGGCAGGACAATCGCTTGAACCCGGGAGGTGGAGGTTGCAGTGAGCTGAGATCGTACAACTGCACTCCAGCGTGGGTGATAGAGTGAGACTCCAACTCAAAAAAAAAAAAAGTTTAGATTATACATTTGGTTGTATATATTTTACCACGCACACACACACCAAAGAAAGAACGTCAGTGAGAGGTGGAACAACATCAAACAGCCTCCAAAAGACAAGAGAGAACAGAAAAAAATATTTGAAGTAACAATGGCCAAAAATTTTCCAAATTTGGTGAAAACCATAAACATGTGTATCCAAGAAGCTCAACAAACTCCAAAAATAAGAAACAAGAAGAAAGCTATACCAAGGTATATCAAAATCAAATTACTTAAAAACAGTGACAATGAGAAAATCTTAAAAGCAAAAGAGAAAACAGACACATTAGGAACAAAGGTAAGAATGATAAGAGATTTCTTACTGGGCACAAGCCAAGCTAGAACACAGTGAAACAATATCTTTAAAGTACTGAAAGAAAAAAGAAAAAAAAATCAACCTATAATTGTATGCCCAGTGAAATATCCTTCAAAAGCAAAGGCAAATACTTGTTCAGACACACAAAAGCTGATTTCATCACCAGCAGACATACACTACAAAAATTTAAAGTCCTTCAAGCAGAAAGAAAATGTTACCATACCAAAATATGAATCTACACAAAGAAATGAACACCAAAATGGTAGCCACATGCATAAATATATGCATTTTTTCTTATCATTTTTGTTTGTTTATTTATTTGAGACAGCGTCTCACTCTATCACCCAGCCTGGAGTGCAGTGGCATGATCTCTGCTCACTGCAACCTCTGTCTCTGGGTTCAAGAGATTTTCCTGCCTCAGCCTCCCCAGTAGCTGGGATTATGGGCCGATGCCACTGCACCAGGCTAATTTTTTTATTTTTAGTAGAGACGAGGTTTCACCATGTTGGCCAGGATGGTCTTGAACTCCTGACCTCAGGTAATCTGCCTGCCTTGGCCTCCCAAAGTGCTGGGAGGCACAGCACCTGGCCTTAAGTTTCTTGAAGAGATAATTTAGGCCGGGCGTGGTGGCTCACGCCTGTAATCCCAACACTTTGGGAAGCCAAGGTGGGCAGATCACATGGTCAAGAGATTGAGACTATCCTGGCCAACATGGTGAAACCCCATCTCTACTAAAAATAGCAAGACTTCATCTCAAAAAAAAAAAAAGATAATTTACAGTTTAAACAAAAAGCAATGTACTATGGGATTTATAACATATGTTAAACATACGTTAACAATAGCACAAAGGTTGGGAGAAATGGAAATCCACTAATATCAGCTAAAATAATGCCACGAAGAAGCTAAAGAGAAAATTAAACTCAAAGCAGAAGGAAATAATAATGATGAGGGCAGAAATCAATAACAAAGGCCGGGCATGTTGGCTCACATCTGTAATCCCAGCATTTGGGAGGCTGAGATGGGCGGATCACCTCAGATCAGGAGTTCAAGACCAGCCTGGCTAACATGGTGAAACCCCATCTCTACTAAAAATACAAAAATTAGCCAGGTGTGCTGGTGGGTGGCTGTAATCCCAGGTATTCGTAAGGCTGAGGCAGGAGAATTGCTTGAACCCAGAAGGCAGAGACTGCAGTGAGCTGAGATCGCGCCACTGTACTCCAGTCTGGGCAACAAAGTGAGACTCTTTCTCAAAAACAAAAATAAAAATAAAATTCTTTTAAAAAGCGAGTATAAGGAAAAAAAAAAAGATGCAAGGCAAGATCGTCACTCTCACCACTTCTATGAAACATCAGAAGTTCTGGTCAGTGTAATAAAATAAGAAAAAGAAGTAAAAGGCAGGCCGGGCATGGTGGCTCACACCTGTAATTCCAGCACTTTGGGAGGCTGAGGCGGGCAGATCACGAGGTCAGGAGATAGAGACCATCCTGGCTAACACGGTGAAACCCCGTCTCTGCTAGAAATACAAAAAATTAGCCGGGCGTAGTGGCAGGCGCCTGTAGTCCCAGCTACTTGGGAGGCTGAGGCTGAGGCACGAGAATGGTGTGAACCCGGGAGGTAGAGCTTGCAGTGAGCCGACATCGTGCCACTGCACTCCAGCCTGGGCGACACAGGGAGACTCCATCTCGAGGAAAAAAAAAAAAAAAGAAGTAAAAGGCATACAGATTTAAAAGGAAGAAATAAAACTCTATTTGCTGACAACTTGATTATTTATGTTGAAAATTCAATAGAATCTACCAAAAACAGTTACTAGAATAAGTCAGTTTAGCAAGATTGCTACGTATAATATCAACGAACAAAAATGAATTGTCTTTCTTTTTTTCTTTTTTTTGAGACAGGGTGTCACTCTGTCACCCAGGTTGGAATGCAGTGGCATGATCTCAGCTCACTGCAACCTCCACCTTCCAGGCTCAAGCCATTCTCCCACTTCAGCCTTCCAAGTAGCTGGGACCACAGGTGCATGCGCACCACACTTGGCTAATTTTTAGTATGTTTGGTAGAAACAGGGTTTCGCTATGTTGCCCAGACCCATCTCAAACTCCTGAGCTCAGGAGATTCACCTGCTTCAGCCTCCCAAAGTGTGGGATTACAAGTGTGAGCTATCACACCCAGCCATCAATTGTATTTCCACATGCTAGCAACAAACAACCAAAAATTAAAATGTACAAAATACCATTTGTAATAGCATAAAAATACGAAATACTCAGGGATAAATCTGACAAAACATGGGCAAGACCTACATGCTGAAAACAACAAAACGCTGCTAAGACGAATACCTAAAAATGAGAAATGAGTAGGTCAGAAGAATCAATACTGTAAGAGGACAATTTTCCCCAAACTTATCTGTACATTCAACCCAATTCCAATCAAAATCCCAACGGGCCTTTAATTTTGTAGATATTGATACATTTCATAAACAGCTGATTTAAAGGCTCATTATACAATTACCTGTATTTGTTTTCTATTGCTTTGTAACAAATTACCATAAGCTTACATAAGCTTACTGACCACTCGAATTATTTACTACATGGTTTCCTCTTTTCCCAAAAATCAGCAGCTTCTTCTGTGTTGAATTCCCTCCCCTTGTACTTGGATTAATTCTCCAGGAAAAGCCCAGTCCCTTTTAAGGGTTTGTCTGATTAGATCAGGTCTACTGAGGATAATCTCCCTTTCTTAGTCACCATGGAAGTCATATCCCATGATTAGGTGGGATTACAGGTCCCTCCCATTATACAAGAGCATAGGTCATTAGGGGTCATTTTAGAATTCTGCCTATCTTGGCAGGGCGGGGTGGCTCATGCCTGTAATCCCAGCACTTTGGGAGGCAGAGGTGGGTGGATCACTTGGGGTTAGGAGTTCGAGACCAGCCTGGTCAACATGGCAAAACCCTGTCTCTACTAAAAACACAAAACAGCCCAGCATGGTGGTGCTTGCCTGTAGTCCCAGCTAATCAGGGGGCTGAGGCAGGAGAATTGCTTGAACCCAGGGAATTCTGCCTATCTCAGTACTCAAATCAAGACAAAGTGGTATTAACATAAATCAATGAAACAGAATATAGAGTCTAGAAACAGACCTATATATATATAGATATCTGATTTTCTACAAATGTGCAAAGGCAATTCAGTGGAGAAAACACACCCTTTTCATTAAATGATGCTGGAACAAATGGATATCCATATGTAAAAACCTCAATTCATACTTCTACCACATATAAGAATTAACTGAAAATGGATCATAGACCTAACATAAAATCTAAGACTAGAAAATTTCTAGAAGAAAACATAGGAGAAAATCTTTCTGACCTGGGTTAGGTAAAGATCTCTTAGATGTGACACCAAAAACAAAATTCATATAAAAACAAACTGATGAACTGGTCTCTATTTCTCTAGGTTGGGGACTGAGTTTTTAGGGTTTTTAGTCTGCAAGTTGCTGCATGGTGTGAATCTTTTATAATTAAGTATCTCTATAATAAAAAGCCAAATATATAGAAGCAATGTATACTCATTGAAGAACAGAAAATTTGAAAACTAATTCCTAGAGAATCACTCCTTATAATTTATTATATTTCTCTCACACACAAAATTGTCTATAAAGAGAAAACACATCATACATAATTCTGTATCATTTTGCTTAACATTACTGCATGAGTCCTGTCTAATGCTATTACATGTCTTTTGAAAAGATAGTTTTAAAACATTCCATTGTATGACTATACAATAATTTATCCATCTCCCCATTGTTAGCAATTTTTCACTATTTTATTATTATTATAAATGGCATTGCAGTGCCTTAGGTTAAATTTCTAGAAGTGGAATAACTGTATCAACAAATCTGATTTAAATACTAACTCCTGTTACACCATTAAAGCGTGGTCCACCTTAAAAAGCATTTCATGCAAAGCTTGGTACTTTTCCAAAATGTTAATGGGTAGTGATCCACGCCTATAATCCCGGCACACTGGAAGGCCGAGGCGGGCAGATCACTTGAGGTCAGGAGCTCAAGACCAGCCTGGCCAATGTTGTGAAACCCCTGTCTGTACTAAAAATACAAAAAAAAAAAAAAAGAAAAAAATTAGTCGGGCGTGGTGGTGCGTGCCTGTAATCCCAGCTACTCTGGAGGCTGAGGCGGGAGAATTGTTTCAACCTGGGAGGCGGATGTGGCAGTGAGCTGAGCTTGCACCATTGCACTCTAGCCTGGGTATCAACAGTGAAACTCCATCTCAAAAAAAAAAAAAAAGAAAAAATTACTTAAGCATCAAAGGTCAATACCTATCAAGGTGCTGAGAGAACAGTCATTCCTGCAGAATTTGATTATCAACAGGAATTATTCAAACTTAGTTTTAAGTCATAGATAACAGATAAAAACAGCTGACTGTTCTAGACAATATGAAATATCTTTTGGGTGACATCACTGTTTGGGTGAAGGAGAAAGGACAAGATGGAGGAAGGTGAACAAGAAGGCATAATCCATGTTGCTTCTGGGTTCTTCCTCACCAACTTTTCCCGCGCGCGGGAAGATGCAGATCAACCGAGCATGCGCCAGGTGATGTCAATCCGAAGAGATTGAAACTTACCCAGCCACGCCTACGGAGATGCCCCTATCACGCCCTTATCCTGCCCACTGCCCTCCCCCTTCCAGTACCAATGCATAAAAGTCCGTTGCCGGCAGGAGCCAGTGTGACTTCTTCGGCCCCCGCATTTGTGGACCGTAGAACATCACCCGAGAGCGCCGGCGCGACTTCCCTGGCCCCCCACACCTGAGGACCAGAGAACTTCGCCCGAGAGTGTGTGCATATTTGCAATAAAAGACTGCCACTTTCTTACGTACTTTGGCCTCATGTTTAATTACTTAGCTCTCCTAAATTAAGTTACATTAAATTAAATTAAATCAAAACAGTCACCTCTGGTTAGAATTTTTGAAAACTGTTTTTAAGAAGTGCAATTTTCAGCAAGTAAATGCTTTACTAGTAAATTTGTTTCTTTTCTCTCCAAACAAATTTAGTTCATACTGATCAGAGATTTCAGCAGCCTAAGAGCAAAAGAACTCAGTATATTTTCTATCATATTATCTCCATACTTGATGAAATGAAAAAAGCTTATCATAAACATAACAACCTTACATTTGGTACTCCTAAACATTAGCTCAGATACTCTTTAGTCAATGAGTCTTTAATGCATACCATTAGAACGACCCAAATCTCTTTACAATAATTTAAATACTCCAAATGTTTTCTACCACATTAAAACTGCAAATACCATAGCACAATCAGCCCATTAACTGCAAAAAGAGATAATGACTTTGTCCCCACCCTACCTCTCCAACTTATCAGCTGCAGGACATTCTCAACACTATTGGAAATGGCGACCTGACTAAAAGGAGTGCTGCCATCTATGAATCGCCTCTGACTCAGTGCCTGTGGCAGATATGACGAGGTAGCACTCAGTATCCTTTCCAGTCTCCCTCTAGTTGTTTCCTCCTACTACGGAGTCTGAAAAGCTAATCATTATTCCTCAGGGTCCCTTGAAACTAGGATTCAAATGTGAATCAGGTTCAGTCAACTAGATGCTCATGAGATGCTCATGAAACAAGATGTGGAAAGCAGATGGTGAATGAGAGTCGTTTTACTGAAGTTTTGGCTATCCACAAGGATTAAGGAAATGTTGGCCATGTGCACATAATTCTCCAGTTTTCAGTCACTAACTCTGTAAGGGTCATGAAGCAGCTGCGGTTGTGAGGCAAGTAGTAGTGGTTTCCTAATACCTGCGTAACAGATATATGCTCTTTTCTGTGTGTGTGGTTAACTACACATAAAATTTACCATTTTTACCATTTTAAGTGTTATAGTTCTGTTTCCTTAAATACATTCAATGTTGTGCCACAATTACCACTATCCATCTCCAGAACTTCATCATCACTCCAAAAAAAACCCTGCAACCATTAAGCAATAACTCACTATCCCCCTCATGCTCAGCCCCTGGTATCCTCTAACCTACATTCTGTTGCTATGAATTTCCCTATTCTAGATATTTCATATAAGTAGAATCATGCAATATTCGTTCTTTTGTGTCTCACTTATTTCACTTAGGCTTCAAGGTTCATCTTCTGTATTGTTGTGTATGTCAGAATTTTCTTTCCTTTTTTTTTTTTTTTTTTTAGACAGAGTCTTGCTCTGTCGCCCAGGCTCAAGTGCAGTGGCACAATCTCGGCTCACGGCAAACTCTGCCTCCCGGGTTCAAGTGATTCTCCTGCCTCAGCCTCCCAAGTAGGTGGGACTACAGGCACCCACCACCACACCCAGCTAATTTTTTGTATTTTTAGTAGAGTAGGGGTTTCACAATGTTGGCCAGGCTGGTCTGGAACTCCTGACCTCAAATGATCCACCCACCTCAGCCTCCCAAAGTGCCGGGATTACAGGCCCAGCCCAGAATTTTCTTTCTAAGGCTGAATAATATCCCCTTTTATGTGTATATCACATTTTGTTTACACATTCATCCATCCATGGACACTTAAGCTGCATTCATCTTCTGGCTATTGTGAATAATACTGCTCTTAACATGGGTATACAAATATCTGTTCAAGTCCCTGCTTTTACTTCAGGTATACACCTAGAAGTGGAACTGCTGGCTTGTATGGTAATTCTGTTAAATTTTTTGAGGAGTCACCATATCATTTTCCACAGCAGCTGTACCACTTTACATTCCCACTAGCAATATGCACAAAGTGTTCTAATTTCTCTATATTCTTGCTAACGCTTGTAATTTTCTGTTTTTTTCTTAATAGTAACCATTTTTATGATGTAAAGTAGTATTTCATTGTGATTTTGATTTGATTTCAGTAATGATTAGCCAGGTTGAATATCTTTTCATATGCTTAATGGACATTTGTATATTTTGCTTGGAGAAATACCTATTGAAGTCTTTTGCCTATTTCTTTACTGTTTGTTTTTTTTTGGTATTGAGATGGCCGTGTTCTCAAACTCAGCAGTTTCACGTTGGCCTCCTAATACCAACCTTCTGACTGTAGCAAAGGTAGCATTTCTCTGACAGGCCAATTTAAATATTGTAGAAGTCATTCCTAGCCCAGACCAGAGAAGTTTCTCTCTCCTGCAAGTGAACCCTGACTGATTACCAAAGGCCCTTTAGTCCTCTGAATTGTCATCTTTCAGAGCAAGCTAAGTACCAAAAGTTCAAGGTTTCAAGCTGTCTCATATAAGGTCCACATTCTGGTCCAATTCTAAGTAAGGCAAGGTAAGTTTATGTTTTTTTCCCTTAGTTTCCTGGGAAACTAAGCAGGATATGTTTTTCAGCTCTCTTCTCATTAACTATATGTAGTTTTGCATTCTTTGGAATGAATGACATGTTTTATTTCAAAAAGCTATTCAACTATTTTTTCTCAACCAAGCACTTAGTGACGGGGAAAAAGACTTGAATAGTAAAATAACCTATTAGTAACTTACACAAAACAAAAGCTCTGATCTGGCTACTTCATCTACTAAGTAGGTTCAATAGCAGTAAGAACATGAAAGCAGGTAAGTACCACACTACGAATGAAAGAAAACAAAAAGGGAGGAAAGGCAAAATGAGAGTGTGTCTAGCCAAAAAAAAAAAAAAGAAAAGAAAAAAAAAGAAAAGAAAAGTAGCACATAGTGCAGCAGAAGAGCTTAGTGGGTTTTTATTAGGTTATTTTTGTTTTATTTTTAGGAAAGATGGTCAGAGTAACCACGATTACTAAGGCCTATATGATTAGCGCATGGTAGGTTCTCAATAAGCATTTATTAAATAAATGTGCAAAAAACAAAAAAGCAGCAATCAAAATATTAATTCATTCAATTCCCCAATGTCCTTCTAAACAAGATCTTTTTTTTTTTTGAGACGGAGTCTTGCTCTGTCGCCCAGGCTGGAGTGTAGTGGCACGATCTCAGCTCACTGCAAGCTCCGCCTCACGGGT